>NW_027397064.1:65622993-65658476 GCF_003265705.2 Callorhinus ursinus | reverse complement strand
GAAAGAAAGAAAGAAAGAAAGAAAGAAAGAAAGAAAGAAAGAAAGAAAGAAAGAAAGAAAGAAAGACAGGAAGGAAGGAAGAAAGAAAGAAAGAAAAGAAAAGAAAAAAGAAGCAGTCAATCAGTTTTCAAAATGGTTATACCAGAAGTATGAGTTCCAGGTGCTCCATATCTTGGACAACCCTTGATATGGTCAGGTTTTTAAATTTTAGCCATTCTCACTGGTGTACAGTGGCATATCACTGTCATTTTTAATTTGCATTTCCTTAATGACATGATATGGAGCAACTTTTTCATGTATTAATTTGTTATCAATATGTCTTCCTTGGTGAAATATCTTTTCAAATATTTTGCCTATTTTTAAAATTAGATAGTTTGCCTCCATATTATTGAATTTTGAAAGTTCTTTATGTATTTTAGATATAATTCCTTTATCATGTACTTAATTTGCAGATGTTCTCTTTCAGTCTGTGGTTTCTCTGTGGTTCCATTCTCATAATACTATCTTCAAAAAATCAGATATTAATACTTTAATGTATTTAAAAGTTTTAACGAATGAGTTTTAAAATTAAAATTTTTTTAAGTTTAATGAAGTCTAATTTATCAATATTTTCTGTTATAGACTGTGTTTTTGGTGTCATATTAAGCAATCTTTGACTAACTCTAAAGCTACAAGATTTTTTCCTATGTTGTCTTTTAAATCTTTGTTATTTTAGATTTTATAATTAGGTATATAATCCATTTTGAGTTAATTTTATTATGTTATGGATTGAAGTTCTTCTTTTAACCGTATGGATATGCAATTTTTCTAGCACTGTTTTTGAAAAAGACTATGCCTTTTCCACTGACTTATTTTTGAACCATTGTCAAAATTCAGTTTCCATGTATGTATTGATATATTTCTGGACACTTTATCCTGCTCCATTGACCAATATCTCTCTGTTTATACCAATACACACTATCATCTTGCTTAATAGCTCTACATTAAGTCTTGACATTAGGTGGCATAGTCCAACAACTTTGTTCTTTCTCAAACTTGTTTTGGATATACTAGGGGTTGTTTTTGTTTTTTGTTTTTTGTTTTGTATTTCCATATGAATTTTAGAATCAGCTTATCAATTTCTACTAAAAAAAAGCCATCTGGGATTTTGAATGTGAATGCATTTAATCTATAGATCAATTTGAGAAGTATTTACATATTGACTATTGAGTCTACTAACTCAGGAACACAATATATTGCTCCACTCACTTAGATCTTCCTTAATTTCTTCTTAGATATTATTTAATTTAATTTTCACTATACTACTCTTCAATCACACCTTTGATCAGATTTATTACTATTTCATATTTTTGATGCTTTGGTTAATGACATTGCTTTTGTTAAATTTTAATTTCCATTGGTTCTTTGCTTATATATAGAAATGTAATTTTGTTTTTGGTCTTACATCCTGTAATCTTACTAGACTCAATATGTCTAATACTTTATTTTCATTTTTAATTTCAGTGAATTATCTACCTAGATGATTATGTTTCCTAAAGAAAATTTTATTTCTTTCTCCCCAGTCTGGATGCCTACAATTTATTTTTCTTGCCTGATATCACTAGCTAGAAAGTCAAGTCAGATGTTGGAGAACATTTTGCCCGTTCCTTATCTTAAAGAGAAAGCATTTAGTCTTTCTTTATTACGTATAATATTACCTATAGGTTTTTCATAGGTACCCTTTATCAAATAGTTTTTCCCTTCTATACCTAGATTGTTAAGAGATTTTATCAGAAATGGATGTTGGATTTTAAGTCAGATCTTTTTTCCATATCTATGGAGATGGTCATATGATTTTCTTTTGTTTTGCTTTTTAGTTTGTTAATAGGTGATTTACACTGATTTTTTAAAATGTGCATTCTTGGGGTAAACCTAATTGGACATTATATTATCATTTTATGTAGTAGATGATTCTATTGGATTTTATACAATAAAACTTTGTTTTATTGTATAAAATTTTATATAATAAATTGGATTCTATTTGCTAAATTTTTAAAGAACTTTTCCATTTTGTATATGTTTATGCATTTCCATTTTGTATATGCTTATGCACTGCATTTTCCATTTTGTATATGTTTATGCAATATTGTACATTATGTTTATAAGGGATATTGATCTGGAATTTCCTTTCCTTGTGGAGTGTGTCTTGTAATGTTTTTGTATCAGGGTAATGTTGGCCTTATAGCATGAGTTGTACATATTCTTTTATTTTTTATTTTCTGAAATAGTTTGTGTAAAACTGGTATTATTTACTCCTTAACTATTTAGTAGAGCCCAGATATCCATCAACAGATGAATGGATAAAGAAGATGTGGTATATATACACAATGGAATATTACTCAGCCATCAAAAAGAATGAAATCCTGGCATTTGCAATGACATGGATGAAACTAGAGGGTATTATGCTAAGCAAAATAAGTCAGTCAGAGAAAGACAAATACCCTATGATTTCACTCATATGTGGAATTTAAGAAACTAAACCGAAGAACATGGGGAAGGGAAGGAAAAAAAAATAAGATGAAAATTGAGAGGGAGACAAACCATATGAGACACTGAACTCTAGGAAACAAACTGAGGGTTGCTTGAGGGGAGGCCGGCGGGGGGGGGAGGGGGGATAATTGGGTGATGGGCATTAAGAAGGGCACTTGATGTAATGAGCACTGGGTGTGATAAGCAACTGATGAATCACTAAATTCTACCTCTGAAACTAATAAAAAAAATAGATGAAAAAAAACTTATTTACTAGAATTCACCAACCATCAGGGCCTGGAGTTTGCTTTACAGGAAATTTTTAACTATACATCAATTCTTTTAATAGATGGAGGGCAATTCATGTTGTTTATTTTGTCTTGAATGAGTTTTGTAATTTATTCCATTCAAACATTTTTTTCCATTTTATCTTAAGTTGTAAGGTTAATTGGCATACTTTTTTTTTGGCATGAGATTTTTACAGTATTCCCTTATTGTCCTTTTAATATATACAAAATACTTAGTGATATTATTTCTTTCAATTCTGATATTAATAATTTGTGTCATATCTTTTTACTTCTGATTAGTCTAGCTAGAGGTTTAACAATTTTGCTAATATTCTCCAAGAAATAGCTTTTGTTTTCATTGGTTTTCTTTATTGTTTTTTGGTTTCTGTTTTCTTTTTCACTTATTTTCACTCTGATATTTATTATTTTATTTCTTCTGATTCATTGCACTTAATTTACACTTCATTTTCTATTTTCTTAAGGTTTCACTTTAAGCTGAGGTTATTGGTTTGAAAGCTTTTTTTTCTTTTTAAATATAGATATTTCCTGACCTAACATGTAGTTTGCTTTAGTAGCATCTTACAGGTTTTTATATGTGTGTTCTCATTTTTATTCAGTTGAAAATAATTTTTAATTTTCCTCTCAATTTACACTATGAGTCATGAGTTATTTAGAAGTCTGTTGCTTTCAAATATTTGGGATATTTTTGGAAATTTTTTATTAATGGTATCTAATATAATTTCATTCTAGTCCTAAAACATGTTTTTTTAAACTTGAATCCTTTTTAACTTACTGAGACTTGTTTTGTGACCCAGAATATGATTTGTCTTGTTAAATGTTCTGTGAGCATTTGAAAATAATGTGTATTCTGCTGTTGTTGTATAGAGTATTTTATGTGCCAATTGTACCAAGTTGTTTCAGTGTGCTGTTGAAGTTTCTATATCCTTACTTCTTTCTTCTTGTTCTGTCAATTACAGTTATTACTGAGAAAGAGATATTAAACCTCCAGCTACAACTATGAATTTGTCTATTTCTCTTTGAATTTCTATTTGTTGTTTTTGCTTTATATATTTTGAAGCTTTGTTATTAAGTATATAAATGTTTAGTATTGCTTTGCACACTTGACTATTATCATAAAATTAAATTCTTCATCCCTAATGATAGGGAAATTTACTTGTTTTGAAATTTACTTTGACATTAAAAAAGGCAGCTCACCTTTTTTAAACTTCTGAAAAGTATATATTTTTCTAACATCTTACACTTAATGTGTTGACCTTTATATTTAATACAAGTTTCTTTAAGCACCATATACTTGGTTTTTGTCTTGTAATACAATCTGACAATCTCTGTCCTTTAGTTGGGGTGTGTAGACTGTTTATGTTTAAGGTGATTATTACTTTTTTTTTAAAGATTCATTTATTTATTTGAGAGAGACAGAAAGAGAAAACATGCATGCGAGGAGGGGGAGGGGCAGAAGGAAAGGGAGAGAGAATCTCAAGCAGACTCCTCACTGAGTGCAGAGCCTGATGCAGGGCTGGATCCCAGGATCCCAAGATCATGACCTGTGCTGAAATCAAGAGCCAGAGCCTCAACCAATGAGCCACCCAGGTGCCCTTTATGTGATTATTAATATGACAAAGTTTAATTATCATTTTGTTATTTGTTTTTTGTTTGTCCCATTTATTCTTCCTTTTTTTTCCCCTCTCTCTCTTTTCTGCTTTTCTTAGGTTAGTATTTTTTCCATTCTATCTCCTTTGTTGGAGTTTAGGCTGTAACTCTTTGTTTAGTTATTTTAGTGATTGCTTTAGATTTTGTTATATTTCTTCAACTTACCACACAAATTTTATTTTCAAATGATATTATACCACTTCACATATAGGATATAAACTTTATCATAGTATACTTAAACTTCTTTCCTCTAAGATTAATGTTTATATTTTTCTTGTCACACATTTTACTTTTACATATGTTACAAATTCTGCACTACATTGTTATTATTTTGCTTAGAAAGCCAATTAATATGTAAAGAAAGAGTAAGCCTTTAACTACAATTATGAATATTTTTATTAAAAAATAATGTGAAAATAACTTATATATTCACCCAGTACTCTTTGTTCTTTTATGTAGGTCCATATTTCTATCTGGAGTAATTTTCTCTCTGCCTGAAGAACTTTTTAAAATTTCTTGTAGTGCAGATCTTTTTCTGGAGATGAATTTCTTCACCTTCTATTTGTCTGAAAAAGTCCTTATTTCATCTTTATTTTTGAACAGTGTTTTTGCTGGATATAGGATACTAGGTTGACAATTTATTTTCTTTCAGTGATTTAAAGATGACACTCTTGCCTGTCCTGTTTCTGGTGAAATATCTGATCTCATCCTTAACTTTGTTTCTCTATATATAACATGTCTTCTTTCCTCTGGTTGCTATTAAGATTTTTCTTTTTTAGTAGTTTTGAGTGAGTTTATTCTGTGCCTTAATGTTTTCTTTGTAAATCTTCTGCATGGGATTTGTTTAGGTTCTTCCATCAGAGATTATATAGTTTTCAGCAAGTTTGCAAATCTTTCCTCCATTACTTAAAAAAAAAAATTTCTGTTTGTCTATTTGTCTCTCCCCTTGTTTAGGGGACTCCATTAAGCTACTTGAAATTATACCTAAGCTCACTGACATTCTTTCCATTTTTTATAACTTCTTTAAAAACATTCTGTGTTTTATTTTAAATAGTTTCTTTTTTTAATTCAAATTCCATTTAGTTAACATACAGTGTAATATTAGTTTCAGGTGTATGGTATAGTGATACAACATTTCCATACAACACCCAGTGCTCATCACAACAAATACACTATTATATTTTTAAGTTCACTCGCTTATACCATAGCTAGTCTGCCATTAATCCTATCCAGTGTTTGTTTTTTACTTTAGACGTAATTTTGATGTCTAAAAGTTTTATTTGTATCTTCCTAAAATGTTCCATGTATCTTCTTAACTTTTTAAACATATGAAGCACTGTCATTATAACTATTTTAATATCCTTGTCTGTGAATTCAAACATCTGGATCAGTCTTGGGTCTGCTTTTGATTTATTGATTTTCTTTTCACCATGGTCTTGTTTTCCTTCTTTTAATGCCTGGTAATTTTCTATTGGATGCTACACATTGATGATTTCATCTATTTGAGTGCTGGATATTTTTGTATATAAATATTCTTGACCTTTGTTCTGAGATGCAGCTTATTTACTTGAAAACTGATCTTTTTGCTTTTTAAGATTTGTTCACTGGAGCCAGAGCAGTGTTTAATCAAGGGTTAATTATTCCCCACTAGTGAAGTAAGACCTTTCTGAATTCTTAAACCAATTCTCCCTGAATTAAGGGGTGTTCCAGTCTGCTGGAGGGAGCACGTACTAATTCTAGACCTATAAATGGTATTTTTCCTAGATTTTTCAGCTATTTTCTCCCATCCCTATGTAGTTTCCTCATATTCATGTACGAGTTGGCATTCTGCTGGGCAGTGTGCAGATCTCTGGAAATTATTCTGTATAGCTCTCTCCTCTCCATTATTCTGTCCTACAAACTCTAGCTGCCTTAGTCTCCCTCAACGTAAGAGTCTGCTAGACTCCACCTAAGTTCTTTCTTCCTGTGCCATGGCCTGGAAATTTTTGCAAGGCATCAAACTGGGTAGTTTTATGGCTTAACCTTATTTTGTATCTCTCAGTGATCGCTGTTCTTGGTGAAAACTCTTGTTTTATATATTTGACCAGTTTTTTTGTTTTTTGTTTTTTTGGTTTTTTTTCAGATAACAGAGTCCTTGTTACTCTGTGTTCTTCAGAATGGAAGTTATAACTGCTACTAAAAAATTATTTAAAAAGGCTATTTTCCAGGGAAAGTTCTAAACATCCCCTAAGAATCACATCAAATGATAACTAGAATTTGAAGTTTAATCAATTTAGATATGTTAACTATCAGAGGTAGGTGTGGTTAAACCATATCTTCTCTTTATGATCTATTCCTATGAATTCCTTAGATGATAACTTGAATGTTCACTTGGCATAGACAAATGACAAGGAAGTACTTTGTATTAATTTTTAAGATGGAAGAATTAAGTGGTTTGATTGAGCCACTAGTCTAGTTTATGTGACAAAAAAATGTAGAGTTTGGTGAAGCCTGAAGAATTATCAAAAGTAGTATGTTAACAGAGGCCCAAACATTTATAAGTCTGAATCATTCTTTTTCTTTCATTTCCTGAGGAAAACATAAAGTATTTTTTTGTTTAGTCTTTTTCTATTTTTTAAATTTATTTTTTATTTAAATTCAATTAATTAAAATATAATGTATTATTTGTTTCAGGTGTAAAGGTCTGTGATTCATCAGTTTTTTGTTTTGTTTTGTTTTGTCTTTTTTTTAAAAGCTAAAGATTTACTTCAGGGTATATCTTTCACTAATATCTTTATCTGCTCTGTTTTTGTCAAACCAGAAATCATAATTACCCAGATAAAATGCCCAGCATCCTAATTAGCCAGGAACTATTCCAAGGATATTCCTTTCTGGATTATGACCTTCCTCATTATTTATCCTCAGGATCTCTCTGGAATGCTTCTCATTCTCTGCCACTGAGACTTCATTTATTCCTTGATAATCTGCTTGAGTTTTTATTAGGCCTATTCCCCAAGATGCTGCCTCCCTGAAAATATCCCATAGATTGTGACTCTCCTCTTTCCTGCCCACAGACCTGAGTCAGCGTTTCAGACCTAGGTCAAATCCTGTAAGGATAAGGGTAAATGGAACATTGAATAAAGTTAAAATATTAAATAATATCTATCTATCATTGAGAACTTCTATATATCTTGTCATAAGCAAAGAGAAACAGATTAGAATAAAATTAATCTTTACAAACATGCTAGTATGTACAATTTCTCAATTCTAATCAGCTTCAGATTTTTTTTGTAAGCAAAATAAACTATTGTCAGAGAGTCTCTTCTCATTGCAAAGTAAGACATTTCACAATGCCTGTGTACCAGAAAACCTCTCCCAACTGCACTTGTTACTGATTCCATTTGACAAGTGGCTGCTTCTCGATAATTACTGTACAAACCATTACTTCCAAAATAAATTAAAGTCTCATCACTTTATCCTGCTCTTCTACATTCATTAATAAGTATCTTGTAAAATAGGTGGTTGCACCTGCATTAGTAAGTGCAGAAGCTTATATTAAGAGATTGTGCTTTTGTATATCTTTTGTCTTTGAGCACTATGTTCAGTTTATTTGCTATAAAAGTCCAGGGACTTTTATTGGGTAGGGGCAGAGTGGAGCCAAATGCTAAATTCAAAGGGGGATTCTTAATTCATGTCTATCTGATTATTTTTTTAATTTAGTTGGTAAAATATCTATTCTCTTTATAAGGCCAATTTCAGCAGTTAAAGAATCAGTTTCTCTGTGATACACAGAGTGCTTTACATTCTATTGATTTTCACTAAGTAGAAGATCTGCTCCTACTAGAGAGACAGCCTGTTCTTTTTTTTTTTTAAGATTTTATTTATTTATTTGACAGAGAGAGAGAGAGAGCACGAGAGCAGGAACACAAGCAGGAGGAGTGGAAGAGGCAGAAGCAGGCTTCCTGCCGAGCAGGGAGCCCGATATGGGACTCGATTCCAGGACCCTGGGATCATGACCTGAGCCTAAGGCCAGACGCTTAACGACTGAGCCACCCAGGCACCCGAGACAGCCTGTTCTTACATGGGGCCTAAAGAGAACTGAAATATGACAAAACTGGACAGATTTTTTTGTTTTGTTTTGAAACCTGATCATAAGTCATCTTTGATGATTGGCATTTGTCTAATTTAATTATCAGTAAGGCAAAATAAACATATCTTCATTTTTTTTTGCTTTAAAACATTTTCTGATGAATTTCCTTTTGCTTTAAAACATTTTCTGATAGTGTCAAACTGAGATCAACATTGTACAGTAAACATCTAATAGTAATAGTGGTTTCTCTGAATGATAATGAATTTCTTTTGTCTTATAGTTTTTTACTGATGATAAAATATACATTTTTTTACTGATGATAAAAATATACATTACTGATCATCAAATGAAAAATTTCAAACCCTCTGTTTATCATTCCCAAGTAATTATAATATTTGGCTATTATTGTTCTAACATTGATCCACTTATTGACTCTTGGTATGATTGATCAATTAAGGCCTCTGTTCAACAAACATTTAGCGAGTACCAGAGGAGTATTTGGTTTTGTGCTCGGTGCTATATTGAAGATGCCATTTTTACTTTTATTCTGATTTCAAGGTATATGTCAAGTTAAAAGTACAATATCTTCAGAGCATTATTGTTGTAGATATTCTTTCTCTTTCTTCTCACTGCAATTAACTCTCAATACATATAAAATTTGATGGTAGTTCTTGATGTTGATTGACTATACATTTTATAACAAATCCTAGATATGTTTCCAAAAACTTACTTGAAGATACTGTCTTTGTTTTTAACAATGTCCCAAATTTTCTCACTTTATTCTGTAAATAACCTTGCCTCCAGAGATTTTAGAATTACTGCCATAAGACCCCAAAGCAAACAATTATTCTCCAAGACAGCTCTGATATGAGATATAATGTCTCAAAAGATTCTCTGACAAATAGTCAAACCAACTTGACAGTGTAAAATGAAGCACTTGTAGAAAAGCCTAGATTTTTCTTTCTTTTTAAAAAATAAAACTGATTCTGTGCACAAAACTATTATTAGAAGGTAGGACATATGTATTTCTTGATAAAATACTTGACAATAATTATTTGTGGAGCCCCCTGATAGCCCTGGGTTACTTCATTTACCTCACCTTACATAAAGAAAATGTTCAGAGATATTTATCCACTTATTCATAGTCACCCTATAATTTATAGTATTAATGTCAAAACTCAAAATTTCTGACTCTCTGAGATTGTCAGATAGAAAATAATGTCAATACTTTTCAGTTTTCTTCTATAAATAATGTCAGTGTTCATCCACTTTTATCCAAAACTTTTATTTTTTTCTACATTCTCCATCTTTGGTCTTCTTTACTTTTCCATTCCTAATACTATATTTCATAACTAAGATAATTCCTATCTAATCCATTTCCTGACATTTCCTGTCCATTTCATTTCACTGGCAACCAAAATAGAATAACTTCTTCACTGAAAATACAAATGACATGCAATTTCTAAAATTCTCATTATATTCATTTGGAAAAGTGCATTATTGATATTTATGTTTTGCCCTTCCACAGTATGACATTGCAGTCCAGAAAATAAAAGAATACCCTCTACTTTAGACATAAAAAGAACAAAGGGAGAGCTACCAGCCAGTCATTGAGAAATCAATCTAATTCAAATACAACTAGAGGCTTTAAGGAAATTTGTCAGATAACAAATTCTTTAAAAATAATGTGTAAGTCATATTTATGTTGGTTAAATCATATTGGAAATGTAAGAGCAGAAAACAATAAACAAATTAAATCCTCTACCTTAGGAATAATTAATGCCATACTTAATCAGTTTTAAAAATTCAGAGAAATTTAGGCTGTTAAGAAATTGAAAGGTATGCTAGTAGACAGTCTAGTTCAATGATTTTACAAGATAGATAATTTAAACTTCTTTAATGTTTAGATTTATCTTTATTTCAAACTAAAAATATCCCTTTTATAATGTCTTCTTCTAAGTCCAGGAAATTTCTTCTGAAGCGATGTGGAAGATTTGCCACATACTTGCCACTAAAATATATAAGGATAGGTGTTATAGCTACATGAATTTGTTTTCTTCATGCTAAACAACTTCAGTTTCTTTAACAGGGTCAGCGACCAATTTCCAGGCCCTTTTCCATCACGATGGTCTCTGCTGGGTGTCCTGAGATTGTCAGTTCCTTCTGAAAATGTGGTACCCAGTTCTCCTGTAATGGTGTACATATTGATGAATAAAGATAATTACATCTCATAATTAATACAAAATAGTTCCTTAAATTCACTGTAAAGATTTGTTATTGGCTTGCAGTAAATGAAATGAACACTTTTTTTTTTTTTAACAAACTCAGTTTTCTTAGCTCTAAAATAAGTATGCTGAACAAATGGTATATAAGATCCTTTCCAATTCTAAAATATTTGGAACCAATTTGCTAGTAATCGCCTTTGTTGTATACACACTTCCTAACCAAAATCTCTCTGTCTTCAATCCAAATGACAATAAAAATGTAGAACAAGGGGCGCCTGGGTGGCTCAGTCGGTTAAGCGTCTGCTTTCGGCTCAGGTCATGATCTCAGGGTCCTGGGATCGAGTCCTGTGTCTGGCTCCCTGTTCAGCAGGGAACCTGCTTCTCCCTCTCCCTCTGCTGCTCCCCCTGCTTGTTCTCTCTCTGTGTCAAATAAATAAATAAAATCTTTTTTAAAAAATGTAGAGCAAAATAAACCCATGTGTGGCAAACTATTAGAGACTTTCCTCTAGAGTGAAGTCAATCCATTAACAAATGATCTGAGATATCATTCAACCAACCACTAAAACACCTATCATCTAATCCTCATGCCTCCTGAGTGCTAAATGCATTCATTTGGATTCATCACAATGAAATGTTAAAGCAGATAATATTTTCATCACTAAAACTTAGGAAATTGAAACTCAGAAACAGTTACTTTCTCAAATCACACAACCTGTACAGTGTAAAAACAGTTAAAATCTGGGTCTGTTACCACTACACAAAATTAAGATGTATTTTGTCTATGGCTTCCATATTTATTAACCCAAAATAAAAATCAAAATAATAATCAGGGTCTTCTTTGGTCTGTCTTGCTCTTAGGAATTTATCATAGCTCCTCCCTTTAAAGTCTTTCCTAATCCTACTAATTTGGTCTGTCTCCCTCTGATTCTCTATGACATGCTATTTTTGTACTTTATACTATAGATGTGTGTATACTTGTTTAAACATCCTTACCATAATGTATCCCCCTCAAGGGCAGAGACTATATTTTAATTATCATGATGTCCATAAAAAGATCTAACTCAGCTCTTGCACAGAGCAGACATTTCATAAATATTTCTTGAAATGAATTGAATTGAATCAAAATGAATTGAGCACCACATTTTACAGCCTTTAAACTTTAAGTCTGAATGATGTACTGAATTGTTAGAGGTGTCTTTAGGAGATTAAGCAGAAATTAATTTCTTAATTTTTGAGCATGGACAAAATACCATTCTCATAATAATTATAGGACATTGGAAATCATTGCAGCATATAATTTGTCTAATTTATTTGTATAAACATGTGTTTATTAAGCATACATAATTTCAATTTTTATTATTATTAATTATGTTTTGCTTACCTGTCTTTTAAGTTTCTGAGACTTTAACAGGTCAACTTCTGAAAGCTTGGAACAATCTTTTCCCTAATCTAGTTATGCTTTATAGGTCAAAGGGGATCACTGGGCACTTTACTATTCGTTTTGCCTTAATTTCATTAACACCACATTTATTGAGCATCCCATACACACCATGTACCGCATCACAGACTGGTGCAATATACTGTGAATGAGAATGAGTTTTCTCCCCCAGTCAAGCAACTGCTAGTTTAGTGGGTGTTATGGACTGAATGTTTGTGTCTTCCCCACCCCAAGTTCATATGCAGAAATCCTAACCCACAAAGTTGTGTTAGAATGTAGGGCCTATGGAGGTTAAGTAGACCATGAGGGTGGAGCCGCCATGAATGGGATTTGTGCTTTTATAAGAAGAGATACAAGAGCTTGCTCTGTCTTTCTCTGCTCTCCTCCATATGAGAATACAATAAAAAGTTGACAAGCAACAACTAGGAAGAGGGCTCTCACCAGGCACCAAATTAGCTAGCACCTCGACCTTAGACTTGTTAGCTTCCAGAACTGTGAGAAATAAATTCTTCACTAATAGCTGCTGAGTTTATGGGATTTTGTTACAGCAGGCTGAGCTGATTAAGACAGTGGGGGGACCAGATGCAATAGCAACTAAGTGTTTCTTAACCCCCTCAAAAAAGAGCACCTTCACCAGCCTGGAGATATCTGGAAAATCTGAAGGATGACTTCTTAGCTATCCTCAGATTTGATGGGAGTTAGTCAAGCCAAGGTCATGTTAGAAAAGGGAATGTTTTGGGCAGAGGGAATAAGAGGAGCAAATGCTTGGTGGAATAATAAAATGGTAAGAAATTAAAAGCTGATGAATCATGAAATGTCTGGCATGGAGTGCTTGGAAGAGAGGCTGGAGAGGTGGGCAGAAGCTACACTAAAGGGGGACTTACACATCAGGTTGAAGAGCTTTGATGCTGTTATTGAAATATGTCAAGCAGAAGAGTGCCATGTTTAAGTTTTCCCTTTAGATGGGTTGCTATCATGCCCAGTAAAGAGAAGATAAGGACTTGAATTTGGGAAGCTAAAGCAATGGTAGAGAGGAAGGTACAGATTGAAAAAAAAATAAACCAGGCTTGGTGGGTAATTGGCAAAGAGGAACAAGGGTATATAAAAGAATTAAGGTTTGAGCTGACAATAATTTTAGTTCACTTTTAGATATTCTGAAGGAATGAGTCTTGGCTGAGAACACTGGCCAGGGACATAAGTGATACTTGAAACCAGGAGCTTTGAAAGCTCACCTAGAGGGAGAGTGTACAGAGTAGATTAGCTGTGGGCTAGGAGGGGAATCCTGAGGAATATTACCGACTGAAGAACAGTGTCAAGGAAAGAAGTCCTCTAAAGAGACAGAGAAGGAAATGTCAGACCTACAAAAGAACATTGATCAGAATGTGGTATTAATGGAAAACCAAGTGATAAGATGTTTCTAATTGTCACCAGCTAGACTCCAAGACCTGACCTTTTCTCCTCACCTGCCAGGAGCCACCAACTTTTGTCCCAATTTTTTTCCTTAAGCTCTTCTTTCCAGCTTATCTCTTAACTCATGCAAAAGATCTGAGGGGCATAAAATTCTGTGATGGAAACCAAAACTACCCCTCAAGCAATAGTGACTGCTTAGACAAAGAACTGGAGGCCCAGACCACCCAGGCAAGTTCAAAGTTAAACCCTGACTCACACCTGTGCAGAGGGACCATGGAGTGACCCATGGAGTCACCAAGGAGGAGCACAAGCCTCCTTTACATAATATACAATGTATGTATAAGCATGTTTCCTTAAGGTGCGTGCGCCACCTTTGCCCACCTCTCATTATGAAGACAAGGCTCTCTTATCTGCATATTCATCCTAATCCTAGATAAAAGGAACCATCTGCCCTTGCTCAGAAAATCATGGCTTTAGAAGGTATTCCCTGTGATCTCCTTATTTGCTGCAAGGACATTTTCCTTTGTCCGACAACTCACCCTGTGTAGTCGCTATCTAGGACTCACCAAGGAGCAAACTCACCTCAGTTTGGTTAGAGAATGACTGGATGATGAAGAGTATTGAATGTTTGTTCACGTCCTTGTAGAAGAATAAGAATCAGGAGATAAGTAGCAGGAAGAGAAGAAGGAAGAGGAAAAGGGAAAGAGATAAAGAAGGACAAATTACGATTTGTGTTAATAAGTTTGATCTGTGCAGGCAATTCTGTTAAGTGCTTTGTATGCATCATGTCATCCAGTCTTCCAAACAACTGTCTGAAACAATTACTTTTATGGTAAAACTCCACGATACCACACATTCCTATATAATATCATTGGCAGTTGCTTCTCAGACCCAGGTATTCCCAGTCAGTTAGCTGTTTTGGTTCAGCAACCATTTTATAAACTTTGTAAGAATATAGCCCTGAAGTGTACATGACTGATTTTTGGGATCCTGCTTACAGAATTATGACAGGGTTTGCTGTATTATCCCCATTTTACAGATGAGAGGACTATGGTTTAGGGAGATTAGATGATTGCACTTATCACAGTCATGAGAACACCAAGTGGGCATTATTTTCATGAGATTCCACTTTTATGGTTAATTTGATGTGTCAGCTTAACTAGGCCACAGGGCACCCAGATATTTGATTAAACATTATTCTGGGTGTCTGTGAGGGTGTTTCTGGCTGTGACTAACATTTCAATTGCTCGCCTAAGTAAAGCAGATTGTCCTCCCCGGTGTGGGTAGGCCTCACCCAATCCACTGAAGGCCTTCATTGAACAAAAAGGCTGGGGAAGGGATAATTCACTCTCTGCCTGAGTGTTTTCAAGTTGGGACATTGGTCTTCTGCCTTTGGGCTCAGACTCAGATTCGGACTGGAACTAAACCATTACTCTCCTTGTTTCTCAGAACTTTCGACCTGGACTCGAACTGTACCTTCAGTTCTGCTCTCCTCAGTCTCCAGCCTGTAGATCTTGGGACTTCACAGCTTCTGTAATCACATAAGCCAATTCTTTATAATAAATCTCTACACACACGCACACACTCACACACACATATAGATGTTTATTGAATCTGTTTCTCTAGAGAACCCTGATTAATATACCCACCCATCTCCACTTACCAGCCAAACTCTAAATTAGCCTACTAAAAGGCACATTGCTTGCTATTTAAATGCAACTTCAAAAGCCTTTCTGCACAAAAATTCTGGAGTTGTCACTGGTCACAAGAACTGTGTTAATTAGCATATAAGAGTATCATGAACTTGAGAATACTTTATATTCCTTAAATACAGAATTAATTATTCTTTAAATATCCTACTTAATCTGATTCTGCTTCTAGTGCTGTGTATTCCCTAAATGCAAAATGGGAAAGTTTCTCTTTTTGATTCCTCTTAGATTTTTGCACCGACAAATAAGGGAACTTCACAATATCAGCATTGAATTCCCCAGAAACTCTGTATCAGCTCATCTTTACTCAGAGGCAGAAAAACAGTGACCTATTTGTTAAGTCTATTGTTCATTTTCATACATGTAGCACTAATTAACATTAAAAAAGCTCCACCTCCCTCCTTATAAACTTCATAAAACTGGATATTAAATTAACATAGCCCAGCTCCAGCTTCAGGACAGAAATTATGCCATCAATGCTCAAGATATTTCGACAGGGAAGATATGCTAAAGTTTCCGTAAGCCATCCATCATTTGAAGTTAACAGTATAATGTTGAGTTTTTATAAGGTAACTTATAAATAAGCACTTTAAAGGAGATATTCACAAACCAAATTGCCCTTCATGATATCACATGTCATGTCTTATATATTATATATCTTTCCATGTGCCAAAAGACCTTGGTTGGAGATACCTTAAATAGAAGACTGATTTGAAGGGGTGCCATTTATCATATGATAATTTTTCCTTCACCAGGAAGTGATGAGGTGGATAAACTGACCGTGGGGCTTCTACAGTATAGTTCTTTGAGAACCTGATGATTCGTTACAAATGCACCGAAGGAAGGTATGTATATAAAGAGTATTTTACAAAATGCACATGTTTTAAGTTTCGGTACGGAGAAATTATGTATGTGATATACTTTGTGGTAATTCTATTAGAGAATGAATGAAGCATGATTCTTAGTGCACTAAATAAGGGAAAAAATTATAATTAGATGTCATCCCTGTCCATTTAATTAGGTTTTCAAAGAGGGGGTCAGTCCACCTCACCTCTTGGAAGCAGACATCAGGTCATGCCATGGAACTTGGCCATGCCAGAACCTTTGATGGTGCATGTTCCTACCAAGAAGGGAGATTTCAGCTGCCTAGTCATTGAAAACAAAAGAAATTCCATCAAAGATAAATCAGAAGAGCAATATCTGATTTTTATTGAAAATTATTTTCAGAAAAGATAAAAATAAAAAGTTTTGCATTGAAAATCTTCTGAATCATTTCTAACACTTGGACTTCTGAATTTTTCATTTCATAGCTTACAATAGGAATTCATAAATTTAGGTAAAGAGAGTGGAAGGTAATGTCTGTTTGTTGATGAAGGTACCTGAATACCATGATGATCAAACGAAGCTTTGCACAAAGTGACTTCTTCAGATTCAATGAACAAAATTACCTCTTATGATGGAAAAAAAATTTTTTTAAATGAAAGCCAGTGATGAGTGAGCCTGAATATCTATTGATATGTGGCTCAAGAAACAGGAGCTCATACTACCTAAATATAAATCAAGAAATAGTTTATTTCAAACTAGTACTTAATAGGAATACAAATTAAGAGAATCTGGGATTTTTCTACAACATGTCCAAGATTTCATTTGGCTTTTAATGTAACAATTAGATAGCTTTCAATACTATTAGGAAATTTCATCTACATCTGGAGAGATTTCTCTTTGTTTTCAACAATCAGTTACCTGTTATTTTAGTATTAAGAACCTGTTGAACAATAGTTCCCCGTTATCCATGGGAGTTGTGTTCCAAGATCCCCAGTGTATGCATTGTGACCTAACTTTAGGCTGCTATTGACCTTCTGAGGGTACATTAAAAGAAAGATCATTTGCTTCCATGGTAGACTACAGGTAACTGCAACATGGGAAGTTAAGACCATGGATAAGGGGAAAATACTCTATTCAATAAATTCAGACTGAAGTGGATCATCGTCTTCATTTGGTTCACTTCAATTCAGCAAGTGCTGACGGAGCATCAGCTGTGCTGTGAGATCTGTGTTAGAAACAAGGGCATTGAGCCATTGTCCAGGCTTTCCTCAGCTCAGTGCAAGAGAGATAAACCTATGTTCAACTATCATGAATGTGCGTTTAAAAAAAAAAAAACAGTTTGGGAACATAGAAGGAACAAATGTCTCTGCTACTGTCTGAACTGGATCTAAAATAATGAGTAAGATTTTACCATTTCCTTTTCCCAGTCTTCTCCCATAAGCCTTCCTCCTGTCCATTCTCTTCACAGTCAGGTTGCATTTTATGAATACGTATCAGATTATGCCTTTTGCTTCCTTACACCCTCCCACTGACTAATGGCTTCCCCCTGCACTTAGAATAAGGTCCAGTGTCTTCTCCATGGGGAGCAAGTCCCTCCATCATCTGGCTTTGGCCCTGCTAGCTTCATCTCACCTTGCTCTCTGCTCCAGTTCAGAAAGGCTAGACTTTCTGCTCTTCACCCGTGAAGCCCAAACCCGCAGCAGATGCTGACATCTGCTCTTCCCACTACATGGCAACTTTCCCCCCATATCTTTTAATAGATGATTTCTTCTCATTCAGCTAGCAGCCTAAATGCTACTTTCTCAGAGATGACTTCCTGGTGTTCATTATTTAAACATCTCTAAAGTATCACTTTGTTGTTGTTTTTCTTTCTTTCTAGCATTATCTGAAAATATTATACTTAATTTATCTTATGGTTGATCATACCACAACCACCCCTATGCCCATGGAATGTAACCTTCAGCCGAGAAGGAGTCCCATCTGTCATGTTTGTTCTGTATTCCTATTTCTAGGACAGGGTCTCATATTCCCCAGGAGCTCAAAAATCATTGTGGAACCAATGGAGTGCAATCACTACATTTTCAGGTTCTTTCTCCATTTTAAATAGTAGTGAAGAATCTGATAGAGTTTTTTTCTTTGTACAAGTGAATATACCAATTTATATTTTGGTGCAATCTTACCAACTTAATGATCAGCTTTTAAAAGAAGGCCAAGTTTAACATAATAAAGAAAAGATATAGAAAGTGTTCATGACATCTATTCCTCAGAGTCTTTGGCCAGTGCTGTTAGCCTCTCATGACACTAAATTCACAAATGTAAGAAAAATTAAAAATAAATTACCTACTCCTCTTTTTATGTTTTCAACAGTACCATTGTCTTTGAGTGTTCCCCAAAGGGGGTACACGGGGTCAGTTTGCACATAACTGGCAAGGTTGAAACACTATTTCAGTTTTGTTGCAATGTTCCCTTTATGGGAAGGCTAACATTCCAATATTATTAAAAATGCAAACCAATAAGACATGAAATGGCTTGCTTATTGCTAACATTTATGCAAAACCACTTAAAATGTTAAAAATATTAATCTCCTACCCTATGTAGCAATTAATGCTACACAGATGACGACAATTGTTTTTTTCCGCTGGAAAATCACCAGCAATCCACATTCTCTTCTTCTACTTAATTAATGCAACTATATATATCCTTCAAAGTCACAGGAAACGGGTGTAATTGCTTTTGTAAATTCAACTACTCTCCAATGAAGAACAGATTGCTAAATTAAATGCAAGTAATTTGAGGCTTTAAAAAAATCAGGAATAGAGACATTCTTGCCCCTGTATAGTATGAGGTGATATAAAGGTCAGGGACAAAAAAGAAAAAGTAAGAATTCCTAGACCAGTGTTTGATTCTCTGTTGAGATATTAGGTATATTTTAAAGACCATTTGTCAAGCAAACATCGTATGATATAAAATAATTATACTTTATAATCAGCCACAACATGGTTAATATAGATATGTGCTGAATTGATTTGGAATAAAAGATGTGTGTGTGTGTGTGTGTGTGTGTGTGTGTGTAGAACAGCCCTGAAGTTTCTGAAAAGCCAAAGAAAATAATGATCGGAGAAACAACATGGAAAATAATTTTTTTAAATTTTTTACTTATTTGTTTTTATCTAGAGAAGATAAAAGAGAGGATAATGGGAAAGTGGGAAAGAAGAAAGGCAGAAAAGCGGGATCAGAGATGAGGATATGCACACACACACACACACACACTCCATCCTCATTATTTATGGATTCTACATTTGTAAATTTGCATACACAGTAACATTTATTTACACTTTAGGCACTTTCGTGATAATTCGTGGGCATGCACATGTGCAGAGCAGTAAGATATTTGAGTTGTTAGACACTCACATTCCCAGATGAGGTTCAATAAGGTGAAGCTCTGCCTTCCTGCTTCAGGTCTCATACTGTAAACAAGTGTCCTGTTTGTGGTATATTTAGTGCTGTGTTTTTGAATTTTTGTTCTTTTTGTTGATGACTATTTATAATGGTCCCAAAGCATGGGACTGAAATGCCCTAAGAGCAAGAAGGTTGTGATGTGCCTTACATAGAACATATATGTATTAGATAAACTTCATCCAGGCATGAGTTTAATACTGTTGGCTGCAAGTTCGTTAATAAATCAACAATCTACATTAAATAAGGTGTCTTTAAAGAGTAAAACTTATAAAACAAGGTTATGTATTGATCTCTTGACAAAAATGTAACCAGAGGCTCACAGGAACCTAGCCCCATATTTCCCTTAGGAGCAATGATTCAGTATTTGCTAATTGAATTTTGCAGTGGCTTTATAAGCATGACTACTGAGAATAATAAGAATTAACTGTGAGTGTGTGGGTATACAGTTGATTTTAACTATTTGCAGTAGCTATGTTATACATGTATATATAGAGACAGAGGGGAAAAGAGAAAAAAAACACTACCTTATGTCTTCATTGAATGTGAATTGCTTAAAGTGAATAGATAAGAATATGATCAGATGAAGAGGTGAAAGTTTAATTCAGAGTGAAAAAAGATTCTGAAGTAATCACAGAATATAAAAAAAAAAAAAAAGGGGGAGGGAGAAGAAGAGGGAACTTCAAGAATATACCTGTCTAACTTCTTCATTGTGCAGATGCGGGGATGTGGGTACTGGCATAATGGTCAATGGGAAGTCTCTGGAGCCTAATTCAAATATTCATTTTCACCCTCTTAACTTCTGTGGATCACATTTTATCATCTGTAAGATGGGGATGATAATATATCTCATAGGCTTATAGGAAGAAGTAACTAAGTAGAGAAATCAAAAACTGCACAACAATGTGTATGTCCTATATTCAAGCATTCAATCACTAATGTGATTATGAGTAAGTTTCTATACTTAGAAACTTGCTGGTGAAACCAATCTCCACGTCCTGTTATCTCCTGCTCAGTGTTTTTCCACTGTACCATCCTAGGGTCATTGAAGTACCAGTTTGGATGACTTACCTCAGATGCTATAATAATGGTTGGCATGGAGAGGTTTGTAGTCCCAAGATATGCTTTCATAGCATAGAATACAGAGTCAAAGGAAGAGAAATGTAAGTAGGTGGTTAAGAGAAAGAGTGATGCCTGTCTCAGTTTTCTTCTAAAAGAACATCATTTCCAAAGAACAGAAGAAATCATACTAGGTCTTGCCCAGCCATTACCTGATCCCCTGTATTCATAAAATGAAATAGACTTTGATTCCCACTATGAGAATAAAGCAAACTAGTGTGAGAAGGAAGAGGTTTGTCTTTTCTTCTTTTTTAATAAAAAAAAAAGAGAAAGAAATAACTATATCCTTAATCCTGAGTTTCTTCATATAGAAATGGCAATAATAATAATGTCTTCTTTTTTATTTTTTTAAAGGACTTTTTAAATTTATTCATTTGAGACAGACAGAGAGAGAGTGAAAGCATGAGCAGGGGAGAGAGGCAGAGGGAGAGAGAGAAGCAAACCCCCCATGGAACAGGGAGCCCGATGCAGGACTCGATCCCAGGACCCTGGGATCATGACCTGAGCCGAAGGCAGACGCTTAACCATCTGAGCCACCCAGGTGCCCCTAATAATATCTTCTTTACCAAATAGTGTTAAAATCCCTAGGAACTATTTATGATAGAGTATCCCACCAAAGCTGGAGATAGAGGCTTATCCAAAATAAAATAAGTAAGGATTTAAGACAACTTACTTGATCTCATTTTTCACTGCTAAGGAAGCCATAGAATAAAATAAAATTATAGTGCATTACCTTTTATATCGTAGGTGCCTGCATAGAAATTCTGTTCAAGATGTTATTAATAATAAGAAAAGAATCTATTACTTCACATGTCAGAGGGAACAATTCAGGACACAACTGCTATTTTAATATATTTATCCAATCCTTTTTATCAACATGAGTGACTGGTACGGAGCTGGTGAATGAAATCTACAGATTTTATAACTTTCCAGTTTGGATTAGACCAGATAACATTGAAGAGTACTTCAAAGAATGTTGCTTTCATTTTTTTTCCCCACACTCTCTCAAAGGAATTCTGGCAAAAGTTCATATTTTCATCTAGAGAAACTTACCATTTTTTAAAAAAAAATTCTCTTTAAACCCATTCAGTTAGCTGCCCACATTGGTATTAAATATAAACTGTTTCATACGATTCTTGCTAGAAGCAAACGTGTCTGTAATATAACTCTCCATGAAGGATTCATTGAAAAAATGTGACTTATTTCACATTCTAAATCAAATAATGGTACATTTTAGCCATTTCTATTGCTTTTGACACCAGTATATTATCACAAGTAGGATATATTTATTCCTCAGGAGTTGACTAACAAATACTATTTGTTAGTGTTAATTTTTAAAAGTATTCCGTCACATAAAATAGCATTGTTTTTCTTGTTACTGCTGTTGTTGCTGTTTTGTTTTTGTTTTTGTTTAATTTCATAGTCATACAGAATGGGGCCTCGCATGAAAGGAGACAGGACTGTACCTCAGTCAGTTGTCCCAAGTGTATATGCTATTATATGTTTGAAGATTCTATTGTAGCTAATGAACTCTGGGCCATAAAAATTCACCTCATTAAATTTCAAAAAATATTACCAATAGGTAAGGAGATGCTAAATAAATCATCCGATTTACTAAATCTAAATGTTTACTTTTATCCATTTCGAGAGTAAGATGAGGCATTCCTCACCACCAGAGTGTAGGGTTAATGTATGAGAAGACCATTAAACTCCCATCATTTAAACACGATAACTGCCTCGTGTGTCTACATAATGTTTCAAAGCTATTTTTAAGCCATTTAAGCTTTTCAATTTACACTAAACATCCACCAAGAGATTTTTCTATTAAATTTAGTGCAATATTTTAAATGATCGGTACAACTCAATTTTAAATAAATTCTAGAGTAAAAGTAATTTCTAAAGACATAACTTACATAATTTTCCTCAATGCACCACTGGTTCTGAATAGTGGCTTTCATCTTTAAATCACTAAAAATCCTTTAGAATCCCCAGACAGCCACACTTTGTATAAATCTAATGTAAATTTTAAGGAGTTGATTTGTGCTAAAATGACAAAATAAGTTTCGTATACTTACATATTTCTGGTTGCCCAAAATAATTTAAAATATCAAGTATTTCACAGAGTGTTATGTAAACAACATGGAAAGCACTAGGAAATTTTCAAATGAGTATTAAAAATATTTCTGTTTCCTGATAACATTTCTGATCTACTAAGAATGCTTTCAGCAGGATATTATTACGTGAAGTAGGGCATGCTGGGACTTGGGAGTCTGTGACGGGCAACTTGGGAACTTCACCTGGAAAGAGCAGATGACAATTGGGAATGATTGGCTGGCTCATCAATGAAGACAGAAGGCTGAGGTAGACTACAAAGAATCTATTGATAGCTTTTTGTCTGTGGCAGACAGAAGCCTAAGGGAAGGGTGACTGCTCTCTCCTAGTGTCATGGATATCACATGATAGAAAGTTTTATGTTTGTTTCTGACATTAGGCAAACAAAAACCTTTTGAATGCTGAATTAGGCTCTTGTTTTGAGCCTGCAAGCTGCTACTCATTCCTATTGATGAATACTGATCTGATTGCAGCCCTTTCATTTTTACGGTGTTAACTGTGTGGGGAATGTGGGTGTAAGGTCTGAGACAGGCCCACCGACCTTATCCCCACAGAATTCACATAGCTTTTGGAGTTTTCTTTTTTTGTTTGGGGGGGGCAGGGGGAGGGTACGGGGTGTCTCAGGAGTGTACCAATTTCTTTGCTTAAATGAACAATATGAGTTAGGCTTTCTGAAACCAGTTTAGCAAAAGACCCTTTTTTCTTTTCCCTCTGGAGAAGGATATAACACTATCACCACGATTCAGCTTTGCTTGTCTGGGTCTGTGCAAATTGTGAGGGAAAGAGAGCTTTGAGGGAGCCCTTCCTGTTCCCTTTGGTCCCTGTGATCTGTACTCACTTGAGGTTCTGAGGTTCAAAATTCGATGACTTGGCAGGAAAAGATAAATTCGTTTTTTAAAGGCCTGGAGAGGATTGTATTCTTGTTGAGGGAGTCATAGATTGGGAAAACTGAAGCCATTTTTAAAAGCCCTTGATTATGGCTGACTTTTAAATATATACATTCACTCTTTGAATTAAAAGAATCCAGAGAAATGAGAATAATTTCTGCTTTCTGTGGCCAGACTTTGAAGTGGAGAAATGTAGAACTAAAAGCAAATAGCATAACCTGTTTTAATCAAAAGGAGTCTAGCAAGAAACAATCAATTAAAGAACAGTCTGATTCTCTGAGACATCAATGTATGAAAATCTGTTAGACGCCAGATTGTGTCTCAAGACACATATGATGAACTGAACAAAATGACCTGCTAATAGCTTTTACGGGTAATAAATGCATCATGTTATTGGTAATTCTGCAGATGGTAAATCAAGCTAATATTGAAGCTGAAACAAGCTACTTGTTAAATATAGTTCAAAATGATCTCAAAAACTGTTATTCAAAAACTGCATTGCACAGAAAAGAAAGATGATTCCCCCTTATATTTCTAAGCATCTTAAATGGATAAACATCCTCATTCTGCCATAGAGGCATTTTCGTTTTTAAATCCTTTGGAGAGAGCATGCCTGAAATAAATTTAAGCTGAGAAACACTATGTTTATTTAGATTATGAGCAGGAGCTACAATGTAAAACCTGGGCTGAAATTGAAGTGTGACTTTACTGCATACAATGCACATTAGATGCTAGTTCCAGTCAGCATTTGGAACACTGACCTGGCAAATCTGAACATTTGAGCACAATGCATATTAACCAATTATGGAGGGATGGACACGCCATTCCTATTATTGACTCTCTTGAATAGTTTCATTTGCCTAAAGAACCCTTTAGCTTCAATTTTGTTGTTGTTGTTATAAGATCTAAAGTAGATAGCAGCACAATTGTAGGAAAAGAGGAGATAGGACAGTGGTCCAAGAAATCACTCTTCTAGGGAAAAAAGAAAAAAAAAGACCGTGACTGCCCACGATCTACAAAGGGAAACTCAGTCAAATGAAAGGGAAAGTTGACTTCGGGGATGGTCAGGTCAGATTGCTGAATCTTCAAATGGGTCCTCCCTGTCTTTGAGCAGGTTACTTATTACCTAAAATCATTTCGTTTGCTTATTTATGTCATGTCAGTAAACTCACCTATTTGTTGTATTCACTGGGGATAAGATCAATTCTAAGTATGTATTTATTTTGAAAGAAATGTTATTTCAGATATACAGATAGAAAATTTGTAATAGGGTTTATGTTTATTTTTTATTTTTTTAAAGATTTTATTTATTTGTTTGACAGAGAGAGAGAAAGAGAAAGAGTGAGAGAGCACAAGCAGGGGGAGTGACAGTAGAGGGAGAAGCAGACTCCCCACTGAGCAGGGAGCCTGACGTGGGCCTTGATCCCAGGACCCTGGGATCATGACCTGAGCCAAAGGCATATGCTTAACTGACGGAGCCACCCAGGCGCCCCTATAATAGGGTTTATGTTTAAATAAATGTAATTTAATATGTATTTGTATGTTTTTTTCAGAGATATGCTTTCATATATATATATAGAGAGAGAGAGAGAGAGAAACATGCATACATATTATCATTTTATGTAGTATTTTAGTTCTAGATTTACCTAGTACCTGGAACATCTTAAAGAAAAGCAATTAATGCCTTAAATTTCCAGCTTTTTAACAGTAGCAAAATGTGAGCTAGTTATCAATTCTCTATGATATGACTTTGAGGACAGTGACAGTGACAGCAGTCCTATCTTTTAGCAGTGGGGAAAAAAAGGGGTAAAATATCACCTTGTTGGAGGAACAGATGTTTGCAATTCATTAACATCCATTTATTCAGTGCAGAATCAGAAATTTATAATAAGACTAATCCTAGGCCAAAGTGTGAAGCTGGGACCATTACGATCAGCGGTCTCTGAATTCCCCTGTGTAGCCCTTTTCACAAACATGTCTAATGTCTCCTCTAGCTCCCCACCTCTGTCATCCCCATCTATTCCACTTACTCAAGCAGTATAATAAAAGTATGAATGAGATGATATCTCTTCATTTTTCTAGGATGTTTCCAGTGTAAAGTAAAAGAAAATACAACTGAAAGTAGCTAAATCAATAAGAAAATGTATTATTTCACATAACAAAATGTCCAAAGGTAGGTCAGCTCCGAGTTTCCTTGGTCATTGGAACATTAGGAACCTAGGATCTGTCTGTCTTGTGCTGTTCACCAAAACAATGGTAATGTTAAAGTCAAATCATAAAGTATATTTATTTACACATATTTTTATTTTTTTAGACAAGTAAGAAGTAATATTTCATTTATTTATTTTTTCATGACTAAATGGGATTTCTTCCAGGAATGTAAGTTTCTTTTCAATTTATTTTTAATTTTTATTACTTGAAATATAGTTGACATACAATGTTATGTTCATTTCAGGTGTACAACCTAGTGATTAGACAATTCTATACATTACTTAATGCCCACCATGGTAAGTGTGGTTACCATCTGTGGCCACACAGTGTTGTTACAATATTATTGACTATATTCCCTGGTCTGTACTTGTCATCTCCATGACTTACTTATTTTATAATGGAGGCTTTTATCTCTTAATCTCTTTCACCTATTTCACCCATCCTTCTAACCCCCACAGGTTGTGCTCCTTATTTATGAGCAAGTTTTTATTTATTTTGTTGTTTAGTTTCCACAAATAAGTGAAATTGTACGGTATTTTTCTTTCTCTGTCTGACTTATTTTACTCAGCATAATCCCCTACAGGTCCATCCATGTTGGCACAAATGGCAAGATCTTATCCTTTTTTGTGGCTAAGTAATACTCCAGTGTGTGTGTGTGTGTGTGTGTGTGTGTGTGTGTGTGTGTGTGCGCGTGCACACGTGCGTGCGTGTGCTATGTCTTCTTTATCTATTCATCTATCAATAGACACTCGGGCCGCTTCCATATCTTGGTTATTGTAAATAATGCTACAATAAATATAGGGATGCATCTATCTTTTCAGTTTAGTGTTTTCATTTTTGGGGGTAAATTCCCAGTAGTGGAATTACTAGATCATATGATAAAAGAAACCTTATATTAATCAAATGTGCAAGGATGTAATTCTTTCTCACTTTTCTTTGGTCTAAGTGCTTCTCACTGTCTGAAAATATTCCAAGATAGAATATCTGAAACCACATATTTGATATATGTTAGTCTGTGGCTCTATGACACTAAATATTTACCTATTCTTGCTGTGCTGAGACAGGGTAGAGGTGCTGACAGAGTTGGGGAATTGTGGAATGGGAGGCAGCACCCAAAACCGGAGGAACTCTGACATTTGTCCCTATAAAATATGTCTAGTGGGATAACTCTGCAGTCAACTCTAACACGAAAGAGAAAAACCAAGAAGCAGTGAGAATGTGGTCATGATATGGGGTTCTTATTTCTTAGTAAGATCAGAGACACATATAAGTATTTGGCAGTCTTGGTTAGAAAAATGCACTAAAAATGTCATGCAGTTCATGTTGGAGTCCTCACATGAGCAACCGACTTTCCTGGATCATGAGGCATAATTAAATACTCCAGAGTATAAAATTTATAAGGCATCACAAAAGACTTCAAATAACCAATGCAATCTTAAGAAAAAAATAACAAAGCTGGAGGCATCACACGTCCCAATTTCAAACTATATTACAAAGCTATCATAATCAAAACAGTATGGTATTGGCATAAAAACAGATGCATAGATCAATGAAACAAAATAGAGAGCCCAGAAATAAACCCACACTTATACAGTCAGTTAATTTTCAACAAAGGAATCAAGAATTTACAACAGGGAAAAGATTGTCTCTTACTAAATTGTATTGAGAAAACTGGATATCCACGTGCAAAAAAATAAAATGAGACCACCATCTTATACCATATACAAAAATCAAATCAAAATGGGTTAAAGACCTGAATGTAAGACCTAAACCATGAAACCCTTAAAAGAAAACATAAGGAAAAAACTCCTTGTCATTGGTCTTGGCAATGATTTTTTGGACCTGACACCAGAAGTAAAGGCACAAAAAGGAAAAATGAACAAGAGGTACTACATCAAACTAAAAGCTTCTGCTCAGCAAGGGAAATCACCAGAAAATAAAAAGACAACTTACAGAATGGGAGAAAATATTTGCAAACCTCATATCTGATAAAGGGTTAATATTCAAAATATACAAGGAAGTCCTATAATTCAATAGTGAAAAAACAAATAACCCAGTTTAAAATAGGCAAAGGACCTGAATAGACATTTTTACAAAGGAAACATACAAATGGCCAACAGAGATTTGGGCAACTGTGAAGCTGGCAGACCCTGGCCAGGCCAAGGCTGAGGACATTGGATCTCATTGTCCTCCCAGGCTTTTGATCCCTTCCCTCAAACCCATCAATGAAATGGTCTTTCCAAACGAACAAACAGACAACCACACAAATGACCAAAAAGTACATGGCAAGGTTCTCAACATCACTGATCATCAGGGAAATGCAAATCAAAAGTATAAGATAATACCTCATACCTGTGAGGATGTCTATAATCAAAAAAACAAGAGCTAACAAATGCTGACAAGGAGGTGGAGAAAAATGAGTCCTTGTGTTCCTTTGTGGGAGTGTAAATTGGTGCAACCGCTGTAGAAACCAGTATGGAAAGGCTCCTCAAGAAATGAAAAATAGACCTGTCGTGTGATGCAGCAATCCCACTTCTGGGTATATAGTTGGAAGAAATGAAATCTGCACTCCCATGTTCATTGCAGCATTATTTATAATAGCCAGGGTGTGGAAACTACCTAAGCCTCCGTCGACAAATAGACTGATAAAGGAAATGTGAAATACACACACGCACACACGCATACTCACGCACACACTAGAATATTATTCAGCCTCAAAAAAAGGAAATCCTGCCATTTGTGACAACATGGATGAAGCTAGAGGACATTATGCTAAATGAAATAAGCCAGGCAGATAAAGAAAAATATTTTATGCTGTCACTTATATGAAGAATCTGAAAAGCAAGCAAGCAAAAGGTAAACTCACAGAAACAAACAAACAAACAAAAAATGGAATGATGGTTGCCAGGGGCTGGTGGAGTGGAGGAAATGGTGAAGAGCTGGCAAAAGGGTACAAACTTTCAGTTACAAGATGAATAAGGTCTGGGGATCTAATGTATAACATAATGCTTATCATTGGTAGCACTGTCTTATATAATTGAAATTTGTTGAGAGAAGAATTTAAGTGTTCTCACCAGAAAAAGAAAAAAGATAAATATGTGAGGTGATAGATGTGTTAATTAACTTGATATGAGAATCTTTCACATGTATACATATATCAAACCATCACATTGTACACCTTAAATATATTACGGTTCTATTTGTCAATTTTATCTCAATATAAAGCTGAAAAAAGCATGGTCCAGAGTAAACCAAACCTAGAATGTCCATCGATCTCTCTTGACAGGCTCTGTCAAAAAATGTAGGTATCCAACTAGTTATTCTTCTGGTTGATAAAATAATAGAAATGTTTCTTTTAATTTATGTTTCTAATAGTCAACTCTTTACCTTGGTGTATGAATTTACTTAGATAGCTCTATCTGCTTGCGGATAGTCATTCCTCCAGCCAGCCACAAAAGAAAAATTACGCATCAATAGATACTCTGTATTGAAAAATTATATCATCTGCTAAAAGCACTTCTTTTAGACACACAAGCAAGATAAAAAAATGAGTTGGAAACCAGTAATAAACTTTTAAGACAATAACTTAATGTTCGGAATCCATTGATAAACCATTGGAACATGTGTGATGCCGACAGGTGAAGAAAAGTAAATATGACGGACGAAGAAAGAAAGGTTTGGTGTAGAGAGTTTTGTGAGCATGCTCTCCTTTTAAGCCTTCTGTAAAGCTTAATGGCCTTGACCCACAACAACGATACTTTGGCTCCTCTTTCCTATCATCCCTTTCTCAGATCTATGTACAATCCATGCTTTTTCTCCTATTTACATTTTCTAGTGCTACGGCATGGAAAGGAATATTCTCTAAGGGCCAAAGACTGCAGTAGTTACAGCACACCTTGATTCTGCTTCCAGCTCTCCTATTCCTCCTGGAGATATTATTCCAATTACGATTCGGATTTCTGTTACAAATGCAATGGAGTTAAAATGTTTTCACAATCACCCTTCCATGTAATTCAAGCATCACAGTGTTATTGCTGTTTTTGGTAACAGTGCTAATAATTGCACAGGGGGTGCTACTGTCTTAGGTGACATCTCCTTACAAGGTGGGTTGTTCAAAGTCAGAATTCAGTCTGAGATATGTGCATGGCTTAACTTTTTTCAACAAGATTTTATTACTGACAAAGAGAAGGACTTCATTTTAAACTGGTCTCATTTATAAGATAAACTCACATCATGGAGTCCAAGGGTTGGGTTACAGAGGAGGCCTCATATTTTTAGTAAATCACTCATCACTAGGTTAAAAGTAATTATGAGACATCTTATTAATCCAGCCAACATTTATGAGATATTGTTTATGAGTTATTAAGAATGAACAATGAATAAATGAGCTTTTGACAAATAACATGAAAAACTTTCCAACTTTTGTCTCTTTCTTCTAACATCTTGAGATTTTGCTGTCACTGACTGATGTGGAGGTAACCTATTTACACTGAATCAAACTTGTTGACATTTAAGTGTTAAAAAAAACACTATCTAAGCAGTAAAAAGAATATAGGAATGACATTCACGGATGTTTCCAGCTGTCAACAAGTCAGGTTTCTTACTAACTGTGAGCCCTTGAAGTATTGTGTTCTTTGGATAGAGTGAGAAATACTGTTACTCCAGGTTTTTTTTTAATCCGTATACTTGTCTGTACTAATTAGCAAAATATCATGAGTCTCTCTACTCCTCCCATTTCTAATGTGCATGAGTCTTCTTTTAAACAATAGCAGAAACAAGTTTTCATGCATTTGCCAGACAGATGGAATAGGTGATCACTCACACAAAACCAAGGACACCATCATCCCACAAGAAAGAATTTAATTAAAGATCTATTTTTAGTAAGTAGGTAAGTAGTAGCACAAACTGTAAAATATTCCTAAATAGAATCATAGAAAAAAGATTAAACAGGAACCTCCCATTCCTTTTTTTTCTATTTATTTATTTATTTTGATGTAGTGTTCCATGATCCATTGTTTGCGTATAACACCCAGTGCTCCATTCAATACGTGCCCTCTTTAATACCCATCACCAGGCTAACCCATCCCCCCACCCCCTCCCCTCTAGAACCCTCAGTTTGTTTCTCAGAGTCCATCATCTCTCATGGTTCATCTTCCCCTCTGATTCCCCCCCTCATTTTCCCCTTCCTAATATCTCTTTTTTTTAACATATACTATATTATTTGTTTCAGAGGTACAGTTTCAGTGATTCATCAGTCTTACACAATTCACAGCGCTCACCGTAGCACATACCCTCCCCAATGTCTATCACCCAGCCACCCCATCCCTCCTACCCCCCACCTCTCCAGCAACCCTCAGTTTGTTTCCTGAGATTAAGAATTCCTCATATCAGTGAGATCATATGATACATGTCTTTCTCTGATTGACTTATTTCACTTAGCATAATACCCTCTAGTTCCATCCACGTTGTTGCAAATGGTAAGATTTTGGGGTTTTTTGATGGCTGCATAATATTCCATTGTATATATATACCACATCTTCTTTATCCATTCATCTGTTGATGGACATCTTGGCTCTTTCCATAGTTTGGCTATTGTGGACATTGCTGCTATAAACATTGGGGTGCATGTACCCCTTTGGATCACTACATTTGTATCTTTGGGGTAAATATCCAGTAGTGCAATTGCTGTAGCTCTATTTTCAACTTTTTGAGGAACCTCCATACTGTTTTCCAGAGTGGCTGCACCAGCTTGCATTCCCACCAACAGTGTAGGAGGGTTCCCCTTTCTCCGCATCCCTGCCAACATCTGTCATTTCCTGACTTGTTAATTTTAGCCATTCTGACTGGTGTGAGGTGGTATCTCATTGAGGTTTTGATTTGGATTTCCCTGATGCCGAGCGATGTTGAGCACTTTCATGTGTCTGTTGGCCATTTGGATGTCTTCTTTGGAAAAATGTCTGAGGAACCTCCCATTCCTTTCATCTCCCTGAGGAAAATATGACTCCTCATGTGGGCCTTGAAGGAAGAAACCATCATGGATGCCTCAGTGGGACATCTACCCCTCTGAGCGACCACTCTTGCTACTGAGGAGAATGGGAAGGGCTCCATCTTCTCGCTTCTCCTTTTCTACAATGATATAAAGGCAGAAATGGCAAAAGTGCAGAAAAGTTAATACCACACCCCTCCTCCTTCTAAGTATTAATTTCACTGAGAAAGGAGTTCTTACTCATTTCATGGCATTCTGGAAAGGAATGTAAATACTTGTTAAAAAGAAAATTGTATAATATAGTAATGAAGCATGTTAAGCTAGCCAGCCTGATCACTTACTAACAGTATAAACCTGGTAAATGATTCAAGTTTTTGTTCCTCAGGTTTTCTCATCTGTTAAATGAAGGTTATAATAGCACCTACTCTATGGCTATTGTGGGGATTAAATGTATTCCTATGGACAGCACTTAAAACAATGTCTGGCACATACCAATCACTATTTTGCTCACTACTCCTGCCCTTTCTTCTTTGTCTTTGTCTTGATGTAAACTGTCTCACTTTTTCAAATAATTTTAGAAAGTAGCAACTTCCAAATTTTTGAAGAAATCAATCAGTTGTGCGGGTCAGGTCACCCTGAAAACCCAAAAGAGATAGGTTTAAGATAAGTGATATGATATATTGTTTTATGTTTTTTGTAGGATTTACCATTTTGAGTATCTATGTAATCTCTTTTTTACTGTGAGACTATGAGTTACCTATGTGCATGGTAATATGTGCATAGTACAATAAATTGCTCTAAAACTTAGTGACTTAGGGGGAGGGAGCAAGATGGCAGAGGAGTAGGAGACCTGGGTTTCGTCTGGTCTCAGGAATTCAGCTGGACAGGGATCAAACCATTCTGAACACCTACGAACTCAACAGATAGAATAAAAGAATAGCAACAACTCTCTGAACAGAGAAGCGACCACTTACTGGAAGGTAGGACGTGCGGAGAAGTGAATCCGAGGCGATATTCGGGAGGATAGACGGCGGGGGAGGGGCCTCCGTCGGCCGCTTCTGGCAAGTGATAGAGCCGCGGAGCACAAAATCGGACCTTTTAGAAGTCGGCTCCGCTGAGGGACGTCACTCCAGTGGCTAAGCAGGGGGTAGAACCCTCGCAGGACAGTGTGGTCTCAGGACCCTTGAGGTCACAGAAAGACCGGGGGTGCCTGAGTGCGGCAGAGCTCCAGGGTATCAGAGCGGGGAAGCCGGCTGCAGAGACGGAGCTGAAGCACGGGCTCTCAGCTCGGGGTGGCCATAAACTGTGATCCGCGGCCCAGTCGAGCCACGGCTCCTCCAGCAGGGACCCAACAAGCAGCAGAGCCGGGGACTCCCCTTCCTCCCCTGGGAGGAGCAGGTGGGAGCGCACCGCAGGGATCTGCTGGGTTTGGAGACTCCACACGGGGTCGGGTGGCAGAGATAGAAATGCTCGGTCACAGGCCAGGTGAGCACGGAGTGCAGCTGGAGACGGGGGAGAGGGGAGTGACTGCTTTTCTCTGGGGACGCACTGAGGAGCGGGGCCCCAAGTTCTTGGCTCCTCCGGGGCGGAGATTGGGAGGCCACCATTTTCATTCTCGTCCCCCAAAGCTTGCAGGGAACAAAAGCTCCCGAGAGCAAACCCAAGCAGCTTGCTTAGCCCGGACCAGCAAGGGCGGGGCAATTCTGCCTCCAGCAAAGACATTTGGGAAACACAGCAAAAGGCCCCTCCCCCAGAAGATCAGCAAGAACCGCCAGCCAAGACCAAGTTTACCGATCAACGAGAACGGGAGAACTCCAGCGCTAGGGGAATACTGCACATAGAATTCATGGCTTTTTTTACCATGATTCATAGTCTTTCAAAGCTAATTTTTTTAACTTTCTTTTTTGAATTTTTCTTTTTCCCTTTTTGAACCAAAATCTTATCAATCCCTTTAAAAAATTTTTTTTTTATTTTTCATTTTTAGAGTCATATTCTATCCCTTCATAGTAGTTACCCTTACTTTTGGCACATATATATAAGTTGTTCTCTCTTTAAAATTTTAAGATACAGTTTCTTCTAACAGATCAAAATATACCCTAAATCTCTAGTGTATGACTTTGTTCTAGTTTCCTGCCTGATCACATTCTCTCCCCCCCTCCTTTTATTCTTTCTATCTTTTTTTTAATCCTCTTCTTTCTTTTTTCAATCATCTTCTTATCAATTCCTTTTTTTAAATTTTTTATAATTTTCATCTTTACAGTCATATTCCATCCCTTCATCATATCAACCCTTATTTTGTACATATTTAAATCTTTCTTTCTTTAAAATTTTAGGAGGCACTTTCTTCTAACAGACCAAAATACACCCAAAATCTAGTGTGTGGCACTGATGCACCAGCCTGATCATATTTGATCATATTCCGTTTTTTTTAATTTTGTTCTGTTTTTATCTTTATTTTTTTCTTTTTTTTCTCTTTCTTTTTTCTTTCTTTCCCTTTCTTTTCCCTCGGCTTCAGGTCTTTTCTGATTTGTTTAGAGTCTATTTTATGGGGATGTTGTTAACCTGTTAGCATTTTGTTCTCTCATTCATCTATTCTCCTCTGGAAAAAATGACAAGAAAAAAATCACCTCAACAAAAAGAACAAGAGGTAGTACCATCTGCCAGGGACCTACTCAATATGGACATTAGTACGATGTCGGACCTAGAGTTCAGAATCATGACTTTAAAGATACTAGCTGGGCCTGAAAAAAGCGTGGAAGTTATTAGAGAAACCCTTTCTGGAGAAATAAAAGAACTAAAATCTAACCAAGTCAAAATCAAAAAGGCTATTAATGAGGTGCAATCAAAAATGGGGGCACTAACTGCTAGGATAAATGAGGCAGAAGAGAGAATCAGCGATATAGAAGACCAAATGATGGAAAATAAAGAGGCTGAGAAAAAGAGAGATAAACAACTACTGGATCACGAGGGCAGAATTCGAGAGATAAGCGATACCATAGGATGAAACCACATTAGAATAATTGGGATCCCAGAGAAGAAGAAAGAGAGAGATGGGGAGAAGGCATATTGGAGCAAATAATAGCAGAGAACTTCCCTAATGTGGGGAAGGAAACAGGCATAAAATCCAGGAGGCACAGAGAACCCCTCTCAAAATCGATAAAATAGGTCTAAACCCCGACATCTAATAGTAAAACTTACGAGTCTCAGAGACAAAGAGAAAATCTTGAAAGCAGCTCGGGAGAAGAGATATGTAACACATAATGGTAGAAATATTAGATTGGCAACAGACCTATCCACAGAGACCTGGCAGGCCAGAAAGGACTGGCATGATATATTCAGGGCACTAAACGAGAAAAATATGCAGCCAAGAATACTATATCCAGCTAGGCTGTCACTGAAAATAGAAGGAGAGATAAAAAGCTTCCAGGACAAACAAAAACTAAAGGAATTTGCAAGCACAAAACCAGCCCTCCAAGGAATATTGAAAGGGGTCCTCTAAGCAAAGAGAGAGCCTGAAAGCAGCATACACCAGAAAGGAACACAGACAATATACAGTAACAGTCACCTTACAGG
>NW_027397064.1:65618918-65622593 GCF_003265705.2 Callorhinus ursinus | reverse complement strand
CACAGACAATATACAGTAACAGTCACCTTACAGGTAATACAATGGCATTAAATGTATATCTTTCAATAGTTACCCTGAATGGAAATGGGCTAAATGTCCCAATCAAAAGACACAGGCTATCAGACTGGATTAAAAAAAGAGACCCATCGACATGCTATCTGCAAGAGACTCATTTTAGACCCAAAGACACCCCCAGATTGAAAGTGAGGGGGTGGAAAATCATTTACCATGCTAATGGACACCAAAAGAAAGCTGGGGTGGCAATCCTTATATCAGACAAATTCGATTTTAAATCAAAGACTAATAAGAGATGAGGAAGGACACTATATCCTACTTAAAGGGTCTGTCCAACAAGAAGATCTAACAATTGTAAATATCTATGCCCCTAACGTGGGAACAGCCAATTATATAAGGCAATTAATAACAAAAGCAAAGAAACACATTGACGAGAATACAATAGTGGGGGACTTTAACATCCCCCTCATTGAAATGGACAGATCATCTAAGCAAAAGATCAACAAGGAAATAAAGACTTTAAATGACACACTGGACCAAATGGACTTCACAGACATATTCAGAACATTCCATCCCAAAGCAACGGAATACACATTCTTCTCTAGTGCCCATGGAACATTCTCCAGAATTGATCATATCCTAGGTCACAAATCAGGTCTCAACCGATACCAAAAGTTTGGGATTATTCCCTGCATATTTTCAGACCACAATGCTTTGAAACTAGAACTCAATCACAAGAGGAAAGTCAGAAAGAACTCAAATACATCGAGGCTAAAGAGCATCCTACTAAAGAATGAATGGGTCAACCAGGAAATTAAAGAAGAATTAAAAAAAATTCATGGAAACCAATGAAAATGAAAACACAACTGTTCAAAATCTTTGGGATACAGCAAAGGCAGTCCTAACAGGAAAGTATATAGCAATACAAGCCTTTCTCAAGAAGCAAGAAAGGTCTCAAATGCACAACCTAACCCTACACCTAAAGGAGCTAGAGAAAAAAAAGCAAATAAAGCCTAAACCCAGCAGGAGAAGAGAAATCGTAAAGATCAGAGCAGAAATCAATGAACTAGAAACCAAAAGAACAGTAGAACAGATCAACGAAACTAGGAGCTGGTTCTTTGAAAGAATTAACAAGATTGATAAACCGCTGGCCAGACTGATCAAAAAGAAAAGAGAAATGACCCAAATCAACAAAATCATGAATGAAAGAGGAGAGATCACAACCAACACCAAAGAAATACAAACAATTATAAGAACATATTATGAGCAACTCTATGCCAGCAAATTAGATAACCTGGAAGAAATGCATGCATTCCTACAGATGTATCAACTACCAAAACTGAACCAGGAAGAAATAGAAAACCTGAACAGACCTATAACCACTAAGGAAATTGAAGCAGTCATCAAAAATCTCCCAACAAACAAAAGCCCATGGCCAGATGGCTTCCCAGGGGAATTCTACCAAACATTTAAAGGAGAATTAATACCTATTCTCCTGAAACTGTTCCAGAAAATAGAAATGGAAGGAAAACTTCCAAACTCATTTTATGAGGCCACCATTACCTTGATCCCCAAACCAGACAAAGACCCCATCAAAAAGGAGAATTACAGACCAATATCCTTGATGAACATGGATGCAAAAATTCTCACCAAAATACTAGCCAATAGGATCCAACAGTACATTAAAAGGATTATTCACCATGATCAAGTGGGATTTATCCCTGGGCTGCAAGGTTGGTTCAACATCTGCAAATCAATCAACGTGATACAATACATTAACAAAAGAAAGAACAAGAATCATATGATCCTCTCAATAGATGCAGAAAAAGCATTTGACAACGTATAGCATCGTTTCTTGATCAAAACTCTTCAGAGTATAGGGATAGAGGGTACATACCTTAATATCATAAAAGCCATCTATGAAAAACCTACAGTGAATATCATTCTCAATGGGGAAAACTGAGAGCTTTTCCCCTAAGGTCAGGAACGCGACAGGGATGTCCACTATCACCACTGCTATTCAACATAGCATTAGAAGTCCTAGCCACAGCAATCAGACAACAAAAAGAAATCAAAGGCGTCCAAATCGGCAAAGAGGAAGTCAAACTCTCACTCTTTGCAGATGATATGATACTGTATGTGGAAAACCCAAAAGACTCTACCCCAAACCTGCTAGAACTCATAGAGGAATTCAGTAAAGTGGCAGGATATAAAATCAATGCACAGAAATCAGTGGCATTCCTATACACCAACAAGACAGAAGAGAGAGAATTGAAGGAGTCGATCCCATTTACAATTGAACCCAAAACCATAAGATACCTAGAAATAAATCTAACCAAAGAGGCAAAGGATCTGTACTCAGAAAACTATAAAATACTCATGAAAGAAATTGAGGAAGACACAAAGAAATGGAAAAATGTTCCATGCTCATGGATTGGAAGAACAAACATTGTGAAGATGTCAATGCTACCTAGAGCTATCTACACATTCAATGCAATCCCCATCAAAATACCATCCACTTTTTTCAAAGAAATGGAACAAATAATCCTAAAATTTGTATGGAACCAGAACAGACCCCGAATAGCCAGAGGAATGTTGAAAAAGAAAAGCAAAGCTGGTGGCATCACAATTCCAGACTTCCAGCTCTATTACAAAGCTGTCATCATCGAGACAATATGGTATTGGCACAAAAACAGACACATAGATCAATGGAACAGAATAGAAAGTCCAGAAATGGACCCTCAACTCTATGGTCAACTAATCTTTGACAAAGCAGGAAAGAATGCCCAATGGAAAAAAGACAGTTTCTTCAACAAATGGTGTTGGGAAAATTGGATAGCCAAAGACAGAAGAATGAAACTGGACCATTTCCTTGCACCACACACAAAAATAGACTCCAAATGGTTGAAAGACCTAAATGTGAGACAGGAGTCCATCAAAATCCTAAAGGAAAACACAGGCAGCAACCTCTTTGACCTCAGCCATAGCAACTTCTTTCTAGAAACATTGCCAAAGGCAAGGGAAGCAAGGGCAAAGATGAACTATTGGGATTTTATCAAGATAAAAAGCTTTTGCACAGCAAAAGAAACAGTCAACAAAACCAAAAGACAACTGACAGAATGGGAGAAAATATTTGCAAATTACATATCGGATAAAGGGGTAGTATCCAAAATCTATAAAGAACTTATCAAACTCAACACTCAAAGAACAAATAATCCAATCAAGAAATGGGCAGAAGACATGAACAGACATTTTTCCAAAGAACACATCCAAATGGCCAACAGACACATGAAAAAGTGCTCAACATCACTTGGCATCAGGGAAATCCAAATCAAAACCTCAATGAGATACCACCTCACACCAGTCAGAATGGCTAAAATTAACAAGCCAGGAAATGACAGATATTGGTGGGGATGCAGAGAGAGGGGAACCCTCCTACACTGTTGGTGGGAATGCAAGCTGGTGCAACTACTCTGAAAAACATTATGGAGGTTCCTCAAAAGGTTGAAAATAGAGCTACCATACGTTCCAGCAATTGCACTACTGGCTATTTACCACAAAGACACAAATGTAGGGATCTGAAGGGGTACGTGCACCCCTGCATTATAGCAGTAATGTCCACAATAGCCAAACTGTGGATAGAGCCAAGATGTCCATTGA
>NW_027397064.1:65558933-65618818 GCF_003265705.2 Callorhinus ursinus | reverse complement strand
GAAGGGGGGTAAATCAGAGGGGGAGATGAACCATGAGAGATGATGGACTCTGAAAAACAAATTGAGGGTTCTAGAGGGAAGGGGTTGGGGGGGAATGGGTTAGACTGGTGATGGGTATTAAAGAGGGCATGTTCTGCATAGAGCACTGGGTGTTATGCGCAAACAATGAATCATGGAACACTACATCAAAAACTAATGATGTAATGTATGGTGATTAACATAACAATAAAAAAATTTAAAGAAAAATAAAACTTAGTGACTTAAAATAACAATTTTTTTTGTCATGTCTGAGGACATAGCTTAGTTGTGTGCTTCTGGCTCAAGCTCTCTGATGAATCTATAGTCTGTTAGCGGACTCTGTCATTGGAGCAGAGGACCAGGGAGGGAACTGTTTCCTAACTCATTTATGTGGCTAACTGCAATTTCTCAAGGCGATCTGATGGGGAGGACCATTTGATAAGCACCCAAGACCTTCTAACAACCACATTCACTTTATAGGTCACTTTGCCATCAAGAACGTTATTCCTCACTTTCTGAAACCAGACCTTTCTTTTATTTCCACAAAGTCACACCCACAAGGTATTCATGTGACATGAGACTTTATTCATGTTATGGGCGAATAAGAAATGTTTACATCACAGAAAGTAAAGAAATTCCAATTGCATCTGAGACTTTTATGTTCTTCAGGCTTTTCCATGACTGAAGTTTGTCCTGTGATGATTCACACTGATGGGCATTCATGGGAACCGGCTGGTTGATCTACCTCCATTCTCCCTTTCATTTTTCCTCCTCAGCTGCTTCCTTCTGAGCACCAAATTTATCTCACTTATGCACAGCAACTAAATAATTTCCAGTAGCTATTCCCAGTCTGACCATTGCATAACCCAACCCATTAATATGCTCTGCAGGATCAGAAGACCTTCCATTTTATAGAACTCTACCCCCTAGAAAACCATTATTGTTTTATTTTTTTAAAGATTTTATTTATTTATTTGAGAGAGAGAGAGAGAGAATGAGAGATAGAGCGCACGAGAGGGAAGAGGGTCAGAGGGAGAAGCAGACTCCCCGCTGAGCAGGGAGCCCGATGCGGGACTCGATCCCGGGACTCCAGGATCATGACCTGAGCCAAAGGCAGTCGCTTAACCAACTGAGCCACCCAGGTGCCCACCATTATTGTTTTAAATAGGAATTATTTTTCTTTTCATTGTGCTCACATTTGCTTAAGGTTTTTCAGTTCTTGTTAGTTTTTTCTTTGGGATTTCCATGGTTCTAGAGTAAAGAAAGTAGAGAAAGTTTATTTTTTAACTGTTATAGAGAGTTTTAATTAAACTGTCTACCCCTTGCCTATTTATAATGTTGGGAAGCTACAAAATAAGAGTTTTCTTAAGTTTTTATTTCTGCAAAATATGCCTGTCAGTTTCATGTCTGTCTCCAAAACACTTGAAATGTAAACCACTGACTTTATTTCAGACACATGATGTAGAAGACAAATTAACTGAACAATGATTGGAAAGGATGTTCTGATATTTTGTTATATTCTCTGGCCTCATTTAATTATTTCTATAGGTACTCTCAGTCTTCACTGTGCTATTGATTCTGACTTTTGTGCCCTGTGGTGAAAGTTGTGTTCTTTATACATTTAATTGCAATTTGTAATATATTTGTTGTTTCATCAAGTTTAAAATATTATACTAACTCTTTCATCCTGTAATTGCAAATTGAAAATTATAGCAAGAGAGCTTAACTCTTTCTCCTCAAGATTTAAACCACTCCACCCTAGATTAAATAAATGTTTTGAAGGCAGTATTTCTTTGTTTTGAGGATTTTAAACTATGGTATTCATGGAACAAAAAAGGCAAATAAAAATATTTTTTAAAGATTTATTTATTTATTTATTTATTTATTTATTTGAGAGAGAGAGCATGGGGGGCAGAGGGAGAGAGAATCCTCAAGCAGACTGCCTGCTTTTCGTGGAGTCCAATACGGGGCTTGATCCCAGGACCCTAAAATCATGACCTGAGCTGAAACCAAGAGTTGGCCACTTAACCGTCTGAGCCACCCAAATGCCCCAATAAAAAGTATTTTAAAGCAACCATATATGTAAGAGAACAGAGAATATATGTAAGAGAACAAAGCAAATGTATTATTTATTAATAGAAAAATTAGTATTAACAGGTGAGATCGGAATAAAACAATTATGAAAATTAAACATATCACCAAAAAGAATGTTATAAATGTTCAGGTTCTTAACCATATTTTCAAAATGAAAGAAAATTTAAAACCCTAGGTATTTCAAATAACATCAATCATTACATTGCTTTTCTGAGTACTTTTATGAGCATAGATCAATATAAAGTTTTATTTTCAGCTTTTCTGGTTATCCATACTGCTTTTTAAATGTATAAGGCCATACAGGTTTTATAATTCTAACTTTTAAAACTAGCAACAATTACCTGACTTCAACTTCCCTTGTCGTCATTACACTTAATTTGAATACTAAAAAATATTCTTAAATTCAAAAGAAAAAATAATAAGAAAGGGCATGTTAATGTATTAAATTACCTAAGATTAAAAAAATTGGGGGAATTCAAGTTCACGGTAATCTTTTGAAATTCAGGGTGAAAGTGATGGCATTAGCTCTTTGCCAGATAGTGTTTTCTTCAGAAAATCTTAGCAACATTTCTTTCTTAAAATAACTTCTCCCTTTGACAGGCACTGAGCTGTACACTTAGATGGCAACCATTTAGATAGCATCAAGAAAAGGTTGAGGAAGTCTAGGTTTAATAAGAAAAAAATCTTCCTATTGCCACTGTTCATTCTATTTCAACCCAAAACATGGAGTGGGATTTTTGTTTTTTTCCATTCAGTGAAGTTTTTTCTTTATTCATTTTTTCCTCCACTCAAAAACCCTCACTCAATCCTCCTAGGCTTATATTCTCTGGACACTTTCGGGGAATGGTGGGCGGATGTTGGCTATCAATAGGATAATATTTCTCAAGGTGAAGCTTCTATTTTATTTTTAGATTTCTTACTCATGCCCAGAGGAAAACTGAGAATAAATTTGATGTTTGGAGTCATAGAGCAACCTGTCAAAACTCACCCTCCCAGAAAGTAATGTATTGAGAATTTCAACTCCTGTGACTTTGATATCATGAGCTGATTACATGTATGTATAAGCCTATTTTGGCCCAGGAAAAATGACCACTTGATAGTCAATCCCTTTATATGAGATCATCAAAAAGAACTTTTAACATTGTGAGACAGTCTTGCTTTTTTATATTTCAGGCTTTATTTCTCAAACTAATTTTACATATATTTACTTTTTTCTGAGTAACTCTAAGTAGCAGTGAGATTAATAATTATTATTACCCGTTGCTTGTTGTGCATCAGACATTGTGCTAAGAACTTTATTTCTTATCATCATCATCACCCAGTGAGGTGGCCGCTATTACTGACCATATTTTATTGATGAGGAAACAGACCGAGAAAGATTAAGTTATGTGTGAAACACAGAAATTCAACTGCTATTCGCTGAAATGGGAAAAGGAGAGTTAATGGCAGACACCAGAAAGCTCACAGATGGAAACAAGAAGGCTGGAATGGAGGACGGGGCTCAGCCAGAACCTCTCCTCAAGTGTCTCCTGTTCCTCTTGTTTTGGCTTCTCTCTAGGTGCTGGCATAGTGATCCCTGGCATCTCTGGAGTCACGTACTAATAGTTCTGTAACCTGAGAATAAGAAGAGGGTTTTCCTTGAGATGTCCAACTTGACCAACCAGGGAAGGACACAGAATGATAATACAACTAATCATAGTGCATTTCAGGCACTGCTAAAATCTTTATACCCCACAAATGTCTTAAGAGCTAGTTATTATTATCCCCATTTTTTTAATAAGAAAGAATACAGGCTTAGGTCAGGGGAATTTGCCCAACATCCAACAGTCAGAAGGTATTTGTGCTGACTTTCCCAATTAAGGTAGTGTGAGAAAAGACTATCCCTAGAATGACTCCTCTATTTACACGGTTGGTTTTTGGCCAGGCTTGGTTCTCAGACCCATCAGTGAACTAACTGCCATGACGAGGAGGATGTTATCCTGAAGGTTCAACTGAAGTCTAGAGCCCATACCTGTGGTCAGGGATTTAACTCTGACACAGAAAGAAGTGGCCACCTCAAAACTTCCCTGAGATTATACTTGCAGTGAATAGGAAGCTGACTAGTAACCTAGCTCTACCTGATTCAAGACCCCAGACTCTTAACCCTACCTTTACTATTTTACAATAATACTGTGTGTTGCTATCCCATTTTATAGATGAGAAAGTTAACAGAGTGAAATAAAAACATCTTCAAATTAACATGGCAAGAAATAGGGAGAAAGAAAACTTGACACTAGGTCTCTCCATTTTGACCCGGTTTTTTGTTCACTCTAATATTCAGTTCCCTTGTAGTAGGTGATGGAGTGTTATCATTATACTTATTTCTAAGGAAAGTTAGTTCAAAGCCCTCCATCATGTAAAGAGGTAGGGAAGTACAAGGATATAGTAGTGGTAAAGTCAGCTATGTATTTGGTTTCTAAATCATTTGCTAGGGTTACCATAACAAGGTACCACTAAGTGGGTATCTTAAACAGAAATTTGTTGTCTCTTAGCTCTGAAGGCTGGAAGTCTGAGTTCGAGATGTCAGCAAGGTTGGTTTCTCCTGAAGGCTGCAAGGGAGAATCTTTTCTATGCTTCTTTCTCAGCTTCTGATGATTTGCTAGCAGTCTTTGGCATTCCTTAGTTTGTAGATGCATTGTCCTGATCTCTGCTTTTATGCTTATGTGGTGTTCTCCCTGTGTATGTATATGTATCCCAGTTTCCCCTTTTTATAAGCACACCAATCTTATTGCACTGGGCAGGGGGAGAGGGGGACGTGTCCACCCTGTTCCAATATGGCTTCAACTTAATCAACTACAACGGCAACAACCCTATTTCTAAAACTGTCACATTCTGACGTGCTGAAGTAAGGTTAGGACTTCAACATATAAATTTGGGCAGGGGTCAGGGGAAACACAGTTCAACCCATGGCAGTTTTTCCAGTAAGAAGGAAGATAACAGAAAATGACATAGCTTTTCTACTAAAGAAGACTTTCATTGTCCCTTTTATTTAAGGTAAAGAGGGAAATATTTAGAAATCTAGCCTTAAAAATATCTAGCCTCAATGGGGAGTCTGGAGGAAAGTTAGGAAAATTAAGCAGAATGATGGGAGAAAGAGATAGTCAACAGGTGAGCTTGAAAGTTACCGGAGTGTGGGAAAGTAGGTGGGAGGTAGCAAAAGCATGTTGAGGTGGCCAGAGCACCCTTGTGAAAAACTTTGGATCAACTTGTTGGTGGTTGGTTCTGATCCAAAATGCCACTGAGATTGTAGAAAGTAGATAGTATGGCTAATGCAACAGGTGCAAGAAGCCAACTTTGGCCTCATTATTGAAGATTAATCATTGGAGGGGGTGGTAAAAAAACATAAGGCGAAAGAAAAATTGAGAGATCAAAGATTAGAATGCAGAGTCATTCTTGAATTCATCAAGAGGGTTAGCACATTATGAATAACATCTTTGAATCTCCTTTTTTCAACAAACCATTTCTGCATATTTAAAATGCAATTAGTGATTTAGTTTTCTGATATAAATTTCCTGGAAGACAATTGGATCTAATTAACTCTGCCTAAAAACATTTTTTTTAGAATTTATAAATAATGATGATCCATATAATGTAAACTGAAGCCTATTATTAATGGGGTTCTTTTGTGAGCTAATATATGTTACATGCTTAGAATAGTGCCTGGCACATAGCAGTAATACATAAGTGTTTTCTAGTATTATCATGTCACTGTTGCCCTCACAGTGCAAATAAAATAGAACAAAGTATAGATGGACTAGAGTAGGTTTGCTCCCAGCTCCTGCCACCTTAATGAATTCATCTTCAGATGCTCCAATAGCCATCTCTGACTTTTTTTGAGATAAAGTAATGGTGAAAAAAATCCCAATATTCATATATGAAAAATAAAAAGCAGAGCTTTTATGCTTTTCATTTATTCATTCAAAATACTACTGACAAATTAAATGCTTAGTATTTTCAACTTTTTAAAATTCTTTATTAGTGAATCACTAAAAATTATAAAAAACAAAAATCTAGTAGCATAAGACATTAGTTTGAAGTGAATGTTTCAGAAAGTGGAAAGATAAAATATTGATAATTTTAATTTACATTAATTTTGAAGTGATAATTTCTCATTTTGGTCAATTGCCATGAGAAAGCATATTAAGCAATTTTAGATATCTAAGATTAAGCCAATGTAGTATTGCAATATCATGTGTGTTAAATATAGATATGTTATTCATATAGGTATGTAAGTTCTTAGGGCTGTTCTGAAAAAGGTTAAGGAGGTTACAAATGAAGTATAAGCCATGTTTCCCGTTACTGCTATTAATCACTTTAGCATTCTTGTATAATGATTTTACTGGAAGTTTTATACCAAACATCACTCACCCATTTGTATAATTTTAGTATAATTCTGCTTTTGTGTTCTTTGTCCATCTTAGGTGCTCTGTTAATATTGTTAATATTTTATTGTTATTGTTTTATATGATCATATTTATGATCTCTATAATTTAACCACTTAATATGTTTTTTAAAACCATCTTTAAAAGCTCATGTACCATGAGGTCCAACATTTATAATCACAAAGTCATACCCACAGCAATCTATTAAATCTATGTTACGTTTCTCTGCCTCTTCACACTTGATTTCATATGCAACCTCTATAAGAATTAATATTGAAATACTACAGTAGTTTTCCACCTGGCTGTACATTAAAAATCACATAGGATGCCTTTTTTTGCTTCTAGCAAAATAATAATAATAATAATAATAATTTAATCCAAGAAAGTTCAGGGACACAAAGATAAATCTCTAAACTCAAAATGGTGGGAGAGAGTATGGGAAAGAGGAGAGGTCCCACAAGGCTCTCTTTTAGAGAAGATAGTCTTGGAAGATCTCTTATGCCCAGGAACCATCTCAAACCAAATTAAATCCGAATCTCTGGAAAACAGTCCTATGCATTGGCATGTTTAGAAGTTTCTTGGGTGATTCTGATATGTATCTGGATTGAAAATCAGATGAACAAAATGCTGCTTTTAGAAGTAAATATGTGTAATATGAAAGTCTTGAACACTCAAATATAAGGTGACTTGCTTGTGTGAGGGGTAATATTTTTTTTTCTTTTCTTTTCTTTTTTAAGACTTTATTTACTTATTTCAGAGGGTGCGGAGAGAACACAGAGGGAGAAGCAGACTCCCCGCTGAGCAGGGAGCCCAAAGTGCGGCTCCATCCCAGGTCCCTGAGATCGTGACCTGAGCTGAAGGCAGATGCTTAACCGACTGAGCCACCCAGGTGCCCTTAAATTTGACAAGAAATTTAACGTTCCACTTAGGCATGTGTGGCAACAAAGTGGTGCTCCTTGGGGAATATAGGAATCATAAACCAATGAGCTTATAATCAAGTCAAAGAAAAATATATCAGCTGAAACAAAAGTATAAATTCTTGTCAACGTGCTCCTCTACTCTGTTTGTGCTCTCTCTCCCTCTGTGTCTCTCTGTCTTTCTCTTTCTCTCTGACTTTTGCTATTAGAGTAAGAAAAACTGAATCTGACAGTGTTTCTTTTACCAGGATTAGCATGGATATTTTGAGTTGATGATGGGACATGTTTCTTCCCTGCCACTGGAAAAAATTCAGGGGAGAACACATTAATGTACATTATTGAATCATTTTTATATGTTCATTGAAACTTGCATACCTTTATATATTTGAATATATATGTCTTAAAAGTTAGCTATAAAGTATTGTTTTGTTTTTTATTTACTTAGGCCTGTAATTTCTTTGCTTGTAATATAAATGACCAACAGATAACTTCAGAAGCCCAGCAGAGTAGACTTTTATTTTAACTGGCAGCTTAAAAAAACTTGTGACTTACACAAAAATTCTGACTTAGAATGGCTAAAATCAACAACACAGAACAAACAACAGGTGTTGGTGAGAATATGGAGAAAGAGGAACACTCTTGCACTGTTGGTAGGAATGCAAACTGGTACAGCCGCTCTGGAAAACAGTATGGAGGTTCCTCAAGAAGTTAAAAATAGAACTACCCTGTGACCTAGCAATTATACTACTAGGTATTTACCCAAAGGATATAAAAATGCTAATTCAAAGGGATACTTGCACCCTGATGTTTATAACAGCTTTATCTACAATAGCCAAATTATGGAAACAGCCCAAGTGTCAATGAACTGATGACTGAATAAAAAAGATTTGAGATATATATATCAAATATATATATAAATATATATATTAGAATATTACTCAGCCGTAAAAAAGAATGACATCTTGCCATTTGAAATGACATAGATGGAGCTAGAGAGTATTATGCTAAGCAAAATAAATCAGTCAGAGAAAGACAAATACCCTATGATTTCACTCATATGTGGAATTTAAGAAACAGACGAACGAGCAAAGGGACAAAAAAGGAGAGCGAAATGCAAACCAAGAAATAGACTCGTAACTGTAGCAAACAAACTGATGGTTAGCAGAGGGGAGGCAAATGTTGGGGGTGGGTTAAACAGGTGATGGGGATTAAGGAGTGCACTTGTGTTGAGCACAGAGTGTTTTATGGAAATGTCGAATCACTATAGTGTACTCCGGTAACTAAAATGACACTATATGTTAAATAACTGGAATTTAAATAAAAACTTAAAAAAATTCTGACTTGAACAATATGCCTTTAAAAGCTTTTGGTTCAGGGATTTAGAAAGTTAGCCACTAAGCAAAAATGAATTGAAGTTTCTTTGAAGATACCTTTATTTACCTATTAAATAAAGTGCACGTGGCTTTGTGTGTATGTAAAATAGTTGTGGTTTGGGGATAATTTCTATGGAATATATGTATATGTCAGCATTATTATATATGCTCTCAAGACTAAGGAACATAAACCCCTGGAGTGAAATAGCAGGTAGAATTCCCTACATATTTAAAAATTGTTTTCTTTTCTCTCTTTCCTAGCATCTATAGCTGAATTAATTTGAATTACATGAGTTTATGAGAAAACTTCACAGTATTCTAATTTCCTTTAATTGCACTGTATAGACACAGAAGGAAAGAAGACCAAAAACTAGCCAACAAAATACTCTTATTGCAAATATATATGCATGATCTCATTTCCCTCGCTTTCACAAGTTTGTACCTTCAAGTACACAAAACCTGTGTCATTGAAGTATATACTTAGAATATTAAATGGCTAAAAAGAATGCTAGTATGTAGTTCAAATTTTGAATATTTTTAGTCAATTTTTTTCTGACATCTTGAAAACAAAGCTTTTTTCTCTGCTGCCAAGGTCCATCTGCTTCTTAGTTCATTAATAGAAATTGTTCCTAATAGGAAAAAGCTAATAAGACCATGAAGTGGAAATGCAACCAGCCCCTTTAATTCTAACTTGATACTACACCGTGCTCTTTGACTAGATAGGAAGAACTCTATTAAATGTCTCTTTTAACTGCCAAAGAGAGAATACATTTAATCTCCCTTAGGTTTGTAGCAGCTTTACTCAAAGAAATTTGACCTTCCACATTGGTTCCTAGGGGGAAACAAACCCAAAATTCTTCTTGTAACTCTTCAAGAATGTTTGGAATTTAATAGTAGGCAAATCACTTACTTTAAAAAAATAGAAATAGGTTTTAAATGTTACAATTTCAGGGAAGCTAAACTTTCATTGTAAATTAGTAGATAGGATCACATTTTGGGGTGGGGAGTAGGGAGTCATGAATTTCCATTTCCCTACTTAATTTGGTGATTGGACAAAAAAAAAAAAAACTTAGGGTGAAGTACTAATAAAGGAACTGGAGTCTCTCTCTAGTCATTTTTGAGGCTTTTTCTTTTTTCTTTCAAGTTCTAAAAACATGGTATCCCGGAGACCTATTTTGATATTTCCTCCATTCTTTTCACTGAAAGTCCTAACCACCTCCAAACGTCTAGAGAAAAGGTTCTGTTGGCTCCCTCTTTCTCAGTTCTGGGAATAATATTATTCTTTTCCCTGTACTTAGGCCAACCTTGCAGAGACAAGTCCCAAACTTTATTTTTTGGTCAATCTTGCATTTATATGGTGGGTTTTCACTTTCTCTACCCATCCTTCCTTTCACCATATTCAACTGGCTTCTAGAGCAAATCCTTGGGAAGAGTGGGGATGGGAGCTGGGAAGAGTGGATAGAAGAAGGGATGCTATGGAAAGGGCCTGAGATTTGGCATAAAACTTGTCCTGGGTTTGAAGGTCATGTTCTGAAAACACTACTTAGCTAGGAGACTGAACAAATTACTTGTCCTCTGAATGTCTCAGTTCTTTGGACAGTCAAAGGGAACTAATAAAAATGATCTCATTGCTTCTCCCAGAGGAGGTGAGAAGGGGAGAGTAAAAATAAAATTGTAGGTTTCTGTCTTTTCCATTTCATCTCTAATAACAGAGATCCTTTCCCCCTAGCAGCTTCCCCCACATTGCCTCAAAATGTATTCAAATTTTACCCCCATCAAGTCTTAGCCCAACATCATTTCCAGCATTTTATTTCCTACAGTTTTTTTCCCTCTTGGAAGCTATACCCTAAGAATGAATTCTTGAAGTACTGTTCTCATTAGAGAGGATTTACGCTTCAGTATTGGAAATTTCACGAAAGTGCACCAAAAGTTATTCTAGTTGCAACTCAAGAGTAAAGATCTTAACAAGCTTTTCAAGAAACATTGTATAAAACTGGTTGAGCACCGACTCTGACGATTATTTTACACATGATCTAGTTACTTAATTACAGTCTTATAGCTTCTGTAAAATGGGAATACAACAGTACCTAAACATAAAGTTGTCACAAGACTAAGAAAAAATTATATGTAAGGTACTCTAACAGTTCCTGGTGGTCTAGCTTTTACTGTTTTTACTCAGCATAATTTAAAATGAGGTAAATTAATTTGAGTCAAGAATCAGATCGAGAATCGCAAATTCGAATGTGTTCGGTTGAGTCAAGAATTGTCTAGGTGAGCTGCTAGTTGCTTACTCACTCTACTTGGCTATAGCACGTAAGCTGAAAAGAGGGACCAAAGTCAACTACCTGTTTGTTGGTTTTTTTTTTTTTTTAATATTAGCAACAAACAATTAAGAAATGAATTTTAACAATAGCTTTTCATTTTAAATAGTGCAAAACTACACAAAATACATTGGAATAAATCTAGCAAAAGATGCACAAGACTGCTATAAGGAAAACTTTAAATTACTGCAGGCAGGGATTTAAAAAAGCCAAGCAAATGGAGATATATAACATGTTAATGGATTGGAGGACTGAATATTCTAAAGATGGGGATTGATACAACAAAATCCCAACTGAAAATATAAATGACAAGTTGACAAATGATTTTAAAAGTTATATGGAAATGAAAATGATCTAAAACAGCCAATGTTTAAAAGAAGAACAAGATAGGAGGACTAACACTACTTGATTTCAAGACTTTTAAAGCTATAATAATCAAGGTGGTTTCTTATTAGCTAACAGATCAGCATATAGATCAATGGAGCTCAGCAGTCTAAAAATTAACCTGCACATATATATTTAATTGATTGTCAATAAAGTTGCCCAGGCAATTTCTCAGGGAAAGAAAAGTCATGATTCTTGTAAACTGGATATTCATAAGGAAAAAGAATCAACTTTTACCTCAAGTTATACATAAAAAAATTAATTTGTTACGGATCATAGACCTAAAAATAAAACAAAACCATAAAATTTTCTAGAAGAAAATTTAGGAGAAGAACCTTGTGATCTTGGATTAGGCAAGGATTTCTTGTTTAGGGCACAAAAAGGAAATCAGTAAGTTAGATTTTATCAGTGTTTAAAAACTTTTATTTTTCCACAAAGAAAATAGAAAAAGAAGGCAAAACTGGGAGAAAATATTTGCAACAAAAAAACAGAGAAAGGATTTGTGTCCAGAATATTAGAAAACAAACAAACAAACAAACAAAAAACCTCTTACAACTCCATAATAAGACAACACAATAAAAACTAGTGGGCAAGAAATCTGATCACAAATTTTACTAAAGATATATGATGGAAAGTAAATACAGAGAAGATGCTGACCAGATTATGCAAATTAAAACTGCAACCAATTTACACTTTCAAGAATGTTGATAAAAAGTGACCATGGTAAGGTTGTGGAAGAAGTGAAATTTTCATGCACTGCTGGTGGAAATATAAGATGGTAAAACCATGCTGGCAGTTTTCTTAAAATTTAGATATATACCTACCACTTAATTCAGTCATTTCAGTCCTAGGCATTTATGCAAAGGATTAAAAATATATGCCCATGCAAAAACTTGTCACAAATGCTCATTGCAGTTTTGGTTTTTTTTGGGGGGGGGGGGCATTCAGCATTTATTCAGTACATTGAGAAATAGTTTTCAAAGGATAAACAACAAAGCCTAGCCCTCTAGAGCAGTGACCCATCCTGGAAGCCTCAGGCCCCATGGACACTTGCAGTTAGTGATAGAATAGAAGTCCGTGAACTATTCATGAAATTTCAAAAGTCCTAATGGTAACTGTACATTACTATTATTTTTATATGTAATAACCCCAAACTGGAAACAACCCAAATGTATAACAATAGGTAAATGTATAAACAAATGATGGCATAACAATACAACGGAATACTCTTCACCAATAAAAGTGAAAAAATTGTTGATGCATGCAGCACCATGGATGAGCCTCAAAAATAATGATGCTGAGTGAAAGAATAATAGACAGGAAAGGTACTTGCATACCAGTCCAGAGTGATGGAAAGCAGATTGGTGGTCTTTTGGGGCCAGGGGCATAGAGAGGGGTGGACTATAGAAAAACCACAAGGAAACTCTGGGATGTTTATGGAGACATTCTGTATCTTTGCAGTGGTAGTTTCATGGGTCAAACCTGTTCAATTGAAAACTTTTTATGTACTATTTATTGTATATAAATGATAGCTCAACAAAGTTGCTAAAAATAAAAATGAATTCTAAAAAGTTCAGCCTTCATATATTTCAATTATTTTTATGACTAGAAGCCAATATTGTAATACACCTAGTTACAAATGGGACTTCCAAGACAAAATATGAGGTGGGAATTAAGGTTTCCTATACTTGAACATTGGTGGGTTTTTTTGTGTGTGGGAGGGGCAGAGGGAAGGAAAGAATTTTAAATATTCTGACCAGTTTAAACTGAGCTTCTAGAAGCTACTAGCTTCTAGCAAAATAATAATAATAATAATAATAATAATAATAATAATAATAATAATTTAATCCAAGAAAGTTCAGGGACACAAAGATAAATCTCTAAACTCAAAATGGTGGAAGAGAGTGTGGGAAAGAGGAGAGGTCCCACAAGGCTCTCTTTTAGAGAAGATAGTCTTGGAAGATCTTTTTCTTTTAATTCCAAAATTTTCACTTTTTGCGAAACCCAAACATTTTCTGCGAAGATTCCTGTGGCAAATAATAAAATATGTGCGCACACAGAGAGAGGTGTTTATAGACAGAGAATAAGATTGGAGAGCACTTTTATCAAATCCGAAAATGATAAAATCTGACCCTGCCATTTCCTTGGAGAGTTCATACTCTTTACCTGGTCCCGTCTCTCCCAACTCAGCTCTCCAGCTTGAGCATCTAGTGTCTCCTGAGGGGCAGAATTATTGCAGAAGTTCCTCAGCAGCACCAGCCTTCAGGTTTCTTTTCCAGAGACCTTCTGTTCTATCCTGGGCAGATACTTTAGTTTACTTCTTCCCACAAATTCTTACTCACCAGACCATGTGTTATGATGATCCATCCTGACCAGCTAAAACCCACTTCTTTTTGAAGCCCCAGGGCTACCTACATTCCTGACCCACTTCTCTGGAAGTACACACTATCTGCAGAGCTACTGTCTATGCCAGTCTGTTCAGGTGGCATATTGCCTTGACTGACTAATTGATCATTTTAGGTTCCCTGGTTAGATTGTAATTGCCTTGAGAACAGAAAGCACATCATCATTATCTGGATCTGTCTCAACATCTGGCCTAATATTCAACGCATACTACGTGCTTAATGAATATTCATAAATTTAGGTGTTCTAGACCATAACATAGGAATAGTAAAAGAACTGTATATGAGTGAATTTTCAGTAATAGTAATAATGATTTTGTGTATCAGTAAAGTGTGGCAGGTGAGCACATGACTTTTGGGGTCATGCAAACATGGGTTTAGTTCAAATCCCAGCTCTGCCACTTACTGGGACAAGTCACTTAAACTCTGAGTCTCAATTTCTTCATCTTTAAGATAAGAATAATAATACTGTGTCCTCATAAAATTATTGTAATGGTCAGATGAAATGTTTGTTAAAGTTATTAACATAGAACCTGTCTAAAATTCTCAATAATTGTAACTTTGGATAGCCTTTGAGTTTTAGTTTGCTTTTAGATTACCTTATTTAATGAAACCAATAGACCTCAATAGTATATAGAGACTCAATAATCTCCAATTTATTAATGCAGAAGTTGAGATTCACAGACAGTAGTCTAATGTTATACACTTTGTAAGTGGAAGAGATAAGACTGAAACTCAAATTTTGACTCTACTTGTCCTTGAATTACCTACTAATGAAGAGGCATTGGGGTAGAAAGGGAGAGGTGATAATAAGTAGTTTCAAATTTGTGATTCTCATTGCATTTAAATTAGTGAACATACAACTTAATAAATCCTTGCATTTGATGCTAACTATGGCTTGAAACAGGTACATTCTAATTCATTAAATTAATTTTACCCTAATTCTAATTTTAAACTAATTTATTAAACTAATAATGCAGGAATGCCAAACTCGAAAAAAAAAATTAAGTGGTCAGTGAGAAACAAGTGAAAGGCAAAGAAGAATGTGTTGACCTGTCACCATCCATTTCATTCCAGATTTTTTTAATATCATGTAATCATACTTGTCGGCGATTGATTCAAAAAGGAGCACATGATACAAGATACAGTGTGGAGAGAAGTTGGCTGGAGAGACTTCTGGGAAATTTTGCTTTGCTTCTAGAGGTGCACAAGAAGAAAGCATCTCTTTTCTTCTTCCGATTGTTGTCATGTCTAGATGCATCTCCTGGTATTACTGCAGTCATCTTACCAGTAAAAAGATGAAGGCGATACCTCCAAAATTGGAAAAGCAGAGACTTACTGATGTCTTTGAACATGCCTTAACTTTCTTGAAATCCACTGGGTTTCCAGCAAAGTGAAAATATTAATTTCCATAGTGTATAAGCCAATTTTAATTGGGGTTTCTAGGGCTTGTCGTTGAGAGAATCTTCACTCTTAAATGGATCTCAGAAAACTTTGGGAGATGAGAATCAGAGAAGAGAGTGTTGTTTCTACACTGAAGACTGAAAAAAAAAAATCACAAAGATTGGACCTAATAACAGCTTTTAATCCAAAGATCCATTTATCCTTGCAGACTGCATTTTGTAGCATCTCCGAATGTGACAAGCATTTCAAACTTGCTTGTCAATGTGCTTAAAATGTGCATGACATTTTCAAAGAGAGGAAATCAAGTAATTACCTGAGCCAATGAGCTTTTTGGAGTCACCGTGAACTGATGGCTCCCCTTCACTAGGTGAAAATAAAATGCATGGTTGGAGGCAGGGAGGGGGAGTTCAAAAATGCTTTGAGAAAGCATCAAGTGTAATCTGTCTCATTTGATGTAATAAACCAGGGGAATTCCTAGGTAGGAGCTTGATTAGACAAAAGACAAGAAACTTCATCAAAGCCAAACTCCCAGAGGAATTTGGGTTTTGTCAGTTGGGAAGACTTGCTATAGTGGGATTTTCTAGCTAATGGTTTCATTTTACCTAAATCACATAATCTCTTTGTTTCAATTCTCCCTGGTTACCAAACAAAAGTACTAATTCCTGTCCTGGATATTTCACAGTGACAGTGTAGCAATAATAATGATATTATATATTTTCCCAGCACTCAAAAATGCTTTGCACACACTAAGCACCTGACAAATATCTGTAAAGTGGTACAAAGTAGTTTGAATTTAGAGCCTAGACAGAAAGAGTCTAAACAAAACGACTGGATCACTGATCAGCAAATCTACATAGAAATCATTAATTATGATTCCAAATGTCTGGTAAGCCATTCATTGGCCTGGTTTCTAAAAAATACCAGAATGTAATCATCGTAAGTTCTTGACATTTTTGGTTGGAAATATTTCTTGTAATACAAGATTTCATTTTTGTTATAGTGTTCTTACAAAGTTATGTTGTTTTCTTAAAGAAATACATAAACCTACTTTACTCCATTGTTCGTGGGTAGTCTTTCAAACTAGATATTTTCACGAAGAAGATCCCTTCATGTTTTAGGATTAGGCCCTAAAAGCTTATTAGCTGTCTAGTGTATACGGGGAGCTTCGCACTGTCTAGTATGAGATGATTTGGCTGGCTTGTTTCTTTGGAAGCATTCTCAACTCTTTGTATCAGTAACTATTCTCTTTTAGGCTTGTCAGTTTCTCCAGAAAGAAATCTTGCAAGTTCCCACCCATGATTCATGAGCTTGAATGTCAATCTTCTTGGAGTCAAATAACACAAGAGAATTTGGGATCTCACTGTGCAGTGAGCAAATTTTATGTGATCCACCTGAAATCATTCCCTGACCCTTAGAGTCTCTTAGAGACTCTTTCCAAAGAGTAAACCTATTGTCTTTTTCTTGGGGTGGAGGCGAGCCAGGTATCCAATAATTATTTATATAACTTTTCAAGCATTTTCCCATCTCTGTCCCAAATGTTTCCTATTTCTAGACTTTTTGCTATTCAGGACTTCTTGAGTACTTCTGGGGTTCTCTGACAGAGATTAAGATTCTCCAATCAATACAACAAATTCATCCAACAAATATTTGTTATCATGTGCCAGGCAAGGATCAGGCACTTGGGATATAAGAGTAAACAAGACAAAATTCCCTCTCCTAAGGGGTTTATAAAGTGTAAGAAATAGTCAACAAATAAGACACATAATAAATACATTGTTTAATATTTTAGAAACTGGTAAATGCCATGAAAAAAAATATAGCAATGGGATAAGGGGATTGAAAATGCTGGAAGATGAAGGGCAGATGGAATTTTTAAAAGGGTGGTTGTGACAGGTCTTAGAGAGAATGTGAATTTTGATTAAGACTTGATGGTAGTAGGAGAGCTACCCAAGGGAACATCTGGGGCAAGGGTGTTGCAGGCAGCCGGAACCTCTCATGCCGAGTTCTGAGGTGAAAACCTGCCTTATGTGTTTGATGAACAGCAAGAAGGCCAGGGTGTCTGGAGTGGAATGAGTGAAGAAAAAGTACTCTGGGAGGTGGTGAGGAAGTCAGCGAGGTGACAGGGCTAGGTGGTGGAAACCTGCTCCGATTATGTAGGGCCTTGTGTGCTATTGTGTAGACGCTGGCTTCTATTCTGCCAGTGTAGCATGCCAACACAGAGTGTTAAGCACAGAAATGACACGAGCTGTTACCAGAGGTCAGGGCTTCAACATATCTTTTGGGGGGACACAATTTAACCCCAGTAGTATGTGGTTTTAGTAAAGATGGTAGGAAATGACGAGATTCTGAACATATTTTGAAGGTAGAACCAGCAGAATTTTCTGAGAGGATGGATGTTCGATGTGAAAGAAAAGGGTTCCAAGATTGACTGACACCTTAAGTTTTCATCTTTCCTTGTCTGCTAATTCAGTGACCACTCACACATCTGTTTTTTAGCTTTCTAAATTCTGTTGTTGTTGGATCTTTTTCCGTATTTTCTCTTGGGGGTTTATAACATAAAAAAAAATCCCTAGCAAGGCACGTTAGTGGGGTTTGGAAAGATGCTGTAGCAAACACATGTGTGTATTATCTGCAATGTTTATCCAGAAGTTCTCTCTGGGAGTAAATCTAAGTTTTGTGGAGGCTGAATATTAAACCTTTTCAAGGCCCATTTTAGAAAAACAATATAAATACAAAATTAGATACAATAGCAGTATTGTCCTTAAACCTGGACAAGAGGGGCCCTGGTTCTGGATACATGTGCACATGCAGACAAACACACACAAACACACAGTTTATTGAAGAACCCCAGCTCCTCTATAACTTGGGATCTGACACTCAGCATCACACAGAACAACCTGTAAACCCAAACACATGTGCTCTCATGACAAACAACTTCAGTCCACAGGGAAAGTCTTTCTCACATCTCACATTGTGTGCTCTCAAAATAAATAAATAAATAAATAAAAAGATCTTACCATGTCTAAACACTGTGAAGATTTGGGGGCTTTGCTGCTCTCAGCATCTGAGATGGACATTGCTTTGGAGTGTGAAGAGGATCTGAGTAGCAAAAGTATTTGGGTAGCAGAAAAGACTGATTATCTTGTCAACTCCTTTTTCTGAGTAAGCATGACTGTAAGAGAGTCTGGTTTCTTCAAGTATCATTTCCCAGTGGTTCCAGGGATTCATTCACTCATTCATTCATTCACTGAGGTTTCTACTCCTCTTCTAATGTGTGATTGCCCAGGTACTCATTATATCAGCGCAGTGTCCACAAAACGTGCAGTAATGGCAACTGAGAAACATTTGCAATGGCAAACGATTCATATTATTGTTACATTTGTGCATATATAGATAGACAGCAATATAGATAAGTATACATAGATTCTTTACCTTACTGTTTGGGTATACATATTGCCTTAAGATATGATGAAATTACCATATAAGTACAAATTATGTCTATAATAAAACTAAAATGTTTTGTAATATTTTCTGCAATAACTATAACATATCATATATGATACCTTGTAATGTTTGAACATGCTATTCAGACTCAAGGTTCATTTCTGAATCTAAGTATTGCTTTAAGAAGTTTACTGACAATTTCAGTTGGTACTGACCCAATAAAGGAAAGTTTCTTCAACTTGAATTTGACAAAAAATTTTAAATTACTCAAAAAGAGTTGATAATGTGGCATCATTATCAATAAAATAAAAATTAACATGGTAACCCTTGATTATTACAATATTCAAGATGCTTCTGATAAAGTAAAGAAAGTATATGGGAATAAATATCTTTAATCTATGAATATATATCTGTATGTTATTATCACCCCAAATCATCATTCCATTAATAGAATACTCACCTATGTATAGTAATTAATTTCTGTCATCTTTGACATTTGACCAACTTCCAGTTACTAAAAACAAACAAACAAGATTTTAAGATTTTATTTATTTATTTGTCAGAGAGAGCACAAGCAGGGGGAGTGGCAGGCACAGGGAGAAGCAGGCTCCTCACTGAGCAGGGAGCCCAATGCGGGGCTCGATCCCAGGACGCTGGGACCATTACCTGAGCCAAAGGCAGACGTTTAACTGACTGAGCCACCCAGGCGTTCCTAAAAACCAAATTTTATTTTATTTATTTATTTATTTATTTATTTATTTATTTATTTATTTATTTTTAAAGATTTTATTTATTTGACTGAAAGAGAGACAGCCAGAGAGGGAACACAAGCAGGGAGTAGTGAGAGAGGGAAAAGCAGGCTTCCTGTGGTGCAGGGAGCCCAAGGCGGGGCTCGACCAAATTTTTTAAAAAAATTTTCTCTGGGACGCCTGGGTGGCTCAGTCAGTTAAGCGACTACCTTCGGCTCAGGTCATGATCCTGGAGTCCCGGGATCGAGTTCCGCATCGGGCTCCCTGCTCAGCGAGGAGCCTGCTTCTCCCTCTGGCAACTCCCCCCTCTCGTGTACTCTCTCTCTCTCTCTCATTCTCACTCTCTCAAAATAAATAAATAAATCTTTAAAAAAAAATAAAAAAATAAAAAAATTTTCTCTGATTATGGAATTACAGTTGTGAAGATTACAGAACATAGTCTATTTACAGTTATTAGCATATTTTAAAACTGAGATATCTAGAAATGTGGTGTAGGGTGCACTTTTGTTGTAGGCTTTCCTCAACCCCCAAAACTGTCAGGGGTGATTGATTTGTTCACATGTAAAAACTTGCTTAAAACAAGAAAAAAGAACCCAGGACAATTTACAAATTCAAAAAAGTGGTCAAAGGCACCATATCCACAATTTCAGGAAAAAGTCACAATTTTCTTTTTTTTAACTAATTAATAGCCCGACACAGTTACACTTTTTTTCCTTTAGTGTTTGGATGAATACTCTTCAACTCTTCATACAACAACTTTTATATTTTAATAAAGAGACTCTTAATATACTTCAGTGTTTCTTATAGATGATAATTCAAAAAATTTTCCGTAAAATTAATAGTTTTAGAAGAGTTATTCATCTCCATAAATAGTTATTGGTCGTGCGCTGGAAACATGAATATTGTTATTAAATTTGAGAAAAACTTTATCAAGTTCCTTTCATATGTGAATTGTTAAAAATACTCTTTCTGTTGTCACTGCTATTGGTTGTGCCCTATAAAGATGGGAATTCTGAAAAATCCTATTTTGTGCAATTCCCAAAAAAAGAAATGGGAAGAGCTCTATAGGTGGTATATGTGTTGTAATGAGCATTGAATATTATATAAGCCTGATGAATCACAGACCTGTACCCTTGAAACAAATAATGCATAATATGTTAATTAATTGGATTTAAATTTTTAAAAAATTAAAAAAATAAAAACTAATATGCTACATTTTTAAGTATATTCCTGAGAGGAGATAATTTTCATACTTACTGGGTGTTGATGAGATTCTAACTCTTTGCTGATGAGTGTACAAGTCTTACGATTCTAACGATTTTCCCACAGACACTTTCCCGTCTGGATGCAACCTCTGGTATTGGATTTGCCGGCACAGTGGGCCCCGGGGGGGAGGGGTGCACACACAACTGGGAGCCGTTCCTAGGACGAACGACTTGTGACACTGACCTCCACACACACGTGCCTGATAATTCCATAAATATATTCCAGCAAGCCCAAACTAAGTGTATGTCCCAGTCAGCCTCTCTTAACCTAGATCCCCCAAAAGCCCATGGCTTTTCCGATGTCTCCAGACAGACACCCAGGGGACTGTGGGAGTGGAGAGAAACTTTAAAGAACTGTCATTAAATGCCTTGGTTTTGCAAATTTTATAGAAACATGTGACCACAGAAACACACTGCTCGACCCCTCCCTCAGGGTCTTGAAAAGCACCTGTGCAAACGAAGGGCCCAGCAGCTCCACTTCATTTCTTTCCAGCAGTTGGCTCCCTGCTTCCTGGGTAGCGTGGCTTTGCTATGACCATTGATTGCTCTGAAAGCGCGGCTAACAACTGGGGGGCGGGGGGTGGACGGGCAGCTTCAACTTTTGATGGTTTGGGGAGCTTTATACAGGTTAGTGAATACACTGTCGACCGTGCCGATTTCAGCTTTGTTTGCAAAATTCAGTCATGGGGCTTTTGTAGTAAAACTAAAATCAGTTAGTAGATAACCAATTTTTGTTTTTCAGAAGCTAAAAAAAGCAAGTTTTGAATTGAGCTGGCACACGCGGCAGCACACGGAGAAGAAGAATGAACTGAAATGAAAGCACAATCTGGAAGAATAACTTCAAAACAATGCAGCAGGATGAGAGCCCTGCTGCTACCATTTAGGATGCCCTCAAAGCCCGGTGCTCACATCCGTCCGCTCTTAACGCTGCGGCACATTCCTAGGCAACGCGCGGGCCAGGGGGCGCCGGCTCTGGATTCTCACACGGCAACGTGAAGAAAATCAATTTCAATCCTCCAAGGATGATACACTGCAACTGGAGGTCACTAAACACCATCAGTTCTCTGAGACCCTTGAGACTGGAGAGGAGATTTCCCAAAATTACCGCACCTCAAATTTTGGCCCTTTGCTTGCAAGCATAGACTGCATTTTCTCTTTCTGCCCCTTTTTACCTAGATAGGTGGGAGGCATGTACAAATATGGATAACTATCTGAACATTCTGGTTCAAAAACGTCTGTTTCGACAATACACCCCAGGAGTTGTAATCATGTCGATAAAAGGACTGTCTGCTCTACTGATCCACATAAGGAAAAGTGATTTGCATTTGGGGGAGCGGGGAGCTAGTTATTTTACTGTTGGTCACAAGTGCTATTGTTTTGATTAGTGCCCTGGCAAATTAAGTATTTTAGTAAGAATTAGAATGATCAGTGAAGGAATAGTAAAGTAGGAAGCATCAAACTTAGGTGTGTCTCGGAGCACACCCCTCCTCCTTTGCTTGTTATGCGCCCTAGCTTAATTCGTTTACTCCTGCAAACCTATTTTCTCATCTATAAAAGGGGATGATAATGTCCAGCCTACCAATATTAAAAAGACTGTCATAAGGATCAAATGAGAAAACTGTATGTATGAATGCTTTTTAGGTGGAAATGTTATAAACATAAGATATTATTCAATTTATTTTTTGAACATCTGAAATTAATGCCTAAAAGGAACAGGCTTTTTGATTGAGGGTGATTGAGGTTGGAGGGTGATGTGCAAACAGCGGAAAAGTCAGGGGACAAATTGAGGAGAAAGTAAGCTTAGACTGGATGGTGGAGAGTCAGGGCATCAGAAACACCCTAGGGAGTTTTGAATTAAGACAGTGAGATAGGAGGATCACAAGAGGAAACTCTATGGACTTTAAAGAAAAATTTTACAAATTCCAGGTAAACATACAGGGATATCACACCCTGAAACAACACAAAGGAAACAATACAGAGATCCTCTTACAAGTTAAGCATAATCCAAAGACACGTGGACTTTTCCAAGGTGCACAAAGTTGCAAGGACTATTTCAAGCCTTCCAAGGTTACGTAACACAAACTGCCAAATCATCATCCCCCATAAGTAGTTAGTAAGGGCTCATTTGTCTACAGGGCTAATGGGTGACGTCCAATGGGCTGGGAGACTGATTTCAGTTTTCTGTATAGGCTCAGCTCTTTATATGCTACAGGAAATGGAAGGAGGATGTTACGAGATTTGTAGATACAATAAAGTTAGTGCTCAAATTCTGCCTATTTGTTTCTACCCTAAACTCAGCATGTTTGGCAATTCGGTATTAAAAACACCAGTTTGGCAATAGTAGAGAACATTCAAAAAGGTTCCTGTGAGGGGTGCCTGGCTCAGTCAATTAAGCTTCCAACTCTTGATTTTGGCTCAGGTCATGATCTCAGGATCATGAGATCGAGCCCAGCCTCAGGCTCTATCCTCAGCCTGGAGTCTGCTTGAGATTCTCTCTCTCCATCTCCTTCTGCCACTCCCCCTACTCATGCACATTCTCTCTTTCTCTCAATAAATAAATCAAATATTTTTTAAGAAAAAGTTTTGTGTGAAACCAAATTCAGTCCACACTTTGAGAATATTCTGCCCTTCTTAAAATGCCCCAAATACTCTCATATTGAAGAGTTGGATGTCAACAATTTTGATTTAGGGCCTCTTATTATGAGAGAATTTAACTCTGATTGAAAGCAAACAATACAAAAATCCCTGCACAGGAGAGTATTTTGTTCCTGACTTCTGGTCCCAAGCATGCCATATTAAGGTCTCTCACCATCCTTGCTTTCCCAAGACCTTGTTTTTGGTCACATTATCACATTATTAAGAAGGCACTTCTTTCCTGCAGGGGAAGTTCATGCTTGGGACTTCCAGTTTCACAAATGAAGCAGACAGTACATAAGAGCTTGGCTCCCCTTGGGTGTGCTGTCCTGCGGGAACCCACGTGGTCCTGGCAGGTGGCCTGCAGTGCTGGGTAGTGGCCAATGAAGGTAGCAAAGGGCAACATCCCAGTAGCAGGTGGGCCACAAAGATTTCTGGCTGAGATGGTTATCACCAAGAGGTACAAAATAACAGGAGAAAACTGGGAGAATGACATGTGTCAAATAGAGAGGAGAGGGCTGAGACGTCTAGAATGAAGAAGGAATTGTGACTAAGAGTCTGTAGTCACATAAAAGAAATGCCAGACAGAGTTTGGAAGCTAACATGAACAATTGGATGGACAGTAACTCAAATGGGAACCAATATCTAAGACTGTGTGGAGTTGTGATGTGAGGAGCAACATGGGGCATAAATGTGACCAGTAGACAGTTCAGTCTGCCAGATTCTCACCTTTTTCAAAACCCAAGTTTCAGCCTGTGTTTTGGCATCATTTTAATTCCTGTCTCTTAAGGCTTACTCTTGTATACTTGTCCAAACCATTAATAAAAAAACTAATAAAACATCATATAATAGTCATAAAATGGTACTATAGCTGATATATATTGAATATTTATTGTGTGCCAAGCAAAATTCTAGGTATTTTTTTTAAAGATTTATTTATTTATTTGAGAGAGAGAGAGAGCACAAGCAGGGGGAGGGGTAGAGGGAGAAGGAGAGAAGCAGACTCCTTGCTGAGCATGGAGCTCAACTTGGGGCTCATTCCAGGACCCTGAGATCATGACTCTGAGATCATGACCCGAGCAGAAACCAAGAGTCGGGAGCTTCACTGACTGAGCCACCCAGGAGTCTCCTATTCTAGGTATTTTAAACATATTACTTCATGTTACAGAATGAAGGCAATTAGGTGTTTAGAGTTATTCTTTGTTGTAATTATTGCTTAGGTTAAATTTTGAAAGCTCAGCATTGGCTATTATTGGTAGCCAATAAATGAGCATCCATTCACCCTCTTCTTACGAGAACCCTGTTTTTTCTTTCCTTTCTATTTTTATTTCTTATTTTTAGTCATCTTTACCTCTCTCTATGGCTTCTGGATCAATTTTCCCCAGCTCCAAAAGTGAGCCCTGATTCATTTTATGTAGAATAAGTCTGTCCCCTTGCTTAGATTTCTGATTGGTTCAGGGTTTGACATGATATACAATTCCAGCCAATGAGAATAAAGAGAAATTTTCTGGTGACTTCTTTACGGTTCCACCCATCTCCTCCGTGAGGGCTCCGAGGAGTAACCACTTCACAGATGACACGGCCTCATTGTGAGGAGTGGGGATTCGGTCTCAGAGCTGTCCAACTGCTACAGAGCCCGGGCTCCTTCCAGTATAACCCTCACTGCACCCTTATTTTTGTCACCACATGTGATAGGATAATGCTTTCCCTCCCGCAAAGATGTATACCTCCTAATCCCCAGAACCTGTAAACATGTTACCCAATAGGTATAAGATAAATGTTACCCTATTTGCAAATGTGGCTGAGTTAAAGATCTTGAGATGCAGAGATTATCCTGGATTATCCAGGTGGGCCCAACACGGGCCCTGACAAGAGGGAGGAAGCAGGATGAGAGGAAGAGAGGAGACGATGATGGAAGCATATCGAAGTGATGCAGCCATGACCAAGGAACTCAGCCGTCCTCCGGGAGTAGCTGTAGAAGGTTGTGTCAGACACGGATTCCTCTCTAGAGGCTGTAGAATTAAGTCGGTTCTGCTGATACTTGATTTTAGCCATGTTTATGACCCATCTTGGAGTCCTGACCTCCAGAATGGTAAGATAATAAATTTGCGTGGTTTCAAGCCATCAAGTTTGTGGTAACTTTTTATAACAGCAATAGGAAATGAATATATCACATGAGCACAGCTTAATATTTATAAGTCTCAGAAATATTATCGAATTTTTAAAGAAACATAAAAGAACTGTAAAATTTGAACCTTAACAGACTTCGAATTTTGCTGGTTCTGCCATGGTACAAACATTACAAATTTTTCAAGAGAAAACAGAAATTACTTCCACCATTTTTAGATAATTTGACTTCCAGTCCATTTATGTTAGTAATGCAAGCTGCATGACGTGGGAATATTTTTGTTAGGCATTTATGACTATCTACTTATCTTCATTTTGGCTTAAATGCTTTATAATGTTCTGGATGACAGTCCATTACAGATCATAGAATAGATGGGCCACTACTATGAAAAGTGTTGATGTTGGAGGAACATGTTAGTTTACTTCTTAAGTAAGTTTAGTCTACCTCGTTTTAAAGTATAAAGAAGTAAGAGAGCTTCCTGAGGAATTTGACCATTTTACAAAACAGTAACTTATCTGACACAAATGATATTTTTTTCTGTGGAAATTATATTGCTCTTTCAAAAGACAGCCATCCTGTTATCTTGGCTAAGCTTTGTGCGATGAATTTTGGAATCGTTTTCATGGAGATGGCTACTAAGAGTTGTGCCTAGTGACCTTGAATTGATTTGGATATTGAAAAGACCGTAAGTTTACTATGCATAATCTGCCAAAGGCACCCACTTGTCCATGGAAATGGGATTGGTCAAAAAGCCTGCATATATCATGGATATTGATTTTTGCAGGACCACAGAAGGAAGGGAAATGTCTGCATTTTGGTAGAATCCTTTTCTTAAAGCACTCCATCCATAGCCACAAGTACAGCCCAGAGGTGGCACTTGATTCCAACTCAAGAGTCACTATACAATATTGTTTCTGATGCAAAATTCACCATTAATCCTCAATTAAGTTTAAGGAATTTGTTGATAAGAATTTCATAGAAGTTGCTATGTCTTATACAGGAAGATAATGTCAAATAAAAATCACTGGAGTTTCTACCTCCTATCTGTCACTTTATCATCTATCATAGAAATCAACCTTGAGTAAATAGTACTGGGAATATTTCTCAAACCCCTCTATAAAGGTGGTAGTGACAAATATGGAACCTTGGGGGCACAAATCCCGCTTCCCTTACTATCTACCTGTATAAGTTTAGTCAATACAATTTATTTTCTCTAAATTTCAATTCCCTATTTTGTAAAACGAAGTTAATAGCAGTATCTGTCTCACAGGATTGACGTCAGCATGAAACAATCCATTTATATAATCTGATATATATTCAATATTCGAGAAGTGTTGGTGGTTATTATTTTCTTTCCCAGATTTAGTTGATAATTTACATGTCAAACAAAAATGTGTTTTGGCTATTACATGGCCCATGTTTACCATTATATTACTTAGGCAGTAAGACTTAGTCCTTGCTAGATACTGTGGAACTGGATTAGGGTGAGTGTCTATTAATCTAATTGAGATCGTGAGGCCCTTTTCATCACGTAATGCTGTCTTCCTCTTTTGAACCCATTTGAACCACAAGGTGAAAGACGCAGTAATTCTTTTGGGGCCACCAAAAATGATGAAGTAGGGATACCTGTTAATTCTACATCTACTTCAAAAACACATAATTCATAAGAGCTCAAACGTTGAGATACCTACTCTGGTGAGCTTGAGAGTTTATATTAGCAAGTGCAGGAAGGAATAGGATATAAGCCAGGGAAATACTGCCAACGAGTCGGAGAGAACTAACGTTCGTTCTGGCTTCCTTAGTATGTACCCCAGAGAGAAACAGGTATTTGTAAACTGAAAGTAGTAGGTATGATGAGCTTGGGAATTGGTACTGGTAACTAAGTTCTGTCCTAAAGACAATTAGACTCCTGCTGGTTTATAATCGTTCAAGCACAATACATGTATAGAGAAACACCCTAGTATAATTTATGCCTTTAAAGAAGTTGAAAGGAAAAAGAGACAATTTGGACATAAATATGCACGTAAAAGAGCAGATAGATGATAAAAATGCCAGTAGAGCATCATGCCTTCCTGGAGAACAATCTTAGGTTTTATAGCATGCATTCATGTAGGAAAGCCTTGTGGGAACCCTAAATTACCCCCCACCCTTGGAAGTACAGATTGGAGAATTTTAGAGTCACTGAGAAATTCTCTCTCAGGTAAGCAGATCAACTTCAGCCATCTTGAAGATAGCATCTCTCTGAAGAGTACAGTTGTCAGGACCCCTGGGAACAATGATGGTTTATTCCTTTTGTTAGAATGGATCCTCTATTGTCAAGCAAGGAGAATATAATCAAAACTATTCGGTGTGGTTCTAAAGGGAGAAGCAGGCTCCAGTCTCAGAGGGATCCTGAATCCAGATTTGAGGCCCTAGAGGACATAAACGACTGTAAGAAATATCATGATGTAGCAAGAATAGAGACTATTGCCTGCTACCATGTTCTGAACCCAACTTCTAATCCGGAACCTACTGAACTTTCAGAAAATTCCTCCAAGGTTCCCACAGGAGACCCGGGTTAAAATTTCATCCTGCTTCTGGACTGCCAACAAGTCTTGTCCAGACTCCATTTTATCCAACAATCTATGCTCCCCTTCAGGTCTCTTTCAGAAACAATGCACCTCTGGAACTCATTTCATAACAGGAGGCAGTGTGCTCTAACATTTTTGAACTCTCATAATACCAAGAAGTCTCTACAAAATAAGGGGAATTGTTCCAGACGTTGGGCTGTTCCTGGCTCCAGGGTTGATGAGTCAGTTATTTCGTCACCAGTATTTCAGTATGTCCATTATTCAGGATTGTGGAGAGTGTTCAGGAGCAGAATAATGATTCTCAATGTCTTGTAATCTAGGAGAGGAGAGAGGCAAGTCTGTGTAAAGAAATATCATAAACGACAAAAGAAACATAATTTTAACTGATGTTAAGATAAAATGCTTTGTGTCTGACATGAGGTCTCAAAGGCCAACTCTATAATTAGTGCTAAGAAGCCCCATATCCAGAGGTGGAATTACCTTGAAACTAATGAAATTTAAGCTTCAATTTCCCTCAAAGTGCACGAGCCCCTCCCAAGGCCTCGTGTTTAAACAGGCACTAAATTTTTGTCTTCTTTCTCTCCAAGAGGGCTCCTAGAACTGCTTAAGCGTTGGGCACTGCAAAATTTGAATCTTCTACTGGGGACTAAGGGTTTTTACACAGGGGTAAATGTACTTCTAGGGTACCAACACTTACTAAGAGGTGTGCAGCATAGATAGTTTTAAGAGTATCAGTCTTTATATCTCCAACTTCTGTGTGTATTTTTTACTGAATTGATTTATCTAAAAATAGGCCTGTGATCCAAGTGTCATGCTGGTTTTTCTTCCCCATTTTCCCCTTTACAATCCTCTTTCTCCTACTTTACAAAAGAAGCTCATAACTTGCATTTGTCCTGAATCTTAATATGGTGACTTTTTTCCTTCTGGATTTAAAAATATTCTGGTTCCAAACAAAGAAATTTTATAAAATATTACATTTGGAGAAGCCTCCTCTAATTCAGACATTTTTAAAAATCCTTATCTGACTTAGTTTCTTTTAAGAGTGACACAGAACATTAGAAGCGGAATATTTTGGCCTTGTTGGAAGACTCCAAATTTGGATAATTATTTTCATTTAAATTTGTTGCCTCTTCCATCCACTGATGATAGATGAGGAATAGGAAGACTCTGAAGAGTCCAACGATGACAAAACAAAGAAAGATGGAAGTGCTCTTGCTCTCTCTCTCTCCTCTGACAAATAAATAAAGTCTTTTTTTTTAAAAAAAGACTCTTTTTCCAAATAAAGTTACATTTACAAATTTCAGAGTTTTGACATGGATATGTTTTGGAGGCTACCATTCCACTTGCTATTCCATCTATCTATCTATTTATCTATCTATCCATCTATCTATCATCTCAGAATTAGAATTCGAAAGGCAGATGGTATTCACGGGGCCACAAATTAGCACATTTTTTGAAATGAAAAATGAAGTCAGATTTTTTATAGAAAGTCAGTCTGTGTGATTTAAAAATAAGAAATGTCTTTGTCATTAGGTTCATGACAAATATTTTCCAAAACTTAACAAGCAAAATCAATAGGTCCATTGTTTTGATAAAAATATATGAAAATATTAAAAAATTTTCCACCAAAAACAATTATTTTGGGAAACAGTGTTGAAATAAACCATATTTTTATTTTTCCTAACCATTTCTGAGTATATGAAGTAAAACCAAGTGCCACTAAGTGAAGGAAAAATGGGATGACTGTCATTTGACTAATCTTGGATTACTGGCCAGAAATAAGAAAAAGAATTACTCCAATGAAGGAATAATCTAAACTTTTTTAAAAACTGATGATTTCTTTTATTTATTTTTTAATAAAATTGAAGCAGGAACTAATCAAATTGTAATTAAAAATAGAATTCTGGGGTGCCTCGGTGGCTCAGTCGGTTAAGCAACTGCCTTCGGCTCGGGTCATGATCCCAGGGCCCTGGGATCGAGCCCCACATTGGGCTCCCTCTTCGGCAGGGAGTCTGCTTCTCCCTCTCCCACTCCCCCTGCTTGTGTTCCCTCTCTCGCTGTCTCTCTCTCTGTGTCATATAAATAAATAAAATCTTTAAATAAAAAATAAAAATAAATAAAAATAAAAATAGATTTCTTATGATCACCATGTGACTTTTGGCTTATAATGTAAGAGCTACAAGAACTGAAAAACATTGCTGTAACTAAAGCCCTTGCATCACTTTTATCTTATTTATGTCAGCTTTTATTATGCTTATATTTATAAAATATAGGAATAGATTTGATGCTGAATCCAGCAAAAATAATACCGTCCAGGGAAACATGAACTACCTAAAAATAAAAACCCATTCTTCTCATTAAAGTACTTCTTTCCAATAGAATTATAATTTTGTCTTTGAAAATTATCAAAATTAGTAATATATCCGTTATTTTAATCAATCACATAGTAATAATAACTATAAAGATGGCTCAATGCAAAATAATTTTTTTAAACACCAAGAAATTTGTGGTCACAAACAAATGTTTAATTCTGGGATGCCTGGGTGGCTTAGTCGGTTAAGTATCTGCCTTCAGCTCAGGTCATGATCCAGGGACACTGGGATCGAGCCCCGCATTGGGCTCCTTGCTCAGCGGGGAGTCTGCTTCTCCCTCTGCTTGTGCTGTCTCTTTCTGACAAATAAATAAATAAAATCTTTAAAAAAATGTTTAATTCTATTTTGGCTTATATACATATTTTGGTCCCAGAGAACCATGATGGGGATCAGGAAAGTAATTTCAAGCGTAACAATGTAATACACTAGGCAAAATTCCTGAGAAGGGAATTGGGATGAGACTTTAAATTCAAGGAGTAAAAGGGAGATGTAAAATTTCCAACTGTGAGAGAAGACCTTGTTCATGCGTTTTAAAATGATAGTGATGGGTATCAAATTGCTGTGATAGACTTCCCTGGATCCATTTAAAAAATGATGAAAACAGGTTTTGTTCTAATGTCAGTAATTACATCCTTTGTGACTATTTAAATATAGGATAAAGATTGTAGTTATCAACCTAAAAATATGCATGAGGGCACCTAATTTAAAATTTTAGGGTTACATGAAAGAAAACAAAAACTGTTGTTTTAGAGCACCTAAACACATCTTGCTATGCTAAGAGATGTAAAAACCATTCCTCCCAGGATCAGGGATCATCTACCTCCACAAGGAAAAAGTGGACACTCTAGAGCTGAGAAAGGAAGCTTTTCTGGAGATAGTTATCTGTATGTGGAACTCCCATCCCTACCCATAGGTGAGGAATGCGAGGAGTTTTCTACTCACTTTAAGCAAAGTGAGAGAGGCTCCAAAGAGACAACTCAGTGAGATGAATATGGAGACCCAGTTCCTAATATCTGAACCTACTGGGATTAAACCTGAAAGTGTGAAGCTAAATCTGGAGCTGCTCTACTTGGTGGGAGAACCACATGGAAAGGCTGAGTTGGAGTGAGCCACACTTTCAAGGACGGTGGGACATGTTTTCTGGGCAGTTCATGTGAACCTTGGTTTTAACTACTCCCACCATAATGGTAGATCCAAAAAGCCAAGGATTTCTACCTTTTTTCTGTTTCCTTCTTGTAACCCTGGCATTTGCAGTAGGCCTTTGCACATAGTAGTTGCTCAATAAGCATGATAATAAATTAATGGAATCCTAACCCTTTCTAAGCATTAGTCTATCAGTTCAGCCCATTCTTTGAGAACCAGGTCAACCCCAAATCTTCTCAGGCTGCTCCCGTTGGAAGTCTCTGGGTCTCCAGAGTGAAGATTCCCCCAGGCAGAAGTCATGAAGCCCTGCCCCTCAGCCCTGGTCTTTTGTCCAGGAGTACTTTGGCTCAGAGGCTGCCCAAATCCTGGGCTGGATCTCTCAATTGGGATTTTGGAACCCCCTGAGCTCAAGCTCCCACTGCACAGGTGCTGCTTAGCTCTGAAGAGGAAGCAGTTCTTGGTTTAGAGTTAGAAAGGTGGGTAGCACCTCTCGAGACTATATTTTTTATAAGAGTATCTGGATAAAGTAATGATTATGGTGACTTTTGCTATCTTTTAAAAGGAGAGATTGACCTAATGTATTCATGGGTAATCAAAAAAAATAACATGTAGTTGGTGGATATGTGTGGTTGGAAAAACCTATAATTGGGAGAAACATGGTTTCAGGAAAGAAAACTGGGGGAGCATGAGCAGTTTTCAGGTATGTTAATGGTCTAGCTGAAGAAAGTGTAGAGAAATTTCTAGTAACTCAATATTGTGTGTCTCCTGACTTTTTAAAAACAATGTATAACCATTTGTATGGGTTAAAAGCTAATACTTAGAAATTAGAAGTTACTTAGATTTAGAAATTTTGCATGGTCTTCACAACATGGTGATTTCATTTAAAAATGGTATTTTTTTCAAAATGTATTTATCATTGCAAACCTGAAGCGTTAATTCAAAATACTTAGCTTTTAAAATATTATTTAGATTTAGTGTGTTTGAGGTCAAAATATATGCACAATACTTTTTATGTAAAATACAAAGTGGTCAAATCTAGAATTTTGGCCCCCAAGGGCAATGTTTTATCACATTCTAATTGGATGAAAATAAATAGAAAGTAATGTGACTTTATGATAAATACTCTTAGTGCGTACGTGATGATTTTTATATTTAATTGAAGTAATTAAATATTTTAGATTTTTAGTGATGAATAGCTAAATTTGCCCAAGGTAGTTGTGCTTATTTTACTTACTTCCTTGTCTTAAAGATAACCTTTTAGTGCATTTGTACATCACACAAAGATATAAACCCTTCTGGTGACAGTTTATGTTAACGGTGGTGGGAATTTTTTCTCCTAGGAGAAGTTTTAAGGGCCCAGAATAATACATTCTCGGTTTGGGGCAAAGAGGAGGGTAGGGAGGAAAGTAGATGACAGAAAAATCTGCCACAGAAGCGAGGCATCCATGTTTCAACTTCAGAGACCAAATATCTGACTTGTCTGCCTAACTTTTCAGTTGATTTTCTGTGTTCAGACCCAATATCTCTTCCTGTCTCCCAGTAAACACAACTTCTGTGCCCTCATATCCCCTTCTAGCTGCTTGCTGCTATTTGTCATTTTAGATCCCTCTCTAGATGAGACAACAAATGCTGACGAATCTAATAGTTTTCTTGGAAAAAGCAACAGAGTTACATACTTCGTGTGTTAAGACTCAGAAGCTTAGCGGGTGCCTCATAATATCAAGAAAGAGACTTGGAGAGCAATGGAAAACTGGCATGGCCACGGCACAGGAGAAATTGGAGACTTTGGGCTGAATTTCATGCTATTACCTGTTTTTTCAAAGCTTTCATTTGGTGGGAAGTTATCTAGAAGTTTTCATTTCATAATAAAGAAAAGTTTTTCTTGTCTGCTTATTTTTGTGACAAATATCCTAAGCCGCTTCTTACGTCTCTGCTTAGGTTTCTGGCTGTAATTCTCACTGCCTAAAAAAGCAAGCCGTCTTCTGAAGCTGCTTCTTGCAGCTGATTCTGCTCTTCCCTGTGCGGTCCCTTAGAATCTCCCTTCCCAAGAGGATCCTGGCTTTACATCTAAGGGCAAATCGGCTCAGCTCCAACCCACACAAGGACACCCATCATGAAAAGGGCCAATCAAAGCACCGAGCAAGATTAGTAAAACGGAAATTGGGTATAACTTTAAAAAAGAAAAAAAAAAGTATTTCATTAACACCCCTCCCTCTCCCTACCTTCTATACCACAGACAACACACACACACACACACACACACACACACACACACACACACACTATATATATATATATATATATATATATATATATATATATATTTGCTTTCATTACAAGAGTTTAAAAGAAATGCTGTGTCAGTGTTTTGATGCATCCAGGGAATGAATGTAAACAACACGGTACAACTCTAGAAACTGCCATCATAAAATATTTTAAGAGGCAGAATAGAGTAAAATAAAATAAAAATGTCTCTTTATGTGATATCTCAGAGTAATTCAGGATTTATGGTACCTTAACCTTTAGAATCCAAAATATTAAGCTATGTTTCTTAGAGATAATAACTCGGTTGTCCCTCACTTATGTGTCTTAGATAAAAGCCTACTGCCACAGAATCCATGAATGCTCAAATACCCTTGCGGGCCTTTAGTAGTAAATCTTATGGAATAGCTTATGGCCAATGTAATGGCCCACAGTAGCCTGCGAATATCATGAATTCTAATAATACTTACATCAGTAGAAACATGAAGTAATGTCTCCATTGTAATTAAATGATGTATTTAGAGCAGTGGACTAAATGGTCCCCTAGTGTGTTGGTGATATATTCTAATAGTCTTCTCTTTACAGCCCCACACGGTAATATTCATGCTTTATTCTGGAGGGCTTTGCTTCTGACTGAACATTTGAATTGCAACATTAAGTGGTAAAGTGGATTACAGCGAGACCCCATGAATATGGATCCTGATCAAGAAACTAAGTGCTTAAAAAAATAAAATGTTACTATTTAAATAGAGTGATTACAAAAACATTTTTATATGGAGGAATGTCGGGCGTCTTTGCCCCCCTTCTTATTCTACATCCCAGAAGCAGAACGTATCTGCCACAATTAAAAATGTGGTAGGGTGAAACATCAGAACTTAAAACATGGTCATTTGTTTCTACTGTGCTTATTGAATTTAAATTTGGGCCATTTGAGGTACCAATTGTTTTTGATAATAATTACATTATTCCATTTTAAAAACATGTTCCTTTCAAAGACTGTGGTCAACTATAGAACACATGTGTAGGAAGAAGCTATCTGTTACCAGTGCTGAAAGGGAATTATCTTGCAGTTGATTAGTTAAAAGTGTCACATTTTGAATTTTCATTATTTTTTCCCTTGAATCAGTCACTAAAGCAGTAGCTTGAGGCATTAAGAGCCTAGGGCAAAGCTGAGGGCACTTCAGTCTATCTAGTGTGGCAGTTAGGAATAAGTCAAAGAACAGTCTATCGTACTTCATAGTCGAATTAGACAATGTGCTAGTATATTACATAAAATTATATAGGAAAAAAGTTTACATATTTATCTGACAATATTGTCAATTGTTTATTAAATATTATGTTTCTTAAAGTGTTTAAACACGTTTTCCACAAACAAGGAAAATTCTCCGCCCTTGTTGATAATTCTTACCATGTATTTGTTCGATGGATGTCAATTTCTAATAATGAAGCACTGAGTATATGTACAGCTGTCTTTTTCTACTTGACTGAGTTAACATTGACATGTGGGTTTGCATGGTGTGTGTGTGTGTGTGTGTGTGTGTGTGTGTGTGTGTGTGGTATGTATTTGAGTGTACATTGGTCTACTCAAGGCATTATGGATTTAAATTCACTGAGCACTTGCAAAAGCTCCATGCATGTCACTGAAATTATGTATGTGATGGCATTTTTTGCTCTTTTGTTTGATATTTAAAGGTGATTTGGTATGCCTTATTTCCTAAATTTGCCTCCACTTTATGTCAGAAACTGGCATGTGTTCCATGAATCCAGTAGCTGAAACAATATGCCATTGTTTTCACCCCAGAACTTTCCCCTAGTAGGGATAATTGGTGATTTGGGGTAAACTTACGGTTACTCCTCCTTTTATTTGGTATTGCTTTAAAAAAATGCAACAGATTTGGTATGCTCTCAAAGTTTTGCAAAAAGTCAGCTGTCCATTTAAATTAAAAACTTAATGCTCTAGAAGAAAAACTTAATGCTCTAGAAGAAAAGAAAATCAAATGCATAAGAACATAGAGACACTGGTCAAATACAGCACTCTAGCTAAATGAGGAGCTCATTATTTGACCAGTTTAGACATGGCTTTGGTTGGCAAGCTAATTCTTTGAGCACCACCCTTGAAAATCATGCTAATGAGCCTCTTCACTTCATCAAGTAGGATTGTGGACCTTTTTGTCTGCATCATTAAGGCCCCAAATTGCCCCATTAGCAAGGCCTCAAATTGCCCCTCAGGGTCAATATTTAATGCAGGTGAGCTTAGGTTAACTACCCTCACAACCCTCTGGACAACAAACAACGTGGAGTACCTGTTACAGGGAAATTCATTTTCTCCCCAAGTTCCCCTTGTGAAACACAATCTTCCATACCAGAATTATGTTTTAAATTAATCAGGTTTATTTTATATCCCCGATTTCAAAAGAGTGAGTTTTGAAACAGAACACAGAAATTCTTCCATGAGGCACTCCTACCCCTGTCTCATGAGCTTTAATTTTTCCATCTGGAAAATGGGGATAATTACATCTCCCCCCTAGTACCTTCTGAAGATGATGCTTCTTTTAAACAAAGATTGAGGAGCCTGTAGAAAATAATAAAAGTCATATCAATACTTAACAAGTTCACAGTTTCTTCTGCAAGATTTTAGCAATTTAATGGCTGTCCTTATTAATTATTGAGTTAAAAGTATGCAAGAAGTTAGAGCTATAAGTAGTAATCAGAATGCGTGCAAGACTGAAATTCAGAACAGGATTCTGTACTATTAACACTGAGATAATTTGTAGGACCGGAACATTGCACACATTTAAAAACATAAATATCAAATTTTTCTTACTCATTAAAATTTTCAATAGGAGGGAAAGGCAAAATGATTCTTCCTGTATCTCTATTGTCCATTTGGCTTCCTGAATGCTGGTTAAAACTCAATTGCTACTAGTATCTCTAGAGACTCTTAGTGTTTGGGGGGGGAATAGCAATTATCTCCCTGAGCATGCTCAGCAGAATCTACTGGTGATGTCTGGACATGAAACCTTTCATAGGTAGCAACTGAAAGATGAGAGCCATGGTTACAGTTTCCAGCAAGTATGTGAAACAGAAGCCTCGAGATTACATTCCACATCTAAGTAGAGATAACATTTATATCTCCTGTGTTAAGGTTAATTTCCATGCATTTAGGGCTCCTGAAATCCTCATCACCTCTGCGCTGGTACCTGCAAAGTCAGTTTTGCTACTGAATGGGTCCCCAATTAAGAAGTGCTTGCTGGTGTCCTTCCAGCAATATCTTGTGAGTTTGAACAATTTTAGTGAAATAAATGTAACAAGGAAAAATGAATTCTCTTTAGCCTCTATTCAGCCAAAATTAGCCTCCGTGGATTCTGGCTCACAAAAGCACCACGGGCTTCTGGCTGTGCTCTGTAGCTGTGAAATAGAATCAAGATTCCATTAGGCATCCCAAGCTGCCTCCTTCTCCAGGGCAGACAATAAAAATGACAACAGGGGATTGTCCCTCAGCTAGTCTAACAAGGGGGTGGGTTCTTTTCTAAATGACTAGATGTCTGTTTAGCTGAAGGAAAAATTTAAAGGGGCCATGGGCCAAATTTTCTTCAGTTCTTTGGGCCCCATATTTGTTTCTTAGGTCATCTTCAGAGAGACCTCGAATTCTACCTCTGTTGACACTTAGAGGCCATGGTTTTTTGTGTGAGCTGAGACAAAAATAAGAGATCACACATAGGCCAGACAGTTGTGTTTCTGTCAGAGATATCAGAAGTTTTAGCAATTGCACATGGATTATTGGTTTTGTCATATTTTTTTTCTCTTAACTCAAGAATATAGAACCCCCCCCCCCCCACCTAGACAAATTCTAGATTGGAGACAGGTTTTCTGCTTTCAGAAATTATTTTTAAACAAGAATCCCTGAATGGATACATTTATCTAGACAGCTACGTCCTCATATGAAAAAGAAAGGAATGGGGCTGGATAAACTTGTCTTTATAATACCATCATATATGCCTACGGTCTTCATGGAGATCTTGGCCATTCTTCTTTTGCTGAAGCTCAGGTCTTCCATTGTCTACATCACAGAGACCCCCATATGCTATGACCTTGTAAAATTTCCCTTTGTCGTGAACTCCCAATCAATTTATCAATTTCTTTCCTATATCAAAAGTGCAAAAGTCTAAGAACATTTTCTTCCCCCATCCAAGGATAAATGTGATATAACTTATTCAGACCTCACATAAATTTGATTGAACATTCTTTCTCCCTCTAATTGGCCCAGTAAATAGAGTTTTGTATTTTCCTTGACAGATGCCATAGAATGAAATTTAATACCGCTTGTCAATGAGTATCAGAAAGTTAAAGGGTTCATCAACCATTCATAGTAATTGCACTGTATTCATATAGAGTTATAAATGTGTATTTCATGGCCACTTCTCCTTTGCTTCAATCAAAATTCCTGGCAGGAAGTAATATTATATAATCCATGGTGTCAATTACTAATGGTAGTGGCAAGTAAATCATAATGTTTTCATTATTGAATTGCTAATACTTAGAGGTTGTAATATATATATATATAAAGTCTTTAATAAGCAATTATTTATGTGCTCACTTACTGGATGTTGCTGAACCAAGGCATTTCTTCTATACTAAGTGGAAATTCTATTCAGTAATTCTTTGTGTAAAGTCATTCATTGGTATTATAGTTCTAGAAAGTTGCTTAAAAGAATATGTTGCATATTTATTATGGCATTGTAGCAAAAAAAATAAAATAGCAATGGGAATATGAAAATATAAACTGACACTTGTAAAATATCATGACTGATTCTAAGATAGGAAAATGAGCTTTATCTTAGTTTTTGGACTTTGGCGCTAAGAGCCAAATCTAATAGATTCATGGCCAGAAAACATGAGTTCTAAAATTGGCTTTACCATTTATAACTTCTTACATGGCCTCAGGAAATATTCTGAAAACCTTTGAGACTTAATAGCTTTATCTGTAAAATGAATATATTTTGTTAGCAATATTTTATCAATCATCTTGTGAATTAACATATTTTGTTAACTGTCATCATAATAAATAGACTAACCAAATCATCAACTTGTTAATATCTTAGATTTCAGAGATGAGGTAAGGAATGGGTTAATGGTAATTTTCAATCAATTGTTAAATACAGCTCCTAAACATATAATTGTTACTTATCCTGAAGTTAAAGGAATGATAACATATTTTTTGGTTGTTTATTTACTTGTTTGTGCTTTTTATTGTATGGTACCCATTCAGGAGTCCCCCACTTTTGACTACAGGAAGTCTGGTAATTTTAAAACTTTGCCAAAAGATTCTTAAATGTTTTTTTTTTTTTTGTAAATATAGCTGTATTCTGCAGCTATTATGCAAGACTTTAAAAAACAAGAGACCCTGAGGTTTATGTGCACATTAAATTTAAGTGCTATAGTTTATTTTTTATTTATTTTATTTAAAAGATTTTATTTATTTATTTGACAGAGAGACAGAGAACATGAGCAGGGGAGGGTGCAGAGGGAGAGGGAGAAGCAGACTCCCCACTGAGCAAGGAGCCCAATGTGGGACTCGATCCCAGGACCCTGGGATCTTGACCTGAGCCAAAGGCAGATGCTTAACCAACTGAGCCACCCAGGCGCCCTGTATTTGAAATATATATATTAGTACAGTGACATTTTTTAGATTGGCTGATACTATTTGCATCAATTGTGATTAAGGTAATGACTTACTCAATGATAAGTTCATTTGGCGTCATTAAGAAACAATTGTCTGTCAATCCATAGTGATTTGGTGCTTTTCTGAATTTGCCAAATTACCTTAAGTATTTTCATTGATTTCAGAGTTTCCATGCAAATATTCTGTTTTGAGATACTATGGGCCAGCTGGGCATTGCTCTGGAAATAGGCAAAGGCACTTGAAGTTAGGATTTTTTTTCAGGGTAAAAATGAAGAAAAGTGTTCCACACAAGATGGAGCAATAGAGTCAAATTTACTATTTAAAACCAGAGATTAGACCAGATGCTCCCATTTGCTAAAAGAATTCGAAATAGGGAAATACGTACATTTAAAATACCGCTGTGGTCAATGTTTCTGTGTTTTGGAAACTGCAGGTTCTAGCAAGGCAAGAGAACACAGACACAGCCACTTAACTGGGATCTGTAATGAGTCCCCCATTGCTTCTGTACCTGAGTCTCAAATATTCCCAAACCACCACAGAGAATAGAAGTACCCAAATACAGTTATAAGACTTGGTTCAGGTTGGGAAACCAAATGGAGACAGACAGAAAGCAGTTGAACAACTAGGTTGTGCACAGTGGGAGAGGAGAACAAAGAGAATAAAGAGAGAAAAAAAAAAAGCTGAGAACAAAAAAGAAAATCACACTTAAGATAAACTCACAGATAAAATTTCCAAACACATTAATAGAACAAAGGTGCACAGAGACAGAGACAGAAAACCACGGAAGAGTAAAATGGAAAATGAAAAACACAAACAAAAAAGTACTCAAATTGAGTCCAAACATTAAAATTCCAAACAAATGACTAAATTAAATACTAAAGAAGGCAGGCAACAAATTTAATAATCAGGGTATGAATTACTTCAGATGAAATTAATTATAAAGTATAATCAGACAAGATTTTAAAAATAAGCACATTTAAAATACACAAAGTTATAAATAGGGTTGGTAATATTTCCTAACTTACAGATCGGAAGGCTTGAGTGAAATTATGTTTCTGGCACGTAGTAAGTGTTCAGTGAATGTTAGATGCTCCTATATGACAAATCTTGTTATCAAAACACTTGGTTCATGGTATTCAGCCAATGTTTCTTCTTCATTCCTTTGTGTGAAATCTTAGCATTCATTTGAATCCTTCTGCTTATCTTTATGTTCCCACTTTAGACTGAAATCTATTCTAATTTCAGTACATCAGAGGATACCTTTATGACTTGGAGCCATTTTGCCTATTACACAGAGTCAAGAAAAACTGCACAATATCTAGAGCTCAAGCAAGGGAAAAATAAAGAAACAAGAGTAACAACAACAAAATTCTAACAAGCTTGCGTTCTTTCTACTTTGGAGCACCTGATGGAGAACTTAAAACTTTTCATCAGTATTCAAATTAACTTGAAAGACCCCACAGAGGGGACGGTTTGGGTGCAGTTCTTTGAAAGATGAAGAGAAGAAAAGGGGGGAAAGACACTCCAGCTAAGTTAGAGAGGCATATGTGAACAAGGATCAGTAAAGGAAATAGGTAGGACAGTGAGAAATTTCATAGTTTCAATGAAGTGTCTAAAACCAAAAGACTAGAGGGTTGCACAAGGTTTAAGATAGGAGATCATAGGGCCTCCTAATGGGTAAGCTTGATGGAAATTTTTAGATCATATATTCCAGTGATATTCAAAATTACTTTTCTATAGAACCATCTATTCCAATAAAACTTTATAAGTAACATAATACATAAAACAGATCAGAGCCTCACTGCTTTGATTAATGGAAAACCTGCCTAACTGACAATTCCCCCTTCATGCCTTGATAGTAGCCAACAAAGCACCTTCAAGAAAACCCTAGAGAGCAGGGTAGCACTATTAAAAAATTTTGATTTTAATAGTCTAAGGCTACCACTAGTTTTCATGATATCTTTATGCAAGTTTGAAGAAGGCATTCTCACCAGGTGGATATAGCCCCATAGATGCATGGCTTGGTGAAAGGGTAACACCTTAAGGGGGAGATCCTCTACCTTTTATGTCCTAACTCTACCCACATTCCACATATCGCAAACCTTTGGCCATTTCTCTGGCTGTAGGGTGCACTTGCCTACAGCATAGTCCAAGGTTTGGAGGGCTGACTTAGAGAAAAGGACAGCCTTAGCCCTGGGAACGGTGGCAGGCCAGCCTGGACAGGGAATTCTGAGGTCCTGAGTACGGTCTAAATGGGAAGAGAGCAGTCTCTGGGTTGGCACAACTTTTTAATGCTGCACACGCTTACTGATGTGGGGAATCAGAGTGGGGCTCTTGAAAGCATTAAGCTCAAGGCAGAAACCCTTATGCCTACACCTAAGGATGGCACTTTCATTGACTCTTACCACCTATAGGTTGAGAAGGCATGAGAAATGAGCAGATAATGAAACCAACAGACAGAGAGGGTGCTAGCAGTTGACATGAGTGCCTTATAGGAACTGGAAGGTGGGCAGCCAGGTCATGACAGATAGGATAAGGGAATTAATACCTTGAACTTAACCTTTTCTCCAACTCTCATCTCCTACTGGTGTTTTCCACTGCCAAATCCAGCCAGAAGTCAGAGGACAAGGGAGATGGTTGACATGCTCAATGCAGGTCAGATTCTAGGACAAAGAGCAGGGTAGAAAAAGGGTGGATAAGAAATCTGAGTGGGGAAATAGAAGAAATCCAAAAGACCTTTTCAGTAGAGAAGTAATCTAGTTTCTAAAGTGTTTATTCCCCAGAGTGTAGGATGAGGATGACTGAAGACTGGAAAGACTGGAAGCAGAAAGGTCCTCTCAAAGGCTGTGACATTTAAATAGTAGAGGTTATTCAAGTGCTAATTTTAAATATTCTACTATGCTACTCTGAAATTACAAATTAAAATTTAAAAAATTACATGTCACATGAAGTTTTAAAATTCTTTTTTCTTCTTCAAAGATTTAAGAGGACTTTCCTAGTTACAATATTTTATTGAAAATTTGCTCTCACTAAAGTCAGAGAACCACATAATATGTAAAGACTGGCAAACTCTGTCACAAATATATGAAAAGTAGTTACCGAATAGTATTACTCTTATGGAAGAAGACAGTAACTCTTCAGGGGTTGGAGGAAATTTTTTAAAAGTGTTCTGTAAGTCATGTAGGTTTGAAGGCATTACATGGTAGCCCATTGAAGGCTCTGAAAAGTGTGCCAGAGATGAGGCTAATTCAACTCGCTCAACCTCTGTGGAAGAGATCCATGACTGACCACTGTCAAAATAGAGAAGATGGTTAGATCTCAGCTCTCTTTGAACCTTTATTTAATAGATATTCATCTCCTTACTATTTTGACAACTTAGATTGGAGAAACAGTGATTTACTTTGAAGTGTTCTCTGGAGGTCATAATGTCTTCCCAGCTCTGCTGATATGAAATTTTATATTTGAGGAATACGATGCCAAAAGTCTTTAGTGAGTTAATTTTCTCAGAAGGAGGAATGGAAAGTTTTGTCTTCTAAAATGTCACGGTGCTATAAAACCCTCAACATCACACATTGATTTCACTGTTATGCTGAGAATTTGTTCAAATTTGGCAATTATATTTAAGATTTTTCCTTCATCTAAAGTAATATCTAAGGCTTTGCAGTACTCCGTAAGGATATTATAAATGTTTCACTAATAACTCAAAGCATTTCCTCTACTTACACTGTTTAGCAAAAAGTATTCAAATTATTACAGAAGTTAATGGAATTCCTAAGACATTCTTCACTAATGAAAATAATTTGTCCTTATACCGAATATCAAGACTATTCATTCCGTCTTCCCAGAATTCTTTTCCTTCCCACTCTTCTGGTCTTAGACCCCACCCTCACCCCCACATATACCTGATTCAAGATGGGCCCAAGAGGTACTTGAGGTCAAACCATTCAAGAGACTTTGCCAGGATGAAAAATATAATTGGAGCTTCGGAGAGGCAACATTCTATTTTGTTCTGGTGGTACAGTTGTTGGTATATGGGCCCCTGGCCGCGGCTGGCTATGGTTCTTCTCCAAGATGAGAGAACTGTGACAGCAGGAGAGAATAGGGCAATGGGAAAGGAGTAGACAGACGGAGGCAGAGAGAACCAAAGTTCACGGAAGTTGAGATCCTACCACTTGTGACAGAAAATAATCTGAGGAGCACACCAAGGACTAGCAATTACTTGATTCTTCAATATTTAGGCCAGGTGTTGAATTTTTTGTCTAGCAACTCTCTCTCTCTCTCTCTCTCTCTCTCTCTCTCTCTCTGGAGGAGATTCACCCTGAGGATGCTGACTGCAGCCGAAACATAATCCTTAATTCTGAATATGCAAACATAAAATGAAAAACCACTTGCAATTTCTTAAAATAAAATCTTCTTATCTTTTTCCTTGTTATATCAAACAACTCTGTAGACGGCCGGAGAAAACATGTGTCTTCCCGATTCAGAGACCGAAGTTGCTTTTACTTGTCTAGCTATCCATCTCTAGCCAGCCAGAGGAAAGGGTATGTCGCGAAGGCTCTTGCTTACTGTCTGGATTTCAGTCTGTCTGTTAGAAAAGGAATTTACGAGTTGTTAGCAAACGTGTAGTGAGCAGCTACTCTATGTGGAACATCTGAATGATGATGGGGGATGTAAACATAGGACCCCATGGAACACTCCACTGACTGTTGCTGCCAATGATGTTTTGCCATTCAGCGCCCCTGAAACATCCCGGTTGTGAATGAAACCGATTATTAGAGTTCTCATACTCTATACCTTCTTTCTTAACAAGTAACAACTACACAGCAGTTAGGGTTTAAAAGTGCTTTTTGTGTGCACGGCCTTATTTAATCCTTGTAACATTCTGAGAAAATGATTGCTATTCCCATCTCAGAGTTGACAAAAGGAAGACTCATGGATTTTTCTAACGTTCTGAAGGTCACTCAGCTATCAAGTACCTGGGCTGCAATCTAAACACACGGCGTTTTGCCTCAAAATCTTAAGCACTTTCCAAGGTTGCCTTCCCAAGCAAAACAGCCAGATATCCATTTTTTAATGTAGAGTTCATCTGATCTATCCCATTAAAATATTGTAATCATCCCTATATTTTTTTGAAATTAATTAAATGTCTTTAAAAAGATACTTTGACTTTTACATTTCACTACTCCCTTGTTCATTTCCCTGCCCCACACCAGGCAAAAGGAAGCTGAGGTTATGGTAGGAGTGAGGTGGGGCGATCCATTTCACAGTTTGTTTGCACTACCCTTGACAGTGTGGAGTCGGGCAAACGAGAGGCAACCACAAATCTCCCCATTTGACCACTTGTCCAAAGGTGAGGTGAAAAGGTTTAGTGGGAAAAGTTTGACATTTTATCCCCAAACAAATATTAGAGATTATCCATGGAATTAAATTATCCATGTGTACACAGTCTAGGGAATTAACTCTATCTGAAATGGTGGATTATTACAGAAATTGAAACTAAGCCCTTAAGGCACTCTTTTTACTTTGTTCCCCGTATTTTTTACAATGAGCTTTTAGATTATTTTGGCTATTTTGAAGGCTGCTTTTCAGTATGTTCTTATTCGGTATGTATTTGTGCACTGCTCTGGCTGGTTTGAACAATTTTTTAGAAAGTATTCCCCTGATAGCCCTCGAAGCAGACAAGTATTACTTGAAGGGGAAAAGGAGATTTCTATTAGGTTTGAGAGTCACAAGTGAACAGAAGAAATTTGAGAAGTATAAAATACTCCACAGACTGCAAATCCAAAACCAAAACATGACTAACAAGGTTTTGACAATATAAAAATCCCACTGGTTTTTCCCATATCTTTTTTTGTAAGCAGTACTTTTAGTGAGCTATTCTTTTCTAACATATATTATATTTTATATACGTGTGTGTGTATAATTTTTACTTTAAAATTTTCTAAATGACCCCAGATATGAACAAGAATCAGGAAAATGCAGCCACGTAGAAACAATTTTGACATTGGCCTCACTGCTTTTTTGAGAGCCCAAGAGTTATTTTAGTGATGGAAGGGATTTATAAAAGCAGTAAGACTGTCGCCCTCTTTAGCTTATTATTTACTATATAATTATTTGCTGCCATTCTGCTAGCAATACACTTCAAGTTAAAGTTCAATAAATTTGACTTCTGTGCCTGATTTCGAACTGGACAATTTAGTCCCCCCAAAATGGGTGATGAATGAGTGATTCACTAGGAGAATTGCTTTCTTCCCCTCGTTCCTGAATTTTTTGTCCAGGAGAAATGGCGCACGTGAGTGGAAGCACGTTCAAGCAATTACCTACAAATTTTTACACATTTTAAATGTCACAGAAACTAAAAATAAATTGTCTTTACTCTTTTTTTTTTTTTTCAACTACATCTTGAACAGTTATCCACCGTAAAGGATTTTCAACAGTTATACCAGGCTTTGTTTTGTAGTTTGAGCTAATTTCAGGATCTGTGGGTACGGTATTTCCCATATTTGTTTTCATTTCCACAGAACAGGGACCTCAATGTCAGACAACAGCTTCTGGCTTCCCAGAGTGAGCAGGTTAGAATGTCAGGGGGTCTGTTTTATTAGGTGCATCTCTTACCAGCACCTTGGGTCTATTGAAGTGACCAGGACCTGAGATCTAGAGCTCCATACACTCATTCTGAAATTGGGGTGTAAAACTCATATGCGAGTCAGTGATTAAAAGGAATAGCAGGATAATGTAGTAATAAGTAGTAGTAGTAATAGTAGTAATAGTAATAAGTAATGGTAGTACTACTATTACAGGTAGTAATAAAGGGATATCTTGCCTGAGCTTTGTCTAGTAATAACCAGTTTTGTTGTTTCTACTCATTGCTGGGTGGGAATCTAAGACTTATCACAGACTCTACCCAGACTGGGACTCATTTTTTTCCTTTACTCTTTCCCTCAACAATGTTTTATCGAGTACAGCAACGCGCTTTTGGCCTAAGAAATGGGCCTATTCTGGCAAGGTGAGTTCTAAAGCAGTTACACAGCTTTAATTTGCATTAGAATTATCTAGAAGACTTGTTAAAATGCAGATCATTGAGCCCCACCTCTGAGATTTTTGTATTCCAAATGGGTATGGCCCAAGAATTTGCTTTTTAAACAAATTCCCAGTGATGCTGATGTTGCTGGTTTAGTGACAACATCTTGAAACCACCGCTGTAAGCTACTGCCCACATGTAGCTTAAATAATTACTCTTTTAGCTGGAAATAGGCTATGATTAGAAAGGAGACAAGTCTCAAGGTGTCACATGCTATTTTCATCAATTACATGAATTCACTCTTGAGGGAACAGCGAGGACAGTAAAAAAAACCAGTGTTACGAGGATTTTATATATTCTCTGAGAAAGAAATAGTCAAACATATTGAGGAGTTGTTTCAGGAGTTAAACATTTTTCAGGGCTTGCTCAGTGCTGATTAATGGCACGTTAACACACTTAGGTAAGGATGGTAAGACCTTTGAAATCTGTTGTAGAATCTTACTTTTGATCATTCTGTGTTCTGTACAAAAAGTTTGTGACAGAAAATAAAAGTTAAAAGGAAGACAGGGGCTCAAGAATCATTTCAATCTGATGATCCTCCCAGAGGAGACTATTTTATGAAAGTAAAGCACCCTGAGAATCCGAACTAAATTACCCAGGCCACAAAGACAGCTCTAGGATGGTTCTAAATACTGCTCTGAGAGTCAAACTCGAAGGAGGCTTCCTGAAGACTGAAACTTGTTCTGCTCCCATAGACCAGCCAATGTAGCCAGGAGCGTCCCAGGCCCATTTAAATATTGCAGTATGCATACAAAAAAGGAAGAGCTGGTAAGTATCTCGGTCTCACATTTTGCCGAGAAGTTTAATATGTATTATACTGGATTCTTTCCAATGTGGTTGTAGCGGTCATGAGGATTTTACATTAATTTATTTATATGTTTTATCTCTGTGGTATACGAGCATTCCAGAAAATATGCGAGAAACATAATCATGAGTGGAGTTTAAAAACAGTAAAACGGGGTTAATATAAGCAAGCTTTGAGATACGGTCCAGCAAAATCGTTCTACATATGCTATTTGGAGTATTCTAGGAGGAGAACCCTGGCTTCCAAATTAGTTCGCAGATTCCACCCCCTGTACATACGAATAATAGAACTAAATATTAATTTTTATTGCTATTTCCCATATAAAATATTTATACTATGCAGATTTTCATGTTCAAATATTTCTTTTTAAATTAATTTAATAAACTATGTTTTTTTCCTGTAAAGTTCCTGATTGCCTCTTGTAAAGTGATACAATTGGTAGAGGTCATTTCACCAGAGGTGAAGAACATAAAAAATAATTGTTGCGAAAAAAAGTAAGGAATTTTGTACATGGTTTCAAGTCCAGACTCACCAGAAAGTTAGTAGGGAAAATTAAGGAAACGATGAACACAGTTTAATATTGTAGACAAGAAAGTAAAAATACGAAATAACTTTCTAGTTTATTTATTTTGACTCCAGCAGGAATTATTCATAGAAACTATAATTCAAGGACCTAGAACATAAAAATTCTGCCACAGTCTCTTCATTTAGTGATACTAAATTGTGATTCCATAAGAAAAGAGGCAAGTCTTCAACACTTTGGTGACAAACTTCACTTAATGTAGAGGGATTTTGGATTCCTAGTTTTTTACTATATCACTTTAATCATTGTTTGATTTAATATATAATGCGAATTCTCAATAAGACACTGGTTAGTAAATTCCTTGAGGATAGGGATGATGTATCACTCAACGCTAAGCACTGTGCCTTGCATTTAGCAAGCGTTTAACCAATCTTTGTTAAAATTTTACTGTCTTTGGGGTAGGCAGACAACCTGGCAAAGTCAGTGTTTTGCTCCTCAGCTCTTCAGTAGCTCGCTGCCTGGTTTCTAAGGCTCACTTATGTCTCATGTAAACAGAGGGGACAAGAGTAAACGGCCTCTAAATTCCTTTCTGCCTCTAATACGCATTCTGCATAATAAAATGCTGTACAAGACTACTGCACCCTGCACAGAGATATTGTCCCAATTCAGACAATGTAAATTACAGTATGCTCCCTTTGACATGACATTCCTTCCTTTCTCTGCTTCTTTTCATCTGTACTCCCTCTACATGCAATCTTCTGTCTCATCAAGGCCTCCAGTCTCAGCTCTAATCCTCTACGCTTTTTGTCATGCCCAACTCAGAAATTTTGGAATTACATTTCAACTCCCATCCTTCTGCTAATCTCCCCCTTGATGGCTGAGAGTTGGATCTGTACGGCCTTGCACGTTTGGCTCAGGTGCTGAGGTGTGAGGGCCTGTAGAGAAGAGTTACCTGGACTTGCATCATGCTGCAAGGGTATGGCAAGGACCCTCGGATGCACCATGGTACCAAATAGAGATTTTTTTACGTGCTGCTCTTCATCTCACACAGAGGCTATGCCAAAGCTCCACCTCTCCAAGCCATTGTGATCCCTGTAGCAGGTGGTCTAGCCTCCTCATTCACAAATCAATCCAACATGGACTTGTATAATCTCCCACCAACAAACCCATCCTTGCTTGTTTTCCTTTCATCCCAGAGAAAAGGCATCTCACTTCCAGTTCACTAAGTTTTCTTATTTGAAATCTATCAGGAAGTCCAGTTGAGTCTATCTCCTAAAGAACTCCTAAACCATGCCCCCAGCCTCCCTCTCCACTCATGCACTTCTGGTTTGGACTCCAGCTTCTCCCCCTTGCTAGGGCTTCAATTTCCTCAGTGCTACCCATGGTTGTGAATGCAAGCAGTTTCCTCATTGCTGCGCAAGTGAGGGTGTTGGTTCTAAAACCCTGATTCTTCAGCTTAAAATCACTCACTGGCCCTCATCGCACACAGAATTCATTTTTTCAGTAGATCAGGCAGTGTCCTCTGGGGTACGGTTTCCCTTACCTTTTCAACCTTTTACTCCAACTTCATCCACATGAAGATTTGATATCACATACTCCATGAAGAGAAATCAATTTGTTGCTTTACTCTAGACTGCTCTCTCCTGGGATCATCTTCATGGAACTTTCTTACTTATCCTTCTTCCTAGATTTAGCTTAAGAGCACATCCTAAAACATTCTACCGCTCCATCTCCACAGAGCCCTATGCTTCAGACTGTAGGCTTTCTCAGGGCAGGAATCTGGTCTATTTTGTCTGTATATTCCCATCACTTGGTGTCTTTGATCCTTGGGCTTATTAAATTGTGGAATGAAAAGATGAATGAATATTATTTCATATATACCAATTTAAGAATATTTTCTCTTTTTTTAAGAATATTTTCAACTCAGCGTCAGTAGCTGGTCACCATGACGTATACGAGGGAAGATGTTGCATCAATTATCATAGATTCAAATCATATTTTTGTGCTAAACTAGGCGTCTGACATCGGTTTCCTCATATGTAAAGTGAAAAGTATAATGCATAACCTAGTTGTTCAAATGGGAAAATGTAAATGAAAACACCAGACAAAAATCAGTTATTATATATGACTGGGAGCCCATTTCATTCTCCTTTGTCTTAATCAATTTGTATGCTCAAAGCCTGATATATAGTAACAATTAGTTTTCAACTTCCAACTTTCTAATCTCTTTATTTCCTATAGTCTGATCAAGGGCTTTCTAAACATTTTTATTTCAAGAGTGGGTTTCTGAGGTAGACTTCTTGTTTATAAACTGTATTTCTTCTTCACACACACTTTACACAAGCACGTAGCATCCCCGTACTTCCCCTCCTCCCGTACACACTCAGGAGAGGACTGTTTTAGGTAATTTGCAATTCCATAAAATTCTAAATTCACATTTTAGATAACTTATATTTTAAATGTATACATAGGTTTACTAAAATATGATTCTTTTAAAATAACCAACTCTGTTTCTAGAGAAAACAAAAAGAGTATGCAATCAAAATATATTAATAAATTATGAAAATTTGATACCCTAAATATTAAAAAAATTAACACCCTAAATTAAATCCTTTCATGTCACTGACTTGTGTATTTAATGTCTTATGAGAAAATAAGCGATATTTTCTGTCTTGTGAAACATAATTTAGAAAGGAAGACAAGCTTGCAAATATGTAACTGCTGTAACCCAAATAGCACAGACTTACCCATAAAGAATAGTCAAATCCTTGTGACTTAACTTCCAACTTCTTGGCTTTAGGGTGCCTGCTTTTTTTATAGGTTTATCTATCCTTAATAATTTTGAAAATTTTTAGAAATACTTATCTGGGAACATGAATGGTTTCTGTTGGCACTCACCTTGGCTGTCAATGGGTTTGCGAGGTTTGCCAAGCTGCCAGCTACTCTGAGGCTGGGCTTAAGCTCCTGTGCTCTTTGACTTCACTATTTCCATCTGTGATGCTCAAAGTCAATGAGACTGGAGAGGCATTGCTTTACCAGCAATAGAACTTTACCCTTACTTACACTTGACACTTATTTGAGAGTGAGAAAGAGTCTTGGAGCAAAGTTGCTCTTCTCCCAAAAGTTTAGAATGAGAAGGTTGTCCCTCAGGCCAGCTCCCCGTGGTCCTATAGAGATCATGGTGGACACCGAGATGCTAACCCCAGTCCATCTGCACAGAAGGACTTGCTGCGTAGCAGTGAAAGGTGTGGTCAGCAGGCAACCTACAGATCTCAGCTCCTGCAGGGTCTGCTTCAGCCACAAAGAACCTCCCTACCCAATTCGTGCCCTTCCCGGGGCAGCTTGTGTTTCAAGACGACTCTGATGGGCAGTTTTCACCCTAGAGCTCATTGTTGGGTCGACCAAAGCTTTGTCTAGCCTGTTCCACAAATAAGTGGCTCACACCACCCAATCCTGCTTACTTTGCCTTCCTTTCTTTAACAGGGTTAATCCCTAGTAAACATTTTGCACACCAAAGCTCTGTCTCAAATGTTTCAGAGAACCCTACCTTTGATAGAGATTCTGCCCTAAGGTGGCTACTGCCTGCTCCTTCTGACAGCAGACCACCACTGACTGCATGGCCAGCATCATCTACAGCAGCTCTTTTTCAATTCACCAGAAAAAGAAAGCTTTTGCTAGAGAAGAATCCTCTAGTGTTTGGTGTTGTCCATGACACCTTGATTCCTCGAAGGAACTCGCCTCCAACACGCCCAAGAGGATAATTCTTTCAAGGTGCTCACACTGTGGGAAGCAAAAGTTGGCAAAAGCAGTTTTCTGCAAGCAATTCCTGCTTTCTACCTTGCAGTTTCTCCTGTTCAAGAAAACCCAGGTCTAACAGCTTGGAGAGATTTAGTTTAGCAGAAAGGAAAGTATAGTGAGAACAAAGCATATATTGATATCTTAATAAATTATCCCAGGGTTTTCAGCAGGGGGATATCAGTGCTTTAGACAGAGAATTATGCCAATAATAATAAAGACTAAATTGGGGGGTTGAAAGTGAGTAGAGACTGAGGGGTCAGACATGGGGCTAGTGAGCCAGGCTCTGTGACAGGTGGGTAAAGCCCAGACTATAGAAACTATGAAGATAGAGTAGGAGGTTGAATGTGAGTGAAATTTCGGCATTAGATGTGACTGATTTTAGAACCTGAAGGGGAGGAAGGAGTCAAAGATGACTAAAGATTCTATTTGGAGCTAACGAAAAGATGATGATGCCATCAACAAAAATAGAGACACAGAAAACAGGGCCATTTTGAAGGCAAGAGAACAAGAGTCGGGGGGGACTGTAGAGTTTAGTTGCCTGTGAGGGAACAATTGGATGTGCAGAGAGGCTAAAGTGGAGGTTCACAATTACCCAATGAAAAGTACTGCTGAATCATAGTGAACTGCTTTATTTAAAGAACTTTCTTTGTGTGGCAGTGGAGTGACACGGGAGGAGGAGGTCTTTGTGGTCAGGAAATGCCCACAGCTGGCAAAGAAATCTTGTTGATAGCCTCCTGACTCTCCTCTTTTGATGGCTATAGCTTGGATATATGCGGAATTCAAGAGGTGCCTCCAGTCGTGCTGAAGGAGGAGCAATTAAGTAGACAGGGCATCTGAGAGCAAAACAAGTAGGTACCGGGTAGAAGACTGAGAACTGAAATTTTCTAACTCATAAAAGAAAAAAAAAAAAGACAAAACTTCCCTTCCTCCACAAAGTACCAAACAGAAGGTAGAGACTCGTTATTTCCAATTCTCAGGAGAAGAGAGAACTGCTGAATATTCTATTTCATCATCGTTTGGGATCAGACTAAGCTAGAGGAATGGGGTCCTGCCATCCTTTGACATCATTACATTAACAAAAGGAGAAAGCTTTTGACCCCAAATGAAAAATTTCTTTCCTGTCATTTAAATATTAGCCATTAAATCTCTGCTTCCTGGAATCTGAAATAAAAACTCCAAATCTCTTGGAAATATCTATGAAACACACCATTTTCATTCATAATATGTCTTCTCATTAAGACATAGTGGATACCAATATAGTCCAGACTTTTTCCATCTGAAGTGTCTGACAGCACAGGGTTTATAGTGTAAAGATTATCTTAGATAAAATATTTCTGAAAAATTTACACTTAATTATAGTCTTCTAAAAGCTAGCATTTATTGAGCACTTATTATGTGTCAGTCGATATGCTTTTCCTAATGACCTTTTTCGCGTCATATCCAATCTTTGAAGGAGGTGTAATCATTGCCCCTCTTTTACAAAAGAGAAAAATGAAACCAAAAGATTTTAAGTAAATTTCCCAAAGTCACATAGCTTATAAATGCGGGAGACAAGATATAAAGATAGAACTGTCTGATTTCAGAACTTTTTATCTTCACTATACATTATATTACTTTCCCTCCATAGCATATGAGTGGAAACTAAAAGATACATTTTGAAAAGTTCTGATTAAGTTGTGGAATAAAAGCATTAGTTACTTGTCATGATTGCTGTTGCTAATCAGTGTGTTATGGAAAGGCAATATTTAAGAAATTTTCGTACTTCATGGGTCCTACCATGCAGAGGATTTTGGCAGAACACTACTTTTTAAAAAATGTAATTGACTCTTTGTGTAGTATACTACGATTTAATTCAGTTAAAAAATGTGTCAATTACATAGAGAGGTACAAAATCATGGTTACTGTGGCTAATCTTTAAGAGCCTTTTAAAAGACAATTTTAGGGGCGCCTGGGTGGCTCAGTCTTTAAGCGTCTGCCTTTGGCTCAGGTCATGATCCCAGGTCCTAGGATCAAGCCCTGCATTAGGCTCCCTGCTCTGCGAGAAGCCTGCCTCTCCCTCTCCCTCTCCCCCTGCTTGTGTTCCCTCTCTTGCGGTGTCCTCTCTGTCGAATAAGTAAATAAAATCTTAGAAAAAAAAAAAAGACAATTTTAAGGGATTGATTCCTATGATTAAAGATATCCTGACTACTTCATTTCTATACCACTTTTGGGTAATTGGAAAATACTCAAAATAAGAAAGTTTTGAAATATACAAGCCTGTAATTTAAGGACTTCATTTTATAATACTTATGAAATAATTAATTAGAAGTGTGGACACCTTTATTCCAAAGTTGAGGCAACATACCTAGGAAATATTTCAAGAGTTCCTCTGTGTCTTAAGCGAAGTGTGACACGTTTCTGTCTGGTTGTTATGCCAGCATAAGATAATAGCAGAGACAGAATACTTTGGAGTTGGATTCAGTATTAGTACCAGTAACATCAGATGTAATTTGAAAGCATATGTCTCCAGCACAAACCAAGTCTGGTCCAGCTCAGCTGGTAAAGCAAGGAGGGGAGCAGGAAGTGCTCTGCTCCATGCAGTTAATCCAGGATGTAGGTTGATGAGGTTCTGCCATTTTCACCACATGGTACTGATATCCAGCTGGTAGAAGGTTTTGAATGGAGGTTTTAAGGGGCCAGGCACTGAAACTCTGCACATCACTTTCACCCACATTCCACTGGCTAAAACCCAGTTATATGGAGATGCTTTACTGCAGGAGGCTGGGCAATAAGAGTCTGTGTGTCCGAGAGAAGAGGAAATGGGTGTTGGTACACTTATGTCAATCTCTGCCAGACAAAGGTAGGTTTAAGTCCCAGCATTGCCACTTACTTCCCATACACTTGGGCATAGGACATAACTTTTACTGCTTCAGTTTCCTCTTTTGTAAAGTAGTAGTAATAGTAATTCATACTTTGTATAACTGTTGTAAGGATTAAATGTGATTTGCCTCTAGTGTACTTAGCTCAGTGTTTGGCAGCAGGACCTACACGCTAAATGTTAGCTATTGTCTTTTTGTGGATAAAGTATTCAAGTACATCATTTTAAGTGTCATGATGAGAATGATCAGAACTCAGTGGGGATGATCCAGGATCAGAAACTACTGAACAAAATCTTAAGCAAGGGGCAAATTGCAATGCAGTTTTAAATTATCATTAAGTAACTAATAATGATAGTTAACAGTTACTGAGTACTAACTTGATAAAGATCTTCACAGAGATCAAGTTAGTCAATACTCAGAGTCATCTTATGATGAAAATGCTATTATTATACCATTTTTTTTTAATGTGGGGCTTGAACTCACGACCCTGAGATCAAGACCTGAGCTGAAAGCGAGAGCCAGATGCTCAACCAACTGAGCCACCCAGGTGCCCCTATGCCTATTTTTTAGTTGAGGAAACAGAGGTTTAGAAAAATTAAGTCATTTGCACAAACCCCCAGCCAGAAAGTCATAGAACTGAGACTGAATTTCATGTTTATCTTACTAGAGACTTCAAGTTCTAAATAACCAAGAAAAAAGTCAGTAGTGAAATCTACGGTGAAGGAGATTCACCAAACAAGATTTGAAGCTAAAAACAGATGTGAACGGGACTCATCAAGTGTTCTGAACGACTGTCAACTTTTCTCAGCCAAGGCCAAGAATGTAAAAAGTCAAAATTTAAAGAAAACCAGAGGTCCATCTCACAGGCTGGAGCAGGGAGACCATAATTAGCAACAACAACTTTGCCTACACAAAATATTTGCCTAGAGCAAAGCCACTGCCAGGTCAAGCCTGAGGTCCTCATCACTCCTACCAAGCTGGGAGGGGGCAGAGTCAATGCCCCTGCAGCCACTGTGAAAAGGATCTGAAGTTGGGCAAGCTTGGGAACACCTCCGTGAGCAGGTGAGCACCAGAGGAGGGTCTTACTGATAATGAATGATTCCCGCCTGCGGTGTGTGCTGACATGTGGGGCAGTGGGGGGGGAGGGGGGGGAGAGACACAATTTGAGGATTGTGGGTTTTCCTAAGTTGGGGGTTGTTACTACTTTCAGGTTTCAAATTACAGGGAGTACAGTCCCTGCTTGGGCAGGAACACTGTTCTGAGTGCCTTCTTTGAACCTTCAGATGAATATGATCTACCATGCCTATGAATCCCTAGATACTTCATATATAGTGCTCTCTCTCCAAATTTACATATAGACTTTCCATGGCATTCAAAAGTCTGGGAAACCATCATCATCATTTATGGTTCTGTATGAGGGTGATTCAAAGAAATAAGAGAATCAGATTTCTGGAGACATTTTGATACTAGACAAAGGTGGGGGGTGGTTGGGGAATGGAGGTGGAATGAGAATAAAAATGGCAATAGAAAACATTGATAAAGCAACTTCTCCCTGCCGGGTGGAAGGTGGCTTATCTTGGGTGAAAATATCCAAGTACTACACATAATCTTGCAACATATTTCGAGATTGGTAATAATGTCCCTGTATTTTAGCCCCCAAACGGTAACTACTGACATCATCACCTCCTGCTAATAACAATTCACTTGGGGCGCCTGGGTGGCTCAGTTGGTTAAGCGTCTGCCTTCGACTCGGATCATGATCCCGGGGTCCTGGGATTGAGCCCCATGTCAGGCTCCCTGCTCAGCGGGGAGCCTGTTTCTCCCTCTCCCTCTGCCTGCCACTCCCCCTGCTTGTGCTCTCTCTCTCTCTCTCTATCAAATAAACAAATAAAATCTTCAAAATAATAATTATTATTCACGATTTATTTTTCAGTAAATAAAAGCTTTTTGTCCCATTTTTGAGCCAGAGCCTTTCTTAAATTCACACATGTACACACACAAAATGCCTACAGACTTTCGGGATACCAATGCCATTGGCTTCCTTTCCATTTAAAGTCAGAATTAAATAATGCACTTCTGCAACAAACGCCACAAGGAAAAGGGGGCTTGCTCCTTGACGTGGAATGGAAGCTCTGCAGCTAATGGGCCCATGCTGTAACTCTCCTGAGCTATCCAAGAGCTGGAGATATCCCTGTGGACAGTAGCAATTACCTTCATTCTCCGCGATCTGAAGTAATCCTTGCTACATACGTCCCTCATTGTGAGTGATGAGGCCCACTGTTTGCTGAGTCTAAAACCAAATGATCTTTCACAAGCAAAATTTAAACTTGAAATAGGATTTTCTGTCTCCTGATTCTGAGTCTATTTTTTTTCGTGTACTTTATACATTCCCAAATCAGGCTCAGGCTGGCTACAGATGGTGCTGGTGTGTAATGAGAAGGGCTCTGAAGCTGCTCCAGCTCCCAAGGGAGGATTCGGTAATGGAACTAACTATGTATTGTCCACCTTATATACTAGATTTGATTTTGGACTATTTGCCCAACTGTGTTTGTTTATTTCTCGGCACTGGAGGGCTTCCATTAGCTCCAGGCTGATTGAACATAGACTGTGGAGTAAGAAGGAACAGAACATTTTTTCCCCCCGAATGCTGATGTAATCCCTTTTCTTTTACTGACAATTGAGTAATGTTTGCCATTGGAAACTGTGTTAGAAATGAGCTGATATTTGCAGTCATTAGTGAGAAAGAATTGTTTTGATCCCAGGGAACAAAGTGAGCATTATTTTTTGGAGAACAGTGTTGCAGAAGTTTGTGCCTAAAACTTGGGTAGTCAAGACCCTGAAAAGAGAAACTGCTAACACTTTAAAGCTGAAAATTACCTTGTTTCAGTAAGTCAAAAGATTAATATTTAAGACCTCATAAATTTTGCTCACAGAGCATAGCCAAATATTATTATCCTAACGAAAACAAAAACCTCAACTCAGCAAATTAGTCACCAAAGACCACACGTAAATTGACATTTTAGTTTCCTAACTAATGGAATCATTTGTCATTTTACTGAAGCAGTTCATTATAAAAATAAATTAAGAATAAGTAAATTGTAGTCATAGCAATCATGATGAAATTATTAGTAATTACATTTACCGGCATGAAAGTTTTCTGCATGCTTCTCATCAGCAGATGTTATTCAAAATAACTTTGGAAATAAGCATTGATGTTATATCCAGGCTTTTTTAATTAAAAAAAAACATAGTGCAAGTAAGAAAGTTGCTAATTAACATTAGGAAAATATTGTCTTTCCCTTTCAAATATACACAAGCTCAGCTATGCAATTCTAATATCAAAATGAAGAAAATGAGAAAACTCTCTACTACCCTAACTGGTAAAAAGAAAATTAGAAAGCAGAGACCAGCTCATGCAGTTTCTAAATAAATGAAAAGGAAATTACATTTCTCTGGGTAAATATTTACTTCCTAAAGCGTGCCAACAAAAGCTACTATTGTAGAAATGGGACATGGTAGTAACTAACTAACTTGTACTTAGTTGATTTAATTGGAAATGTGCTGTTTTTCCTTTTAAGCCTTTGCTTTAATTGTAGAATAAAGACTTTCCAATCTGATGTTCTAATTGCAGTTGGGATCTGGTATCCTGTTTACATATACATTGATCTGTCAGATGGCCTCATATGTATCCAGGTAGGCCATATGAGGAAAAACATTTAACCCATTTTTACTATGATACCCATTAATAGGACATTTTTATTTCTAGATTTTAAAAATATTTTTTATACCTAACATTCAATTCATGCAGCTAAGCTCATACTTCAGATTTGAAATTTCAATTGGTAAAATTTCAGGTACAAAAATGTAAAATGAAATGATTTTTAAATGTTTATAAAATGTCATTTAAATGTTGGCACGCAGAAAAAATGTTATCGACTAAAAATCACTGCTATTTCTATTCTATATAAGGTGTACACAGAAACATTTCCTCCAATGTCTATTGTTATTTCTAGGTAATATTTAGTGTAATAAATTGATATAGTGAGACAAGACAACTTTTTTTTTCCTCAAATTTGCTTGTTCACCTTATATACATATGAAGCAACAGAAATGGCAACTGTTACTTTTCTTTACAAAAATGAAACACTTGTGTTGCTTTAAAATACGTTCAATTATTATAACCAATGTTTATCTTGGTATGATTTCATTTGAAAAAATAATGTTGGGCCCATCAGACTGACCATCTGGGATAATATTTGGAATTGGAATGATCTGGTCTGAGACTTATATTTAAGTAAATTTAGGAAAAAGACAGTGTTACGACCAGATAGTGGAAATTGCTCATTACAGTTGAATGGATTAGGCACCTACAATGAGGCCAGAGAATGGAGACTTGGCAGGAGAAGGGAAGGGAGAAGGGAGGAGAGAAGGAGGATGCGGGGGTGGGGGAAGGGGCGGAGGGTGGGGACTTCAAATCCCATAATGGGTTTGGGACAGACTGCCTAAGAGCAAACGCACTTCTTTAGTATTCCTTTCCCCTAGAAACAGTTACAGCTGCTTCTTCACTTCTGTTTTTAAGACTCACCAGAAAACAGCATTCCTAAGGAATTTTAATCCCTTCTTAAAGTTTGAAGGGTTAGGTAATAGCTTTGGGGTAATGCTCAGCTGCTTGATATTCATTTAGTTTTCTTATTAGTTGGAAGGAAAATCCCATCCTCTCTGTCTCTCTGTCTCTCTCTCTCAAACGTATATTTCTACATAGGAACAGGGAAGTAGATAGTAAGGGAGTAACTTATTTAATAGATTTAACTTATGAATAACAATATATGTCTAAGTTTTCTTTTTTAAATCAGTCATCTAAGATGGAACACTTTCAAGAAACACAAACATCATATAGTACTTATTTTCTTTTTAAATCCTAATATTTATAAATTGAAGAGAACATCGAAATGTAAACTGATAACATTTTGCCATAATGGCATCACACAAAAAAAGAAAGGGCTTGGATACTTTGTGGCTTTATTTCTTTCCGGCAAATTTTATAAAAGAGGTGGATTTAAGTACATTTTGAATATAATATTTCAGAACTCATCCCTTGAACAAGTCGATTTACTTTTGTATGAGTTGAATAAAGAATTTGTATTTAAAAGCGTCCTCTGATGACTTCCTGATTATGCCAATGAAAATTGTGTGTGTGTGTGTATGTGTGTGTGTGTGTGGGCACGCGCTCATGCGC
>NW_027397064.1:65323933-65553933 GCF_003265705.2 Callorhinus ursinus | reverse complement strand
TCACAGTTTATCTGTAGAATTCTTGCCTGGCCTTTCCAGAGGGAACAAAACATCGAGGGATTGGTCCTAGTTAAGACAATGAATGCTTTAATTTCTGTGTCGTAGGAACATAGAATATAAGATGGGTGGAACTGGAGGTGAGAGCATGAAAAAGTTAAGAAGAACTCGGTGATTTGCCTAAAATTCATTTAAATGAGTCATTAAATATTTCTGTTATCAGAATTTTTCCAGAGCAGGATGAGTTGCAAGAGATTGGTTAAAGTTTTATGTTTAAAATGGTTTGGTGCCAATATATCAAGAGAAGATATACAAAATACATGAGGCTAAGCACTTCATGTGATGTCAATAAACCAAAAACAAAATTTGGCACACTTAAACCACAGCACAAACAATCCACATGAAGGAAAAGAAAAATAATTCTCTTTTAGGCCATGATGGTGTAATTTAGCAAAGGGTTTCTGAAACCCAACACTAAATAATTGTCCTTATAGCATAAAAGAATATATATTTCTCTTACCAGACTCAACTACTTATTCTTTTAATCTGTTATCTGAAAACTATTTTGATTTTTAAAGTGAATATGAAAAGAGTCATTCTAAAATAAGCCTTCAATATAGAGGGTAAAGCTTGTTGATGGTGATTTACAAATACCACATAAGAACTTGAAGGTCTCCTCCATCCCTCCATGGACCCTCACATTCCAGACTTAGAGTGCTTTCAGAAAGGCTTCGATGGGAGGAGGGGTATGGAACTCTTTTAACAGCATTTCCAGGATTTTTCAGTGACTCATAGTTCTAGGCATTCATGTGAATTCCCAACTTGCATTTTAAACTTTACAATCATTTAAAAAGAGCATGCCTTCCAACTTTTCATGATAATGAGATCAAAACTTCCTCATAGAAAGCTTTAAAATAGTGTTAGACTTTGCATTCCTTCTCCCCCACCCCAATATATTGCTATATTCCATTGCATTGTTAGTGGAACTGTTTCATGATTTTCAGAGAGGAAAAACATGACTGATAGATTTGGGATGCAGAAGACCAACAATGCTGAACAGCAAACTGGAATTTTTGGCCAGGCTTAGGAGGTTCCACAGTGATTCATGTATTTCAGCTTGTTCTCTGTTGGTTGTCCTGATCTGATGTCCCCATAGTAGTGTGTTGGTCAGCTTTGCTGTGCTAATAAGCATCCCCTTCATTACAGTGGTGTAAACTTCAAACATCTGTTTTCATTCATATTACATGTACGTTGCAGGACAGCTCATTCTGGGACCCAAGCTGATGAAAATTGCTCTTAAATGGAAACATAAATTTCCATTTAAACATTCTGCTCAAATATGATATTTAGCAGATCTAGTCATAGTCTATTGCTCAAAATATGTCATAAAGCCAAATCCAAAATCACAGAGGCAGGATTAATGATTTTCCCACAAAACAAACTGAAAGTTTTATAGAAAGGGGAAGAAGGAATGATAGCAAATTATAATTCAACATACTACAGTATCATAAAAGGTGTGAATCTTAATTTTCCAAACTCAAGTGTACAAGAAATTTAATTTTTTAACATGTCCAATAAAATGTAATCTTTATCTTTGAGCCCTCAGCCACACACCTCAGCTAATAAGACTCAATCAGTTTTTTCTGGTTTTCCCATTCCTACCCCACTCTTGATGACGCCACAGTATTACACTATGTCAAGGTGTTAGGTAGAGTATAAGCTGCATTCCCTTGGGCACATAGGATGTTCCTGAGCCATCAGGTGTATAGGACTCCTTCAGGTCTTTCAGCTCTTGGCAACTTTTATGTCAAACTTTGGGCCACAGGTATTTTGTGAATTTGCCTACGGCCCTGCTTACCTAAACACACCATGACAGGATTTCATCCCTTAGGGTCTTGCCACATCACTGTTGGTTTCTTTCAAGAAACAGGGTGCAAGCTCTTTCTGCTCCCACATCCAGAGAAATTATCAGTTTTCGCAGCACCCCTGAAACCACTTAAAAGCTGAAGTTTAACAAAAATCAAAATGGCTGCACTACTGCTTCCCCAAGGCATGATTTTAAACTAAGTAACATTTTTCCTCTCTTCCGCAAACTTCTCCTCCTCCCTTCTTAGCCTTTAGTTTCAGAAATCCTGTACCACCTTAAAGACTTGAGGAACAAGGCTGGCAGTGCATACACAGTTCCTGTAGAAACTGGCTAGTTCCTGTATTTCCCTAAAACCACCCCCCCACCCCCACCCCGCGGCCCCTACCTGGTTGTGGAGGGGAGTTTGCAGTTTTTGAAGGCCTTAGCCTGCTGCAAGCCTCCATTGCCCTGCAAAGCAATAAAGCTACTATTCCTTTTTATCCCACACTCTGTCTTTGTGTTATATTTTGGCTCCAAAACACAGAGGTTAGTTTTCAACAACTAACTGGTATCTCTGGTCTAGAAATAAATCCTGGGTAACCTCTGCCTTAGGATCCAGAGGTTTCTTTGTTCCTGTCTTAGTCTGGATTCTTTCAGGATCAGACCTTGAAAGAAAGATGTAAATTCAAGGGGTTTATTTGGGAGATGCAGGAAACATCAGTAGGTATGTGGGAGAAATATAATACAGGAAGAAGAAGACTGCCAAGTGCATGCTGTTAAACCCATGGAAGATTGGAGCTTCATCCTACACGGAATAGCTGACAAAGAATTATTCCACCTGAGGGGTTAGGGTACTGAGGTATTGATCCACCAACTCGAGAGGTTCTGTGATATGCTTAGAAGAGAAAGGAAAACACACCAGTAAACCAATGACTCTCAAGGGTTCCTGGGGTGAACTGATTTCTCTGTTGATTTCCCCTCTTCGTGAATCAGTTAGGATCAGTGAGGCTTCCAGTATTCTGGGGAAACAAGCCTTAGCATACAGAAATGAGGATGTGGCAGTTCCCAGTCAACTAAAGTTCTTTCACAGGGTGAAGGACAAGGGCAGGAAAAATAGTTCTGCCACAGCTTGCAGCACCTTCGTTTCAAATCTTGGGAAAGTCGTTTCCTTCCTCTTTTGGCTACAACAATTTATCTCCACTCATGAACTCTCCTTGTTCTGGCCTAAGGCTTTGTCAGTAAAAAGAGGCAGGTTCATAAACTAATTTCTTTTATTGTCCAGCTGCTTCCCCCCATCCTCACCCCACCACCATCCTCTGATCCTGAGGCCGTCCACACTGTGGAAAGAAAAGGGGAAGGGGTAAGAAGGACGGAATGAAAGTTAAAAGAAATGAAAAGAAATATAGGTTAATATCTCAAAGTTGTATGTCACTGTCATCTTATACCCCTACAAAGTTATCATGTGGGAGTGTTATGTCTTTGGTGGACTCATTGCTAAAGAGCAACCTAATTTCTCAGTGGCTTAACACAACACAGGTCTATTTCTTGTTCATAGCACAATCCATTGCAAGTCTGGTGGGGGCACAGGTGATGAAGACTCTGCACCAGGCAGTCACTCAGGGACCCAGGACTGTTCCATCTGGTGGCTCTCTACTTCTGGGTCCTCATAGGTATCTCTATTCATTTTTTATTGTGGAAGAGTCTAGAGGATTATGCATGAGAGATTTTTAAAGACAAGGATGGACTGGAGTTCATTACTTGGGCCTACATTCTGTTGGTTGAAATTCGGTCATAAGGCTGACAGGGAAATCCAGTGTATCTATATATTTAAGGGGAAAAAAGGAGACATGACAGTAAATGACTAGGCAATCTTTGTCATGGTGTGCAAAATGATTTAAGAGCAAAACACTGAACTAGGAATATGAAGACATTATTTGTATTTCTCCACTCACTATCTCTATGACTCCTAACCTAGTTATTTAGTCTCTGGGCCTCACTTCCTGACCTAAAAATAGTGACAATAATATGTGTCCGCTTTAGACTTGTAGACTGTGGGGACCCAAAAGGGCGCCAGAAATCACTGAGATCAGCATCTTTTTTTCCTAAACCATTCTGTCCGGTGACAGTATTTTTGAGGATAAGATAATATAATGCATATAAATACGTTTCCTTTGAACTATACCTCATCATATTAAAAATATTATTTAATTTTGTAGCCAGTGGTCAGAAAACAAACTCTTTAGTGTTTAGCTAGCCTTGAAAATATTATTCAACATTTATGAATGATTAGAAGCAAAATGTGGCAACATTGGTTTAGTTCTTGAACTTTAAAATTTCCCTATTATTTTAAAATAATGCTTCCATTTCTAAAAAGTACACTAGATCAAGGCAGCCATGCTAGGGTATGTTTCTATATGCCTGGTATTGACCTCCAGCCTGTCTTAACCAGACCTTTTCTAATCCAAAGTTTCAAGGTAGAGCTTGCTTAGAATTCCTATACACCTGCCTATAGAATCTAAACCCTGACTTGTATCTGTTGTTGGTCCTAGGTAGAAGACCTGCCATTCAGTAGAACATTGTGGGCTTCTTATGGCTTCCTGTCCCTCCCGTGGGGGGCAAAGTGTTTTTGGTGTTTTTGCCTACTCTTCTCCTATGGCACATGTGTTTCCTTCTACCTCTTCCCTGGAAGCAGTGCATTTTGGCCTGGGTCCTGGGAGTTGCCGGTGAGAGGGTCGGCTGCTTCCCACCCCAATGGTAGATGACTCTTCCTTCCTACCAGAGATGGGTCTAGTGAAGTAAGAAGGGCTTTGTGCCTGTTCCTCAGCAGCTGCTGTTCATCTCGGATATACTCACTACATCTTTTGCTCTCATCCCAAATCTTTCTTGTGAACACTTGAAGGAGGCCCAGGGACTTATGATAAAGTATGAATTTTCCTTGTTTCTGGGATGCCTAGCTATTTCAAGCTATATTCTAGCCTACAGTTGGCCTTTAACAATTCGTTAAAATTTTAGCTTACTTCTTTGACCTATTGTATGATCTCCACCTTTCCCATACTCTTCTAAAGGTGAAATGTGTGTGTGTGTGTGTGTGTGTGTGTGTGTGTGTGTGTGTGTGTATGTATGCACCCACGCGCCCATGACATCCCCTTGGAGGATTTGTTACTCTGAAATTCAGTTTATTTGGTTGCTTTGTGAACTCAGCTCACTGATGAATTTATGAAAAGTTATAATTTTGTAGACTATCCAGACCTTTTGTGTTATTAATGTGAGATCAATGTTCTCTGAGGCAAAGTGCATGCAGAATTTCCCTTATATCCTTTATTATTTAATTGCAGTATGTAGTTGTCAGAATGGCTCTGGAAGCCATTTGGTTCTAGGAAGCTATCCATAGAATACAGGCATATGTATCATGACCACTAATCAATCTAAAAAGTCATCACTGTGGCTTATTTAGGAAGACTGTCCACTCTTTCTCCTTGTCCTCACCCTGCACAGGTTGTGACAGGGGTCCTGTTCTAGACCAGACCAATTCTCAATCATTGCACATCTCTGGGCGGGTGATCTGCTCTGTGAGCTTTAGGGTCTGTGTTATATAATCTTGGCTCAGGGAGGAAACATGTGACCTGCCTAGCTTTGCAATATACCCTGACTGGCTTCTAATTTCTGAAGCCTACACAGACATACCCTAGGTTAAGTCTGACCTCTTCTAGGCCCAAAGTAACCTTTGTAGTAATGGAGTACTTCATATAGTGTTGTCTAAGTCTTACAGATATAAAAGAATTGACCTACTGAAATTGCTAGCCAACGATAGCAAGCACCCACAGACCCAGCCTGAGAGTCGGAGTGGGTGGAGGCTGGTGAACCACGAGACTGTGGCATTACCAGGCAGCCACAAGGTAGTCCAAATTTTTAATCCTCATGCCCCTACTCTGCTCCCAAATGGCATAATCCCTTGGAGAGGAGGGAAGGGATGTTGGACCTGAGCCCTTGACTTTATTGGATGATCTTTGAGAGTCTCAGTTTCCTCATTTGTAAAATGGGGACGATAATACTAAAAGCACTTATCTCATAACATTATGTGAAGACTAAATGAGTTAGTCCATGTGAAACATTTGTGAGAGTGCCTAGCATCCATTAAGCCCACAATAAATAAAATTTGGTGTCACTAGTAATTATTCCTTAAGCTTTTGATATTTTCTAGTTTCTGATAACTTGCTTTATTGCTGTTTTCCGTCCGCTTTCCGGTCCACTGTAATGACACACCTCTTCAATTTCTGGACCTTTCTATTCTAAGTAATTTTCAAAAAAAAATTTCAGAAATGATTATCCATGAAGTTATTGATAATTATATCTGTTCTTCAACATTCTGTTTAAACCCTTGCTAGGACTTTTGCTAAGAAAATGAGTTGTGAAAATTGCATATTTTGAAGGAAGTGGAATGAGGTGTATTTCCTATAACAAATACATATTATTTGTTTCATTTAAATAGAAAATAACTTCTGTAAAGAATAGTCCATAGATCTCTTTTAAAGAAATAGCTTGTAAGTCAAGAAAAGACAAAAGATATTAACTTAAAAGCAATTTTATTAAATAGTAAAATCTGTTAAACTGCATAGTATTAAAATCAGATACTGGAAGCTGGCAGCTATGCACATCCCAACATTTTAGCTGAAAAAGAAAAGAAATATTTGTGTCAGGCAAATAATAATGAATTATAAATGAATGTTGAAGAATAAGAATAGCAAAACACTTTCTGATACACAAAATGTGGTTGCAAACACTTCTATTTCCTAAATTGACACCCTTGTCAAAAATATTGCTCATCACTACTCTTGTGTCTCTGAAACTTTCTTAAGAATTTTTGGTGTTGGGCGCCTGGGTGGCTCAGTCGTTAAGGGTCTGCCTTCGGCTCGGGTCATGATCCCAGGGTCCTGGGATGGAGCCCCACGTCGGTCTCTCTGCTCGGCGGGAAGCCTGCTTCTCCCTCTCCCACTCCCCCTGCTTGTGTTCCCTCTCTCGCTGTGTCTCTCTCTGTCAAATAAATAAATAAAATCTTTTAAAAAAAAGAATTTTTGGTGTTATTAATACAGCAGAATTTGAGACAGTATAGCTGGGTTATTTCTGGAATGAATGAAATCACTTGGTAATTTCATACAATTCAATGAGACATCATTTGTTTGTTCGCTCATTTATCAGACAAATCCTATGTGAAAGTTACAGACACTGTGCTAAGAGCATAAAAAGAAGAGTGAGATGCAGTTCAAGGAATGATCTCACACAGATAATGTGCACACCAGCAAATGAGGGAACCGTCAATGGGAAACATAGAAAGTGCTGCGGGAATTTGAATGATTCAGAAATATATATGAGTTTCTATTGAGAGCTATGAGCACACTGAATTAAATTAATTATTAGGACTGAATATTTTACCTCTTTCAGTTATTAAGCAAGTCTGTTTTTATTACTGCCCTCTAAACAGGAATTAGACAATAAAATTGAAAATCAGACTGCATGTACATGGACAACTGAGAAAAGGAGGGAGACTTAGGGGAGAGACCAGTCTTCATGAGTCCCAGTTAAGAGGCAACATTATGAAAACAACAACAACAACAACAACAACTGAGGAATCCTTTAGAAATAGAGTTTCTTTTCAGTATCTCTAGATGGCTTTGTAAAAAAGCTTGGTCCTCAGTTAGTGATCATAGAAAATTGAGGCTCTTTTGTAGGATCCGGAACTGCTATATAAGATGACAAATGGAATTTACTTTAAATATTTCCAGTGAAGGTTTTCATGAGCTTCATGTGTAATATAAACATTTAAAAATGCAGTTTCATGAAAAAAGAAAGAGCCCAACGCTTAGGATTGTTTTAGTAGTCAATGAGAGTAAACTGCATTCAAAAGTCACAGGAATTTAGCTGAGAAAATGCTGCTTGTCACACATTTAAAATGCACACAACAGTAAAGGAAGTTGAAGGAAATTTAAGAGCTGAGGTTTGAAACAACGAAGGTTGTGTTTTATCACAACGAAGGCATAGAGTATGAACCGGACTTTTTCAGCTGTTGAAACACTAGACAAGGAAAGGCCTGGGATCTTCAAGTTTGTAAAAGTAGATTGTTTCAAGAAATGCTGTGTCTCGAGACAAATTTAATCAGACTTATTTAACTGGCAGAAATATTTTTACTTCTAGTAATGTATTTAGAGATATTAAAATTCAAATTTGAGTTGCATCCTTTCTTGCTTGGATATTTGCTCTTAATTAAAATACTTTCTATCCCTTAATCCTTTCTATCCTTTAGTTTTTTGCTATATATGAAATTCTAAATCATGTAGAATTAGTGAGAATGTAAACTGCCTTTTATAATGGCTTTATTTTCATATTATTAAAATCTTATTAAAATGTAGAAATGTTAAAATATTAAGTGTCTGTAATATGTGATGCTAATATTAATTTTGGAGGGTTTAATTTTTGAAATGGATATTAATTGCTCTAAAGATTAAAGTGTTATTCTTTGATGTTCCTGGAATGTATTCATCCCTTGAGATATGCCATTACACATCTTTCTTTCCCAGAAATTTTGCATTTAGGGACATGAGAGTTGAATTTACATAGTTGACTGTTTTTCTTTTCATTTTATTACTATTAACTTTAAAACACGTTCTGCCACTCCAACAAAATTTCTGTGGCTTCACAGAAATATTAAAAATGCTTATTTAAAGGACAAAATTAATTCAAAACATTTCTGTAATGTACTTATGATGTGCTCAACAAAGACTTAGGAATAACTCAGAAAAGAAATTAAGTAAAACATTCCTACTCTCAAATAATTGACAATATCAACAATCAGACAATTCTCATGAAATAATTATCAAAATGATAGATGCTGATAAAAGAAAAAGGAGGTACAATGAAGGAAAAGACTTGCAGACTGGAATGTTTGACAAACTGTGACGTGAAAGAAAGAAAGAAGATAGGATAGGAGCAGATATTCCAAAACAGGAAGATTTAGCAAGAGTTTTTTTTTTTTTTAAGATTTTATTTATTTATTTGAGAGAGAGAATGAGAGACAGAGAGAGAGCATGAGAGAGAGGAGGGTCAGAGGGAGAAGCAGACGCTCTGCAGGGAGCCCGATGCGGGACTCGATCCTGGGACTCCAGGATCATGACCGGAGCCGAAGGCAGTCGCTGAACCGACTGAGCCACCCAGGCGCCCCAGCAAGAGTTTTGTGAAGAGAGTTTATTTCCGGGATAGTGAGAAGCAGGTTACCACGGTGAATCGGTAATTTAGAGCCAAATTCTGGAGGGCCATAATGGAAGCCAACAGAGGAAAGAAGGAGAAGTTGATTAACAGAAAAAAATGCCACGTAAAGGTCAAGGAAAATTTGGACTGAGATGGGGCCACTGAATTAGGTGAACTCCAGAGTGAAGTTTCAAGAGAGCATTAAGAATCGAAGCCACATTACAGAAGTCTAAGAAGAAAAACAGTTATGAAAAATGGTGGCAGTAGGAATAGCCCACTCATCTGAGGAAAAGGAAAATTAGGGTCAAGGAAAGTTGTAGAGTAAGTGTCTGTGTGTGTGTTCAGGATAGATAACACATTCTATAAAATGTGATCAAATGAAAATAAAATATCTAGCATGAATATATGGATTATGTTATGTTTCTCAGACACAGTGAATGAGTAGAATGATGTGATTAATAGCATTAGATAAATTTAATGTGAATTCCTTTGACACACATATGGTCTCATATGTTTGAGGGATACATTTTTGATAGCTGGTAAAATTTAGATTCCTGTTTTCCTGCAACAGGTGATTGCCAGGAATGACGACGTGCCAGTCACATGAGCAACGCTGAGCGGTGCTGGAAGCACGTGGTACAATTACTACCCCGTTAACCGCACAGTTCTGGGTAAAGCGTCTTCCTGCTCAGGTTCTGTGGGACTGAAGTGTGCGAAAACTCAGTTTCTATTCGTAGATTGTCGAGTACCTGTTGTGTAGTGGATATTTGTTATTTTCAACCTGTTTAGAATCTTTTTCCCATTTAGGAAAGACTCTTTTCTGACTTGGAGGTGGTTGATCAATAGCCTTTAAAATCCTGCACCCCACCTCCATGCGCCACACACACACACACACACACACACACACACACACACACCTAACACACAAGTTACCATCTGATCCACATTTGCTAGTCAGATTCACCATACGCCTGGCCATAGCGATGGGTGATCAGGTCAGGATCGATAGGCATGTGGTCAAGCCAGGGCAATCAGAGTATCCCCAGGGCTTTCACTATTGACAGCTACAGGAAAGGAGTATACTTTTATTTTCTCTGAGATTGCTAGGCTGAAAGGACAAATAAACCTAGACCGGCCAATTATTTTTGCAATCACATCAGAGAAACGTTCCTGGGAATGAAGCCTGCTCAGAAAAAAAGCAGAGCTGAGAGATAGAGAAGGACAGAGCCCTGGTGAAACTGGTGTAAGTTCGGACCCAGTCAGCGTTCTATTTCTCAGTTAGGTGAGCCAGTGTATTCCTATTCTTTTCCTCAGTTGGTTGTCAGTTGCTACCTAACGGGTCCTGCGTCATACAATTAATGAGAATAATTGGACAAAAGAAAAAAAGGGATGAGCAGGGACAGTTATAATTGTTCCTTTCTCTGAATACTTAGACTGCTTTAATTTTCATTTCTATAAGAAATGCATGCTTCACTTCCTCCCGTGTGTTACGGCCTTTCATGTATTTTTTTATTATTATTATTATTTCTGGTACTAGAATGTGAGCTTTGTGAGAGCAGGGATAGTTTCTGCTGTCTGTTTGTTTTCTGGCATTCTGTTATGTGGCACACACTGTAACCGATAAGCGCTCAGTCATCCCAGGCTTTTCCCGCTTGTTCATCTACCACTGCAGAGACTGGCAAAGGCCAGATAGTCACTTTCTTGGTCTCTGTTTCAATTCTGCCCCCTGAGACATAAGTTGAAATATGCTGAGAGAAAGGTTTTGTTTTTGTGTGAAAAGGTATGTTTCTGCCACTACTTCTTTCTTTGTGCCTGGAACAGGGATGTGCCAAGAGAGTTTCTTGAGCTACAGCAGCCGTATGGTGATAAGGAGGCATGAGCATGAGGGAAACAAACAGCCGACTTGCTTAAAGTAAAAACAGCACCATGCCTGAAACTACTTACACCCAAACTTTTTTTACATGACTAAATTTAGAATATGGATGGAACTAGAGGGTATTATGCTAAGCAAAATAAGTCAATCAGAGAAAGACAAGTATCATATGATCTCACTGATATGAGGAATTCTTAATCTCAGGAAACAAACTGAGGGTTGCTGGAGTGGAGGGGTGATGGACATTGGGGAGGGTATGTGCTATGGTGAATGCTGTGAATTGTGTAAGACTGATGAATCACAGACTTGTACCCCTGTAACAAATAATACATTATATGTTAATAAAAAAATTAAAACAAATAAACAAACAAAAACAACCAAACCAAAAAAAAAAAAAAGAATACGTAGGCCCATGTTTATCTAGACCTTACTTTAACAAGTTGGTGATTATGTACCAAACTTACTTAGCGTTTCTTAAATGATCCATGAACCTCAATCTAGATATTAATGTCTATGAATTTGTAATTTTGGCAAAATTTTGTTGTTGGAAAGCACATAAGCATTAAAATCAGAGTACTTGGGCTGATTTCTATTCTCTGCAGATTACTAATTGCATGATATGACCTTATAAAATCAATGATTATGAATTTCTGTTTCTTTTTATTATAGTAGAGATAAATTATATTCCTTGAGTACTTCACAGTTTTGGCATAAGGATTTAGTTGGAAAATGCATGTGAATGTATTTTATAAAATGTAAGGTGCTAAACAAGTGTTAATTAGATATTTTTGATTTAATTTCTCCATGCAGAGCTGTAGATATGTCTTATCCTTGCAATGGTTAAACAGCAGAGATCCTCTAAGAGACTATATTAATTACTTATTTTGCATAGATAAACTTAGTTATAAAGTAACATTATATTTAAGCAAAAATACATTTCACTATATGAAAACCATGCACTATTTTGTTTGTAGATCATATACTATTATGATGACCTATTTATGGTCTTCCTCTACAATGACAAAGGGGCAAAGGAAATGCCTGGGAATGTTTTATTTGTAATGCCATAAAACTCCAGATTCAGCGTGGTTATTTCAACAGAGCACAAGTGCTGACATTTTAAAATTAAGCGTTGAATGATTATAAACCTCACACTATTTTGATACTGTTACTTGAAAAGTAATATGAAAGAGTCCTTGACTATGTCTAGAATAAATACCTAAAGAATCTAATACTTGTGTAAAATTTCATAGGATCAGCTGTTTAAACAACAGCCTGATTAAATATCAATACATGTTTTGCAAGCATTGTAAATGTTACCCTCTTATTATGTCATAACATAATTTTCCACTAGTAAACAGATTTTCCTGAAAGCAACCAAATTATAGTATACTGTGTCCTCCTCCCAAAATGTAAGGGTATTCTACCAAAACACTCTAGGGAAAACAGGAAGCTCCCATCTGCCTTGTCTTATGTACCAAAGATCAGAAAGTTCGCCTGGCTGGTTTTTAAAATAACTTCATTCCAATCATGCAAGAGAATTTATGTCTTTTCTTCGTCTTATTACTTACAAAACTTAAGCTCTTTCCCCTATGCATTATCTAAAATAAATAACATTAGTATAACAAAATACAAACAAAAAGAACATCATATCGATGGAAGCTTTTATTCCTTTTTTATATTTGTAGTCTAATTTTTATATTTCCTTTCCTTATTGTAAACATTTCTTAATTCTTCCAAATGTTATTATAAATGAAAAAATAATTAACCCTGACCATTGGAATTATAATTACCTAGTGCTAGTTACTTAGGGAAGAATCACAATAATCAGAGCTGTTTGGGGTTTAGGGCACAGTATGGTTTACTTCTTTATTTAATCTGATAAGAAATGAAATAGTGATTTGAATATATTTCAGATGATAAGCTCCTCCAGAGTAAAGAGTGTGTCGTATACCTCTTTTGTAAATTTCTTATAATACTAAAATACTAGTCTGACAGCTAGTAGTTGGTCAGTACTTGTTTGTGGACCTATATATCAACATCATTCAAAACTTGTCAGTTTTTCCCAAATGAACATCACAATTAAAACAGTAAAACTTTGCAACAGAAATATTCCTAGAGTTTTCTGGTATTTTTTTCTTTTATCTTCATTTGGCTTCAGAGAGATATTTTATAAATATCTATTAGGAGTATAAACTATGAAATTTTATTCACTCAACCCTGGTTGATATAAATAAGTAAATGAATAAAGGAGTAAATAGACTTTTTAGGGCAATGATAAAGAGTTGATGATGAATTTTCTTCAATATTGATACCAACTTGAAAATCAATAGTGTTTTTGCCCAGAGAGAAACAAAATTAAATCAATTTCAAGACTAAATTGGTGATGTTGTCTTTTTTTAGTTCTGAAGAACTGATTTGATTTTTATTCATAAAATAAATTTCTTTTCGTGTATTAAATTATCTTTCAATCCCCCTATTTCAATTATCCTAGTAATACTAGATGATACAAAAGGTAAACCAAACTTATTTCTATCCTAGTTAGCTTTGAACTATATATACTGTTAGAATTCTAAAAGATAATACTCGTAGTGTGCATTATTTTAAAGTAACATAACAATATTTTATAAAGTATACATTTTAAAAATTGACTTGCTTTCATACCTTTCAGATGCTGTTCTGCAACAAATAGAAAAAAAAAAGAAAGAAAGAACAAAAAAGAAAATGAAAAAAAAATTAGTGTTCTCACCAGACTGCCAAGAATTCTCCTTATGGATCTATGCAATGCCTCTAATTTTTAATGGGTTGCTTTTATAGCTTTTGGAATGTTGCCATTGAATTTTCCCTTAATTTATTGTCAGACTGTTTCTAGTAGATTTCTCTCAGTGGTTTGCTGAACTCTCCCCAGCAAGTTGCCCTGAAGTCACCTGAACCATAGCCAGCAGAGGACTCTTATGACCCATGTCTGCGGGCTGTTGAGGCTCAGCGTAGGGAATTGCTCCATCCTGACCACCAGAGCTCTCCCAGGTAAGGCCATTCCACTTCCAAAGAGTTGCTGGACCTCTCCCAGCACATTGGCAAACTCTGACTGTTGGATGGCTCCCAGTGAACTAGCAGAATATAATCAGTTGGCTGCTGCCAATGGAAATGTAGCCCACACTACTCAAAAGACAACACCTTTTTTCATGAGACAATTTGGTGATACAGGAGAAAAAATGTAGTCATGGTTATAACCAACCAGTGGTTAGTGTAGAAAAAGTAATTGCTCACCACAAACCCCCAATACAACCACTAAACCAATTTCTAAATTAGAACTGCATTACAGATTGCCCACACATATTTCTTCTCTTACCCAGGTTTTTCTTTCTCCAGAGCATGTGTCTCAAGTTTTAGTCTACTATTCTATCATTAAAATATATGTCAGTCATTTTAGAGATTTTTGTTTTTCCAAATATGGAGTTAAAACAAGTGAAGACTTCTACCATTATCCTTTTTACATTTTTATAGATCCATTCATTACGATAATGGAATCTCCACAGTTTTATCTTAGTTTGATTAAAATCATTTCTTAAAGATTGATTTATTTATTTTAGAGGGGGGAGGGGCAGAGGGCGAGGGAGAGAGAAAAATCAGACTCTCAGCTGAGCGTGGAGCCCTATGCAGGGCTCGATCCCCCAACCCTGAGATCATGACCTGAGCCGAAATCAAGAGTCGGACACTTAATCGACTGAGCCCCTGATTAAACTAATTTTTAACAAGCTTTTAAAAAGCATTAGTCAGGAATTTTCCACTTACCCATTTTCTAACCATCCCTAGTACAATTATAAAACTCAGGAGATTAACACTAAGATAATATTATTAGTGAATTCATAGACCTTACTCAAAATTCATCAACCATCCCCATAATATCTTCCAAACCTAAGCCATTTTATTTTTTTTAATTTTTTTAACTTCAGCCATTTTAGAAATAAGAAATGAAGCTGTGTGAGGTGTGATTTTTTCCACATTTACAAAGCGTGGGGAAAAGAGATGAACACTGGAAATTCTGACACTCAATGATCTTATATAGTAAGGTACAATAAACAAAATTTGAGCCAGAAATATATATGTTGTAGTCCAACAAACTGTTTTTGTTAGTGTCATCAAAAGACCCTGTTTGGGGAAAGTTGTCTCCTGCTTTTGCTCCAATTCACCTCTGAAGTTACCTATAAATTATCACAACTTCCTCATTTGTTTTGTGGCTCCTAATTCTCCACTCTGTGTAACATTGGGTATGTTTTGTGACACCTCAGAGTCTCAGTTTCCTTATCTGGAGAATGGGAAATTTAATACATAGTTTGCAGGGTTTTATTATGATTAAATGTGATAAACTATCTGAAGCACCTAATAGAGTCTGGCACATTAGGTTTCAAGAAATGTATTTTTCTTCTCCTTTTGATTTCCAAAGTGAAAGCTTTGATATATGACAGCCAGTCCTACTCATCAGCAAAGGAGACTAACTTAAATGTCATGAATTGTAATCTATTCAAGAGCATCAGCCTTCAAGATGCCTAAGATTCCCTTTGAAGACTCATGCATTCCATACCCAAAATGCTTCTATTAAGACACACATATTTTGTCCAAGTTGGAGTGCAGGGGTACTAATATTAATTCATTATCATCTTTCAGTTGATGTAATGATCCATTATCTGGGAGTGGGACATGGAGGAGAGTCTAAAGAGGGGTTCTGGAAGGGACTTCTGTGGGTCTTCTGAGCAAAAAGGTGATCCTCTCTGGCCTGAGGACTTGGAAGGGAAGATATCTAAAGCCAAAGTAGAGATGCAGAAAGGAAAAGAACCAGGATTAGATTCTCAAGCTTTTACATTTGTCTAGACCAAGAGTTAAGTATGACCCAAGTTACTGTCTGCCTTTCTTTTCTTTTTCCTAAAAACAAAATTCACTGTCTCTTAGTGGATGCTGATGCCTTCCCCTACATGCTCTAAGCTAGATATGAGGGTGAGGCATAGGGTAGGATAGGATTAGGGAAAAATAGGGCAGTGTGAAAAAGCACCATCTACCCTGATCCAAAAATTAGGTTGCAGGGTGTGTGACATGCTGACGCTCATGACATTTATTTCACTCACTTATACCTTGTCATTGACTTGTCTGTTTTTCCAACTGGATTTTAAGCCTTTTACACACAATTATTTGTCTCTATCTTCAGAGCCTAGAATAATGACTGACACTTGGACAGGTTGTTTGGATACTTATTTTTATGTGTCAACTTGACTGTGCCACTGGGTACCTAGACCTTGGATCAAACAACATTCTGGGTATTTCTGTAATATTTTTTTGTTATTTGGTACTTTTGGGTGAAATTAACATCTAAATTGGTAGCATGAGTAAAGCAGATTGACCTCCCTAGTGTGGGTGGGCCTCATCCAATCAGCTGAAGACTGGAATAGCACAAAAAGGCTGACCCACCTTCCTTCTACCTGACAGCCGTCTAATTGGAGCAACAGCTTTTCCCTGCCTTTGGACTCAAACAAAAAAACTGTGGTTCTTTCTGGGTCTGGAGACTGCTGACCTTTGGATTAAAACTATACCGTTGGTTCTCCTTGGTCTCCAGCTTGTAGAATTGCCCTGGAGATCTTGAGACTTGTCTGCCTCCATGGTCACATTAATCAAATCCTTATAATAAATATCTATCTATCTATCTATCTATCTGTCTGTCTGTCTGTCATCCACCTAGCTACAATGTATTGGTTCTGTTTCTCTGGAGAACCCTGACTAATATAGTGATCAATAATTTTGTGTAGTTATTTTTGAATAAATAAATGAGTGAAAAAAGTAAATTGTCAGGCAAAGTAAATCCACCTTACTGATACAGTGTGGGGTTTGGGCTAACTCTGATCCCCTTTAGCTATAACATTTTCAGATTCTAAAGCCTCAAGTCTTCTGCTTGTTGTATTTCAAAATGACCAGGAAAAGAAACTACATAATTTTCTATACTGGTCGAGGAAAGGAAGACAAAACAAAAGCAAAAGCAAATCTTTGCATCGATAGCAATGTCTGTCACACAGTGTGAGCAGGCAGATATCACATTTTCATCTTAGAAAATGGTAAGCAAATACCTCTTCTCTCATCTGACATACCTTCTTTTATTTCATGGCATATATCTCACTGCATCTCATTTTAGGTGTTGCATTTCTTAAAAAGTAAGTCTTTTTTTAAAGAATGATAGTGCATTAGATTTTATATAATCTCTCGCCCCAAAAACAAAATGAAAAAATGGTCCAAAATAAAATACAAATATTATTGGTGACTATGGACATTGGTAACTTATCTCAGATCCCAAATGTTGACCTCCTAATCAGTAGACCAACAATCAAAGGTGATGAATTTTCTTCTCTGGGGTTCTGATTTATCACTTGAGGACCAAGAAGGTATAGTCCAGGGAGAACCATAAAAGGGAAATACCTAAATTATGTCCTATTGCTTAAAAAAGAACAGCAACAATTCTGGCCCTGCTCTGTGACAGATATTGTTTTAAGAAATTTAACATGTATTTATCCATTTAATTCTCATAGCAACTCTGTTATCATTATCATTTCATAGATGAGAAAACTGACATGCAGAAAGGTGAAATTAATATGCTCGCCACTATCAAGCGACAGAGCTGGGACTTATATCCAAATAGTCAGAGGCCAGAGGCCGGGCACTTACCTGCCATGTTATGCTACACCTTGGCAGGTTTGTTTTGATTCTTACTGTGTCCTTTGAAGCAGGTTTGACTGTCTCCATTTTGCAGGTGAGGAACCCATCATCAAGATGTCTGCAACAGGATGGAGATGAGATGTAAACATGGATTCTTCAGATGTTAGAGTCCATGTTCTTTTCTACCTTGTTTCACAGGTTCTGTGTTTCTTCTTCATCCTTCATCAGTATGCTTTTTTGTTTCATGTCTCTTGGTCAAGTAATCTGCCTGGCAACTTCCCAAAGGATTCGTTGTCCTGGAGAATGCTTATGTTTTTTGCAGAGATTTTCTAGAGATCCACTGAGCTGTCTCAGGAACTGCCAGCCTCAAGTGGTGGTGTTTTGACTATAACCATCTTTAATTTAATCATTTATTCACCCTTCAATACTATTAAGCATCTCCGAAATGCTCATCTATGTGGAACGGCTCAGGGTTTTACCAGGTTCCCGGCACCATGCTAGTCATTGTGGTTACAAGGGTAACTAAGGTTAAGTCCAGGTTTTAAGGAGTTCATAGCAGAGTAGAAGATCTTCCTGATTCAAAGAAACCTTCTGTTTGAGTACAGCAGGTAGAAAAAACCCTGTTGTATCCCCTTGTTCTTGCTCCTCAACTAATCCCAGAACATCATCTGCAAATGGCGCTTTGCTATTCTCCCAGCAATAAAAGAAAAAAGCAAAGAATGCCATTAGTACCCAAAAGTGGCCTTTTGGTCACTCAGCGTTTATTATATCACTGGAGCCTTTATTATATCATTATACTCTGGAGAAGACAAGAGAGTAAATAATAATAATAATAATAATAGGAACAATTAAAATTAAAATTACCTATTTTATAAGCTCTTTACACTTCTCTTTTAAGCCAGCCATAAAGCACATTTATTATTTTTATTTGCTGAAAACAGAAACAAAGACCCAGAGAGTCTCAGCAAGTTGCTCAAAGTCAAATGGCCCATGGTGGCACAGGTGGGATTTCAAGCAAGGAAGTCTGAGGCCGAACTTAACTTCTTGGCCACTAAAGTAAAAGATTTAATAAGGAAAGTGAAACCTGTGGTCTCATCTTGCCAGGATCTTAAAATAGGGGACACAAAAATATTAAAACTTCATTTGTGAAACATCAAAAGAGAAAGTAAAAATACAGTGCCAACTAATTAAGAGTATCCTCTGGACTGGGAAGGAACCTTTATTGATTACCTGTTAGGGTGCTGGTACTTTACATATCTCCCCCAATCCTGCCTGCACTCCCGCAGGTCATTGGAGAGCCAAGCGCTTGAACCACACAGAGCTTTGGGGCTGTTCTCCTCCCAGCTCCATGTACACGTTCTCCGTGATTACCTTTTATTTGTACTTTTTATGATTTATTTATTTATTTGAGAAAGAGAGAGAGCGAGAGAGCATGCATGTGACTAGGGGGAAGGGCAGAGGGAGAGAATCTCAAGCTTACTCCCTGCTGAACCTCGAATCAGACCCAGGGCTCCATCCCTCGACCCATGAGACCATGACCTGAGTCAAAAACCAAGAGTCAGACGCTTAACCCACTGAGCCACACAGGGTCCCCATCTCAGTGATTACCTTTTAATTCGCAATCTGTAACCGGTAGACTGAAACCCCTTGAGGACAGGCACTGTTCATGTTTCTATCTCTAGTGTCTAGGAGAGTGAGACTAATTTAAAGAATTAATAAATGAATAAATTAATTAGAAACTATACCCGTTTTTACAACTGAGGAAATAGTCACAGAAAGCCTATGTGTCTTGTTCATGTTACAGGGCAGATACCTGAGAGAATGAACACCAATCCCAGATCTGCTTGCCTCTACATCTTGTGATCTTTGGGTAGGCTTAAATGACATGAACGGAATGTGAATGAGATGGAATAGAAATTTGCGTCAGAGTGGAAAGAAGTGGATGGTTTAAAGTTGTAAAACTTCCTTATTCTAACTGGAAAAAAGAAAGTTGTAGGGCTTTTGTTTGTCCGTTTTATTTTTTGTGTTTTTTGTTTGTTTGTTTTGTCTTAACCTTGGGGACATGAAAAATAAGAAATGGAAGTGAGCAAGTTCCATGGGAATAGAGCACAGCCTGGATTTACAGGTCGTAAGATGAGAGAGTCACCACTGTCTATGTCCAGTCACACTTTACATGTAAGACTTGGCTGACTTTTCCTGGCAGAGGCTTTGTGTAAGGGAAGGAAACAGGAATAAAAAGACCGCCTCCACCGCAACAAGGCTAAGCGAAACAGGTGTCCAGCCCAGGGTTCGCAAACGCAAAAGGATGTGCGTGGTTAGTTGAATATTTTGATGTGCCATCGGTGATTGGCTTGGAGTCTGCTTTCCCCTTGGGAGGTTAACCGGAGGTCTGCCCAGGTCCCTCAGGGCTGCCCACTTCTCCACAAGGCTCCCGGCCAGTCCCGGGAGCGGCAGGACGTCCGGCCACCCCGTCTAGCCTCACGACGCGCAGTAATTTGTTCAGCCGACTTGATCGCGGAGCGGCTCTGTGACGATTCCGAGGTGAAGAGGTGGATAATTGGACAGTGGAACTGAGTCCTGCATGGTACAAAGTTAAAAAAGAAATTCCTTCCATATGAACTTGGAAGTGAAAAGAAAACCCAACAAGCAGAACCTTGTATGCACAGCAAATGAAGCCAAAGAGAATTTTGCAAGCAGCCTGACTCTGCGTGAACCTGAAGGCCACTGGCCAGAAAGCCCAGAGACGGTACTTCGGCTGCAATGTTGCTATCAAGTACTAACTTATTTACAAAAACGCGATCTATTAATTCCCCCACCTGCTTACTCAGTATACAAAGAATACCACAATCAAAAACTAATGATGTAATATATGGTGATTAACATAACAATAAAAAATTAAAAAAAAAATAAAAGATCAATGTTGGTTGGCTAAAAACCAAAACAAAACAAAAAACCAAAACAAAACAAAGAATACCACAAATCCACATATGAAAAGCGACTCGAGGACAAAACTTTATATTCGTTTTCCTCAATTTTTCCTAATTTTTCCAGAAGAAAATTAGTCTGAGCTAAACATTTCTTTAGTTCTCTTTGTAATGACCATATATATTGCCTAAATTATCCGATAAATTCTTAACCTTCTCTCTACTTCTGGTGGGCTACTCACAGACAATACTTACTACCTCTTAAGTCAACCAGACATATACAGAAGACTGGCACACTGAATAGCCATTTGTTTTGAAAGGATGAATATTGGGACAAGACACTCAATTTTTTTTAAACCATATGTACAGACTTTACCCCTCAAATCGAAACAATAATTTTTGACTGGACTGTGGTCAGAGTTAATATGGGGTACGTAAGATAGAAGAAACACGATTCCACAGAATCTAACTCAATAATTCTGCTGACTTACTTGTCCCGTTTCTTTTTTGCTTAGGAAAACTAGTGAATCAAAGGCAAAAGAGATCACAAAATTACAACAAAAAAAGATCAAACTATATCTTGATCATGCTGAAAACTCCCAATATCTCAATATTAAGTTTATTATTGAAAAGCAAACATACGAATTAACACAGACATTTCAGCCTATCATTTAATCACAGATATCTTATATGCATTTTAGTAATGAATTCCTTTTTCTTCCTAGAGCTTGATCCCAATTTTTATACGTACATTTTCAGCATTGACTTCCCAGGTGGCAACACAATGTTTGAAAATATCCTGGTGGACCTATAAACTGCGGTATGCCCAAACAACACAAAATAGATATATCTGCCTTAATGCATGACCACACACTTAGGGACTTAAAACAACACACGTTCATTATCTGTGGGTCAGAGTCTGACATGGGTCAGATGGAGCTAAAATGAAAGTGTTGGCAGAACTGCATTCCTTCCTGGAGGTTCTGGGGGAGAATCCATTTTTTTTTTTTTCCATGCTTTTTCCTACTTCTAGAGGCTTGCATTCTTGGCTCGTGGCACCTTTTCTCCACCTTCAAAGTCAGCAATGTCATCTCTATCTCATGCTTTGTCCAGTCACATCTCCTTCTGAACCAAGTGTGGAAATGTTCTCTTTTAAGAACTCATTCGATTAGGTTGGGCACACCTGGATAATTCAAAATAGTCTCTCCAACTCAGGATCTCCACCTTTAATCACTTCCGCAAAACCCCTCTCACCATGTACATATTCATGGGAGCCAGGGATGAGGATTTAGTACATGCATATTTTTGAAAAGAGTAGTTTCTTACCTACCACTATAGAGCTTATTGTTTTGTTTTGTTTTGTTTTTTTATGATGGAATTGTAAATTCTAACTCATGGATGTGCAAGACTCTTAAAGATTTTAACTCATTTTTACTATTCATTCATTTACTCACACATTTAGAAAACATTAACAAAGCATCTATGATAAGTAATATACAAATGCAATACAAATTAGTGTCCTCACTATTACGTCTTCTGACCTTTGATTCTCTACCTAGAGCCCTGTGATAAATCTGTTTCCTTTACCTGAGATGCCATCTCTTGTCTAACAGAAATTAAGTTCCTAAATAAATTCATCAAGATTCATTTCAAGGGCTGCCTGGCTGGCTCAGTCAGTGGATCTTGATTTTGGGGTTGTGAGTTTGAACCCCACATTGGATGTAGAAATTAGTTAAAAATTAAACATTGTTTAAAAAAGACATTTCAAATACTACCTCCTCCATAAAGATTTTTTTTTTTACTATCTCAGCTGTAAGAAATCTCATCTCAAATTTTATAATATTGTTTTTACAATTTAAAGACATTTTAGCTTGTTTGTAGTTATTTGTCAATATTCCCCTCTCCTTTCAGGAATTATAAATTCCTTTAGAGTGTGGACCATTCATATTTGAATGCAGGAGGAACCAAGAATGGCAATCAGTTTATATAGACTTACCATTGCATATTTATGGAAACTTTCTTTGTAAAAATATATTTGCTCAGGAGTTAAAACAGTAGAAGACACCAAGAAATTTAGTTTTGTTTCAAAGTTTTACCATATTTCTACAGGAAGAAAAATTGTAAGAAAAAGAGCAAAGTAAATTAATTGGAGGTTAAGACCTTCATAGCAAGAAAAACCATGTGGTTTGCCAATTTATGAAGCCAAAATGGAGAATTATGGAGAAATTTCCCCGCAGATCTCTTGCCGCTGCCAAAGCTGACAGCCAAAATGAGGTTTATAGTCACTCATATTTTTCAACAACGTGCCTCACATTGCCAATATAGAAATGCCTCCTCTGTGACCTTGAAAATGGCCTCATCTCTTTATCAGTTTTCTATCTAGTAAAATTAGATTCTTTTCTTTTACAGTAAGTTTTTACCCAAGTTTATAAAATACAATTCCATTGATGGAAAAAAAAAAGTGTGCATTTTTTTTTCATTTTTTAAAATCAGGAAACTGAAGCAATAAAGAGCTGGAGGCTGTGCTTGAGATATGTATTCATAAATAATTTTATTTTAAGGATCTCTATGGATACCCACTCACTTTCATATTCATCCTAATAGTTGCCTCTGCTTTGCTTACCTGTTGAAGACTGGTCTTGCCACATGCTCTGCTTTCTTCAACATCATTTTGAGTAGATTTTAAACTTTTATTCACTTAAAAACATTCTGTGGGTGTTGATTATGAATCTTTTTGAAACATGTCTCTACATGACAAAGTAGATTTTAAAATGTAAATTCTATCTTTAATTTTAAAAAGAAACCAATTAATTGTCTGATTTTGACTCATGTTCTCATTCTTGCTTAATTTAAAATCCCTCTTGTTAAATTTCAGCCAAGGCAAAATAATTTTATTTTTTTTATAACAAAAGTAAAAATTTAGAAAAGGTATCGGGATGCTGGGCAGTAATGACTGTTTTGATCCATATCTGAAGATCATTTTTAGGAGCTCAAATCAAAAAGAAATTAACCTCTGGACTTTGGTGTCAGAACTACTTTGGGCCCAAATCCCAGTTCTTCCACTAACACTACATGTGGAACCTTTAACTCTTTATTCTTTAGTTTCTTGATCAGGAAAATGGGAATAAGAGTTCTACCTCATATGGACGTGAAGAGCAAATGGAGGGAAAATGCCCAGAAAATATAGGGAAAGTGCCCAAATGGTTCTTGACACAGAAGGACTAATTAAACCACAGGTACTGCTTCATCCAGATGATAAAACAATTCCTTTTCTTGTAAACACATTTTAAAGTGGCCACAAATTAACATGAAAACATGGTCTTCACCAGACTTGAACTATCTTACTATGATTAGATTTATGGAAATTTATTACAGAACTTTCTCTGGATTAGGACTATCTTGTTACTGATTAGATTTATGGAAACATATTGCAAATTTTTCTTTGGATTACATTTTCTTTCAGCCCCAGAGATAATTTTATTTAATACAAAGAAGTAAAACAAGTAACATTAACCTGGATTTGGAACAAAAGAGTACATAGACATCAATGACTTTTCATAATAGAAACAAATATCGGTAATGAAACTTCCCAGATCTTCACAAACATTTTCATATCATAATCTCAAATGGATGATATTTTATTAATGACATCATCAACAACAACAAATTTCAGAAAGAAAACCAACTTGCTTTATCAATACGAAGTTGATAAAGTGTCTCTGATCTTTTGGATATCCCTACTTCTACTTTTTAAAAAAGTTAATGCAATGTATCCCCTATTAAGAGGGAAAAAAAAACAAACCAACCCGTTTCTTGATTTAAAAAAGGAAACGAAAGAAAAAAGAAAGAAAGACCCAGCAACACCAGTTTTTATGTTGTGCCCTATCCAGCTGACACTGTCCTTTTGGAAAGCCAATGACTTGTTAGTACCCCTAGCAGCAGTGTGAACAGATGCGTCCCTGACAGGCGATGGATGGTCAGGGTCCATCTGGCCAGTGCAGCTCGGACAGAAATGATGTATACAGCTTCATCAGCGAATGACTGTCATCAATCGTGGGCCATGGGTAGCGTAAATGACAGCTACACTGCAGCTGAGACCCCAGGTGTGAGACTGAGGAGGACTGATTTAAGAATGCTGGGTAATCAGGAATGTATAGGCTCCTGGACTTTAATTTGTATCTTTAACCTCCTATAAATATCCTCTATACTGTAGCAGGTATGTGTTTTTTAGTGTCTCATCATGAAATTAGCTTCCAGATGAGGGCTGTTCTTTGCTCCCTCTTAACTACTGATGACTTCAGTTCCCGGTCTCCATTACCAAATGCATGGAGTGTCCCGACTGCTGTACGCTGTGCCCCACAATTTAATTATTACCTCATTGATTTTTCATGTATTTCAATTTTCTCTTCTTTAAGTCGCAGCGGCTGTCCAGTTGGGGTGACGCTTGTTTTTCTTTCCAAGATTTCCTTATGGAATCATTTGGAGCCAAAGATGTTTTTGTTTGTCTCTTCTCCTCCCCCTATTATGCCTCCACCCCTCCTCTGGAATGTCTAACTGGAGCAGGCTGGAGGTGGGCCTGTACATGCAGACAATCCAGAAAGGAACCTTCCCGGTTTGCACCAGACCTTAAAAAGAAAACAATATTCCACTGCTTACTCACCAACAAAAGGTACCTGATTTTTAAATGGTCTCTCTTTAGTATGCATTAAAGATCATGCATAATTTGCATCTATTAGCATTTTATTATACCACTGGCCCTGGGGAAAGGAAAATGAAAACAATTATTGTATCCTCAGAGGACATTTCTTTACTTATAACTATTTTACAATAAATCATTTTTGTTTATCAGTTTACTGGATATGGCAAATGTAGAAACACTGGAGACCGAGGGGGTTCTAAAAGCCTAGGAATTTATAGAGTGGCCCCACATGTTTTCACTGAAAGCTCTTCAAATACTTCTAACTCATTAAAATGAATTATGTCAATTACCACCAGTAGATCTGGAAAACATTTGAATCTGATGCAAGAGGATTTTTTTTTTCCTTCCAATACCACAGGAATTCAATTCTCCCTAATAGAAGCAAGTTAATGTAGCTTAAACAATATCTGGATGAAAAAGGGGCCAACCTACAAGAATACCTTCCTCAAAATGAGAATAAAGTTGGATCTCTTGTACTCTGACCATGTATTAGGGTGTGAGAGGCTTGGAGGAGACCTCAAGAGACCATCTGGTCCATTCCACTGCCCTCAGCAAGGGTATACCAAAAGCATCCCAGACCCAAGAGAGGTTACTTTGTTTTTAATATACTCTCAGGGAGACTAGCACAAGAAATAATGTTGCAAACTCTTTAGGCATTCCTCTCCCCTGCTCCCACACAGATTTTTTTGAAACATGTTATTTCTAACATATTCCACTGGTCTTAGTGATATCCAAGGCCAGTATCCCACTCCAGAAAAGAAAGGATGCATCCATTTTTTCTCTTATTTCTTATAAAGATGATTTAAGTATTATTTTAGTGGCCAATGCAAAACTCACTATATCCTACTAAAGAATTGTAAACAAAAATATATGGTAATGTAAGAAGTTAGACGTAGGAATAATATCAGAACAAGGCTGCAATATTTTGGAGACAAATTTTAAGGATGTAAAGTGCCTTGTTTGTGAATTGTAGAATAACATTAGAATAGCAGAATCATCACATAAATTAGCACTCATGCTGGTGTTGAAAGATAGGGGAGAAGAGAGGGAGAGAGAGACAGGAAAGAGGTTTGATTGAGCTAAAAAAAAATGCTATGGATATTTCATTTTCAAGCCTGAAAAACATCTTGATCATGGCTTTAAAGATGGAATAGTATATCTTTCACTATTAAAGATAACACACCAACTAACGCCTGCAGTTTGGAAATAAGACTGAACAAATCAGAGAAGTCTATTTATACTACTGAGCAGAAATCTAAAACTTTGTGTCTTAGGATGGCAATAATAAACATCAATGAATGAAGAGGTGTTTCAAATATAATTAGAGTTGCAGTTCTCAGCAGCGATCTGTGTGGTTCACAAATACCGTCATAAGCTTAGATATTCACTAAAAGTTAATTTCTTACAATAAAAAAAGGTGATCTTGACAGTAAAATGTCCTGACTTCATCAATTTGCTATTTGATTGGGCTTCAGATATTACTTACTATTTAGACAAAGTCTATATATTTCAGTATGATAAATGTTGATTTTAGAGAACATAATTTAATAAACATTTGTGGACAATGAAGTGCTTGTACCACTATTAGCAACCTTAGGGTTCCACAATTTTTATACTAAATATTCTCTGTGTACACCTATCAATAAATATTACTGTTTTTATCTAAGACTTCAAAAGTTTTTCATTAGCTTTGGACCAACTTCCTTCCCCGTCCCACCGCTAAGTTGGAGAATGATTTTTCACCTGTTGATACTCCCACACCTACAGGGACAAGAGTAGCATACCTTCTGTATATTTCTACAGGGATCCACTGCCCTTTCCATGCCCTGTTCTCTCAAAACCAAACTCTGATAAGGATCAAGAACAAACAACAGAATCTTCTAGAAACACAATTTAAACATTTTAGTTCCTTAGTAAGTGCTCTATTTTTGGATCTTTTCCTTTTTGAATTTTTTTTTTTTAATTCTGAAATTTCATGAAAGTGTTGCTGTATCTCAGATGCGGTTTTTTTCCTCTCTTCTTTGGAATGGCTTTCCGAATCTAGAGAGACCAGTAGGATTTAGTAAGTTCAGCAAGAATTCAGAGAAAAGGAGACATTAAGGTCATACAATTCTGTGTCCAGTTCAGACAGCTGGATTCTTAGTGACACCCTGGTCCCCTGTAGGTGAAAAGAATAGGGGAGAGTATAAGGGTGGGGGGCTAAAGCATCTGCTAGTAATAATGTGTCTATTAGCCTAGTGTCTCATTTGGGAACATGAGGTAGCTGATGAAAGATGTGGGATTTCTGTCAGTACTAATGCTCTGTTTCTCTATTGGAAAATGGAGAAACATCCATTTTTGAGAAGAGCTGCGGTATTTCAGAATAAAGAAAAAAAAGACTTGGACCCTCCTTTGTGATGGTACCAGGTAGGTTCTTGGTTTGAGGTAGTATAAGGACCACTGAGGGTTTTTGCATCTGTGCTTAGGTTTATATCTTTAGTTGATCATTTGAAATAATTTATGAAAGCACGTGTTTGCTCTTCCCTTAGGAAGAAGTTGGAAAAAGTCTATAGATCCATTCAAATCAGCATAGACTTATACATCAAATGCTTGAAAGAAATTAGTGGAAGTTTAACAGAAATAGAAAGTATGATCTGTTTGATCACTTCCCTTAAGAAGAAATTCTGTGGGCAGGGACACAGGAATCAACAGCAGGCAAACCTGCTGAAGTAATTTTCAATAGAGGAAACCGTAGAAATTTGAAATCCTTTTAATTCACTGTTTATTAAAAAAATCATAGAGTAAAGCAGCCATATGTGGATCATACATGAAGCATAGGCAGATACTTTCTCTTTTACTTTATCCTCAAATTCAGGGTACTTACCACGAAGTCAAGCACAATGTAGGAGCCTAATCAATATTCATAAACTATATGATCAGTTTTTTTTTAAATCCCCCAGTTATTTAATTCATTGCATTAAAGGCTATGCAAATCTTGTATCAGATCATTTTGTTTAACTCTGTAAAGAGACAAGCTAAGACTGATACAAAGGGCTGACTGTAGAGTGAGCTGTCTCACTAGTTCAGAATGATTACCTCTGAGTTGTATTCTAAATGGTGGCCAACCTTAAGAAATGAGCAGAACTGGCAATTAGATGGGACTGAGCACAGTTCCCCAGAAGATGGCAGCTACAATGCAAGAAAAATGAGGAATGAGACCTTTACATTATTTGGGATTTAATGATTTTTAAAATAACCTCAGAAAAAGTCTTAATATTATCCAATATCAGAAGGGATTTCTTTTTTAATGTTGGACTTGGTTTCTAGCTATTGAACTATTGAATACATGTCATTCTCCAGTTTCAGAGACTTAAGCAAATGGACCAAGAGAATTGGACACATTTAGCAGTTCTTTTTTATCAGCCCAACACCCTTTAGCCAAGAGCCAGTGGAGCCCAACATCATGGCACATTTCCCCACAATATACTCACACTCAACCAGCACCTAGGAGGGAAAAGTGTGAGGGCTATTGAGCACTGAGAATTTTTCCAATGAATCACAATTATGTGAACACCTGTGCTAACTAAGTTTGTGCTGATCCACTGTGAAAATTTGCAAAGTGCTCAACAGCCCTGAGAATTTCTCATTTATTATCTCAGGTGGGGTGGTCCGCGGCTGCACATTAGGTTGCAGTGTGAAGCATGTACGGACATGCATTCAAGACCTCATCTAGGACCTTTTCATTCTACCTGCAGGGTACAGCTGTGCCTCTTAACAGGCCAGAGTTCTGCTTCTGAATTTCTGCCCAGAAAAGTTAAGGGCAAATACAAGAACCCTTCATCTGCAAATGAAATGATTGTAGAACATGCAATACCTTTACTTACATGTCGAGAGGAATTTATCATAGGATTTATCTTGGGAAGAACCTGATGATCAGTGATATCTTTATGAATACAGGATCATCATATATTAACCAATTGAAAAAGTGTCTGAACTCTAAAGGATGAGAATGGACTTTACTCCTAAACATGGCTTTTGAACAACCATTAATTTATTTTTTTTTCTTAAGACATAAAGAAAAGATCCCAAAGAATCTATAAGCTAGTTTGTTTTTAGTCAATGATTGGTGAGAATAGGAAAATGATTTGTGAATGAAGTCATCAAAACAGCTTGTCAAAGACTGGACATAAGCAGTGAAATTAAAATCAGTGAATACGCTGGACACACAGGGGTAAGTGTCGATTCCACAGTAAAGGTTTCACATATGCCTGGGCCAGTGGCTTTCTTTGAAAGTGTTTTCTGTCTCGAAAACTATAAACTACTGTGTGGTCTCTGAAATGTTAATGCAATGTCGAGAACAGAGTTTTTCCGTGTAGCTCTGTAGACAAATTGATATATTTACCAAAGATTCTTTGGTGAAATATCCATTTGTTACTTTGAATAATTAAGTTTAATAGGAGACGGTAAATTCAAGGATAGGAATATAAAGACTAGGGACTACCCGGGCAGTACAAAGTTTTATTTATTAAGTGATATGCTAGACTCTGGAACTTCATCATTTCCAACAACATCATGTTCTTACAAGTAGGAGAAATGCCCAGAATATGCTGTGGCTAGTGCAGTTGTCACTGAAGCCAGTTTGGTGCTAGATAGTAGAGGTCATGATGAAAGGGCAGCACTACAACCCTCGAGCAGTGCTGGGATATGAATGTCGGTGGGAGGCACTCAGGAGAAGCATACATGCTGGGTACCCCTGGCTTGATGCCAAAGATTTTCCTCAGAAATACTAACGTCTTTCTGCAACTGGGCCCATGACACCCATCTCTAGGAGAGGAAAGTGTGAGGTTAGGGGAGCATATGAGGAGGAGAGAAAAGCATCAGCAGGTTGGACTAGATCCATGAATCACCTACTTTCACCTAAAGATTAGATGTATTGGGTTTTATGAGCACCAGCCATATGCTAAGCACTTAACACACATGATCTCATTTAATCTTCATTACAGCATAAAATGGAAGTGGGTTTTATCCCATTTTGCAAGATAAAAAAAAAAATGAAAGCTTACGTTAACTGATCCACATTTATGTTAGAGTCAGACTTGAACCCTTGACTAGCTGACGCCAAAACTCAAGACTTTAACTACTACACAATACTGCCTCCCAGTGGCTGGCGTTTGGTAAACATTCAGCCAAGGTCAGCTACTGAAGTTGGTGTTTTTCTTAGGGGAAACTGATCTCAATTCTTCAAATTTAGCTCAGTATCTCAAAGACAGGTAGAAAGTGGCCTTGCTCATCAGAATTACTGAGATGTTGACTGTCGCTTATATAAAAGTGGCTGGTTCAAACCAAGTTCCAAGTGTGATTGTGAGCAAATAGGTGACTGTATTGTTTATGACGCAAATATTTTGAATTAATTCCTACCCAAACATAAACGTCCTTGGTGTTTACCTGAAGCATAATCTGTGCAAACAGACTTCCGGCAAGCACAAAAAGTTCTGCAGTATCAGCATTTTAAAATTGTATGAGTATTTCCTTTAGTGGCCAAAAAGCATAAAATAAAATCAAATGTAAAGAGATAAATAAAAACTCAAGGAAGAAAAAAAAACACATCTTGTACAAGGCTATGAGATACGTATTAGTTCATAGAGTATGTCTTGAGGTGTTAAGGGAATTTCTTTTTTGAGCTTCAAATTAGAGTAAAGGCAAAATAATATGTGTAAAAGAAGGGACAAGACTTAGTTGTACACAGAAAGACTTAGCCAAGGGCAAAATCCTAAAGTAGGAACTTTTCATGTACACACCTCACACACACACACACACACACACACACACACACACACACACACACACACACAGAGTTATTCTCCAATGCCCTTTTCTCAGCTCTCACTATCCTCTCTCCTCAACTTCCAAAGCATTCACTATTTGGTGCTTCCTCTGGTCCCCTATTCTTCTTTACTTCAAAATCCCACTGGACAGCTTCTTAACAGTATAGATTTTTCTTCTCTTCACCCATCAAAATATGACAGTGAACTATTCCATTTTCCCCCAAGCTATTGCTGGTAACTGGTTAACAACTCATATGAACATACTTCTACTAGATCTCAATGAATGATAAAAGTTGAGTGTGTTATTTTCCTTAATCATATTTATCTCATATTATGAACTCTTTTGGATAAAATGCCTCAAGTCAAAGGAATTAAAATTCCAAATGAAGGGAATTTCGGACCCTGTGACAAGTTGGTGGGAAAGAGAGTTCGGCAAGGCTGTTTTTGCCCCATGGTTCCCTGAAATATATTTTGAAGGTTGATGTTTACTTTACCTGTGTTTAGAGCTGACCACAGTGAACAGGTGTATTGAAAAATTATATCCCTGAGAAGAGAGGTCACTGATAATGGCGTTAATGCTGCTGGTTCTTACTTCCTACTAAACAGTGCTTCAGAATGCAACATGTTACACTTGATGTCTGATAAATGGATATTAGTGACCTTGAGTCAACCATCTTTGCCTTCTTTAGTTAGACATCTCATAGCACTGTAACATTTTAAATTTATATTTGTGTTTACTTTTTAAATGGAGTTTGAAAGTCTTTAAACTAGATAGAGAGATTGAAACGAAGACGCAAAAGAGTCTGGAAATGCTTGGATGGACACCACATATCCCACCAGTTTTAATATAACTCAGCAGTTAATGCACTGAGATAGCAGAACCATTAGGATCTATCGCATTAATACATAATTCAGGATCTGTGAATCATTGACACGGTGCATTGCCACGTCCTTACCATCCACCATGTCAATGCATTGTTTTTATGATATTAATTGAATCTGGGCTATAAGCTTTAAAAGTTTCGGATGGGTATTAAAGAGGGCACATTCTACGTGGAGCACTGGGTGTTATACGCAAACAATGAATCATGGAACACTACATCAAAAGCTAATGATGTACTGTATGGTGACGAACATAACATAATGAAAATAAATAAATAAATAAATAAATAAATAAATAAATAAATAAATAAAAGTTTCTGGACCAACTTCTTCATTCATTATGAAGAGGCTATAGTTTCTGGTAGCCCTAGCCTTTACTAGACATGGCAGAAGTTCTCTTCCTCTCCCCTGACTTCTCTCTGTCACTGTGGCCGACATCATGGTGGGCTCTTCCACATTTACGTTTACAAGACCGCCAAAGGATGAACTCGTCCAGGGAGGGGTGTAATTTACAAAAAAGGCTCATTGTGTTGTCACTGTCTTATTTTGTGACATTTTAAAATGTGGTTTTAAACAACAACAAAGGTCTTTAGTATAAAAATTAAAACATCACAAGCCAGAAAGGAAAGGACTCTTCTCTTTCATCCCCTAAATTACACAACACAGGTGGCCTTGTTCTCAGTTGGACTATGCATCTATGAATCGTGTTATATTCGTATTCATGACGGAAACCTATATAGCATTTACAATAAATGAATCAATTCTACATGCATCGACACAGATAAATCTTGAAAACATAATGGTGAGTGAAAAAGCAAGGGGCAGAGTGATGACATTAATGTAAGTTTAAAATCATAGAATAGTATATTACTTATGGGTATTTACATATGTAGTAAACATATACAAACATGGATGTGAAAGTTAACAATTTTCAGGCAGTGGTTATTTTACCCTTAGGAAGGTGGGAAAATAGAAATGAAGGAGCTTCATGACAGCAGTTGAGGGGACAAAGTGGGTTTCCAACACTCCCTGTAACATTTTACTAGGAAAAAAAAAAAGACTTCAAACAACTATGTAAAACTTTTTATAATGCATTAACATTTGCTAAATCTTAGTGAATATGAGTGTTTATTACTCTCTGTACTTTATGTGTTTGAAATATTTCATATGTGTTTGAAATATTGCATAACAACAATAATGAGAAGGATAAAGGAAACTTCCAGTTCGAAATGGAACTAGCTAGTTATTCTCAATACTGTCTCTTCCAACTTTTCCCTCACATTCCCAAGGAGAGATGAGAAAAGATGAAAGGCCACAGTTCAAACTAAGGCATGCCGGCAAGTTAACTCTAGAATCCTAGAATCTGGGAGGAGTTCGTAGTATAACTGTAGTGGGACTGAATGGAGAAAAACTTGCCCAGTATTTAGATAACAGCAGCCTATGTTTGATTTGCCCCCTCGCGAACAGAAGTGTGTATGTAGAGTAGGAGGGCTGTGGGTGTGGGTGGTGATGCCCAAAACAAAACTTTTTGTTAAAAATAAAATGAAACGTGCTTATTGGAATATTTTGAAAATACAGAAAGGACAAAGTAGGAAAGAGGCAACCATGATTATACTGTGTAAAGCTAGCCAGTCCTGCTTTCAACCTCAGAGCTATTGTGGCTTCTGGTAGTAGAAAAAGAAAGGAGACGTTCAATGACACTTCTGTAATTGATTGTACAATGAGGAGGTGATGTACACATATATATGATCCATACATGTGATCTATGTGTGTGATATATATATTATGATAGAATATTTCCTTTCCACGTGAAATTTTTTTTTCAAAAATCTCTTTATTGCCTATTCTTTTCTTAACTTTAGTTCCCTATAGAAACGTTCAGTGTCTGGAGAATAAGAAAGAGGGGGGAAAAGGCTTTTTAAATTAAAAAAAACACGAAAGCATGTCACAACTTTGTTGGGAAAAGACCAAACTTACATTTTGGGGCTCTACCTTTAAACCAAGTGACTTTATTGGCATAAAAGGACATTTGTGGAAAGAACTAGAATGCCAAAATGAATTTCTGGATGTAGAACTTCTTCCCCTACTTTTATATCGAGGGTTTTTTTTTTATGATCAGATCATATATTCCTCAAAAAAAAAAAAATGGTTTTAAAGGAAACTTTGGTCCACCTTTATCTCTAATGGCCCGGTTGGGAGTTGCTATAATAATCCTCTTGCTTTTATGTGGCCATCTGGAGGCCTATTAAAAGGAGTATCTAAAACAGACTCCCCAAGTGTGCTGAGTTTGTACGTGTTCACCAAGTCACCAAAACAGGAGCATTTTTCCTGCTGCAGGGAGAAATGACCCTTTACAGAGAGGGGTGGGGTTGGGGGGTGTGGAGAGAGAAAAGACACAGAACCAGCAAGAGGCACAGCTTGACCTTTTCCCCTTTTGCCATTGTGCACAAGTAGTAAGAATAGTGGTTGATTCTGGTGCATGTATTTCAAGGGTACAAAGATCTACAGCAAGGTTTCTTTACACCTCTGGGGCTCTGTGATGAGATGGAAGAGGTTAGGGAATGTGGGAACGGGAAACATTGAGAATTTAATGAAGCATCATGTTTCAACTGGATAATATTCCGTTTTGATTTGTGTGGAAAGCAAATATGAAATATTGAAATAATATTTCAAGTTCCCAGTTTTGTGGCTCAAATGGATATATTTTTCTTGCTTTTCTGAAAACTACACCTTTCATCAAAAGTCTAATCCAACAGAGTTTAGGACATAAGAGTAGGTTGTGAAACGGAATTAGATAAAAGTTGGCATTTGTCTTCAGTAGATTATTAAAATCACCACGGTAAGAAATCTGCTCATAAAGACGGAACAAGTTAGCAGGGGCTGGATATCATTTGTCCAAAATAGAGTCTTTTGTCTACGCTCATTAACCATCTCGCCCGGTAATGTGGTTGAATCCTATTAAACCTGATACATCAAAAAATTTAAAAAAAAAATTTAGTTGCTGTCTCCAACTGCACTACAACTCAGATCTAGGACCAAATAAGATGCATTAATTGCTTTACTGCTTCACCGCAAAGCCACTCTTAAAACATAATTCCTTAATGAAGTCCGTTAATTTGTTCATGGCAGTACACAAGCTGTTCAAAATGACACAGAATTGCACTCTGTTTTCTAACCCCTGCAGTTTCTTCTGTTAGTCACTCTGTCTTGTGTTGTTATCCCATGGATAGTAATTATTTTATAGTGGCTGTAATTAGGAGAGAATTAGGCTTGGTAAACAAAACCTGCCTTCTCCTGTTAATAGCTAAGGATAATAAATTTGGCTCTGACATTCACTATATTTGGACAAGCCTTGGCCTACTTCCAGTTTTCCCAATAAGAACTTTATTATATAATTATGCCTTGGAGGGGCTCATATTACAAGGTAATTTTTTTTTTGTAAAGACACATATTGCATGGCTTCCAGCCAGTAAATGATATACTGTAATATATGCCTCCAATAAATGTTTTAAACAAAATCTCTCTAAGCAATATTCCGCTGGAGCTACACACTGCTCTTCAGCATATATTATTTACAGAATTTGTTTGTGGAGTTTTTCATAATGTAAATTATTTCCTTTATTCACATTGTCTAATATTATGACAAGTCACTAAAAAGGGGGCTTAAATTGTTTCTATCAGCCAATGACATATTTGGGTCTTCAATTGCCTATACCCCGGTCCCTGACACTGGTATCCATCAGAAGGTACCGAAAAAAAGTGTATGTGAGCAACATCCCATTCTTTTGTAAAGATTGGCTCTTATTTTGCACAAGTGATGCTATATTTTCTTGAAACAATTGATATCCTTTTCCGTTTTTAATACAAGTGAAATAAAATTATTGTGTCCCACTGCAAGCCATATCTCTGATGATTCATTTGCCTTTGGTTGAACCCTGACTGAAAAGGTCGCTCAAACTTGTATAGATCCACAATAATACATGACATCACAAAGCGCTAAAGTGAAGAAAACAACACTGAAAATAGGTTCAAAAGCAAAATCATAAAAATACAACATTTACTTGGAAAAATCGTGAGAAAAGAGACCTAACTATCATCAATTTCATAGCAAGAAAAGAACAATAATATTTTCAAAGGTACTTTGGAATTTTTTTCCCCACTCAGACTGCATTTAAAACCTGATGTAAAGTGAAAAATTAAAACAGCTTATACACCTAAAATCCACACCCTGACCCGGAAGAAAAAAAAATATGTCTTAATCATCTGCAAACTAAAGGCAAGAATTTCATCACTGGGCATAGCTCGATATCTGCCTCAGTTACCCCCATTCCCTTAGCATGTGTATCAGCGCCCCCCTTAGAGAAGGAGCTGACTGGTTTCTGATATGGTTATTAACTATTGATTAGGGCTTCCCAGTTTATTTGGTCAGATTTTCAAAGGGCCCTGATGTGAAAGTTCATATGTATTGTGCCATGTTCAAAAAGCCTTTCTTCAAGTGAGATTTTGTTCTGATTCTGGCCTCTCTGTTCCCATTCCTGGCTGCATTTATTCTTCTGCTAAAGTAGAACCCTCACTCTCAGCAGAGGGTGACTTCAATTGTGTTAGGTATGTTCTAGAATCAGAAATTTCATTGACCTCCATTCTCCCCATTTCTGCCCTGGGGTTGACCACAGCATGGAACCAAGAGACCTCTCTGATTATTTTTACAAAGTTCTCTACTTATTTTCACAAAGTCTTGCGCCTAAAATAATGAATGAGTGTCTTTTTCTGTTTGCTAAATACCACAGAGTTTAGGCATTCAAATTTAATGCTCCCTTTAGGAAAAGTAATTACAATTATTGTTCACTTCCAAGAATACCGTTCTCTGACATTAAGGTTACACTATCAAAAAATGCATATTCTAAGCTGACATGATTGCTGGGGAAATTATTGGTAATTCAGTTCAATGGAGCATTTATTGAGTATCTACTACATCCACTGAAGTGTCATAAAAACAGGAAAATTTTAAGTAGGTCAGGTTTGTTTTCCTACTAGTTTAAGTAGCTTGAAGCCCTTAATGCAAGATCTTCCTTATCCTCGGGAAATTCCAGAAGGATGTTGAGGAAAATCCTGTTTCCCACACTGGCAGTGGTTGCTAATGCTGCTGCAGTTTCTTTTCTTCTTTGCTCTTCAGAAGAAACAAAAGCACAGTGAGATTAAGTGGCACACTCAAAACAATGCAGTAAATCAATGCTGAAAGATTGTCCAAGATCAGTGATTCAGAAGCCAATCCTCTATGGGTAGCTCCTGTCCTGTCATATTAGAATTATGCCGATAAGCGCTCTAATTAGAAAAAAAAATCTTAATTTTACTACTGCTGATCAGTAGGTACTAAATCTTCATTCCTTATAGTAACAGTAATCACGAAAATAGAGCAAGAAAATAGGGAAGTATGGCAGGTTTGTGTGTGCCAACATATATTTTCCTCCTAAGAAAATGACCATTATGGAACTAACATCATTAAATGACAGTTTTCACATTTTAGGGGTGGTTTTGTTTTGTTTGTTTTTGTTTTTTTGTTTTTTAATAATGGAAAGTACCTTTATTAGGATGCAGAGATTACCATTACTGTACTACCGAAATGGCTGAAATAATTATTTTGATGAGTCTGTAAATAGACTGTCAGAGAGATTCTTTGGACTTTGAAGGCACGTATTGGCATTAAGATTGAAGTCTTTTTGTCTCCATAATGAATTTGAAAAAAAAACCACAAAAATAATGACTCAAAAAATGACAGAATCATAGACACTAGAGATTTGGAAAGACCTATGAAGTCATCTCATTCAGCCCCTCTCACGTGGCTTTCTAAGAGACATTGTGCACTGACATTTAGCATGCTTCCAGAATTGTGTGTTCCACTTCCGAGGAGACACTTGCACTGTATCACTCTGAGGAGAGCAACCTTAAGTCTTGACTTGCTAACCCGCTGTGGTCTCAGCCCTGTATGCAACACACCGGCCAGGTGAAGATCTTTTCTTTTTTCCCCTTCTACGACCTATTATGTCCTTGAGATTTCCTGCTTACAAAAGTCCCTTCTAACTTCAAAACGTATGACAGTCCTATGGAGTTGGGTCGTGATTTGGCCACTCCATTAAGTTGTTTTAATCCATCCTCATAAATCAATCCCTTTAGCTCTTTATCATGGCAGTGGCTGTTTTGTGACACCTTCCCAGTTTTTGACACGATTCCCATATTGGAATCTCTCCTCCCCAGGCAGAATCCTAGGTGAGGACGGGGTCTTGGCAAGTACAGAGTAATCATAATGTCCCATAACACTGAAGGCATTAGTACACTAAAGTGTAGAAAGCGGAAGCTCCTGAATTGAAAGAGGTAAAGAAAACCTCAGTCGTAGTATTTTGCTGACCTTTTATCCTATACAGTGCACTCACTACAGAAAGCATCCCCATCCTAACACAATGCACAATAATATATGGTCTTGCTGGAAAAGACCAAAAAAATCAGTTTGTATCAAAGCAGTTAACTTGGCTTCCACAATTCCTCCCCTGCTGCTCTCCTAGTCCCACTTCGGCCGTATTTCACTCCATTAACTACAGCAATGGGTATTTGCTCTCAATAGATGTGTGTGGGTGTGTATATGTGTTTGTATTTGAAAAGAGTTTATGCAGACAACTCCAAATAGCTCCAAAAGTGATTGTACAATTAAAGAAACGATTTCCCTGCTGTTGATGGTTATTTCTTAAAACATCATCTGTCAGCCTAGGCTACCGAGATTGATGTTCTGAATACATTTTTCTCTTTAAACCCTAACGAAAGATCTTCATGTCTCTGCCCTAACTTCGTCACTCTTATCCTCGATCTTTCTTGTGGTCTGATTGTGAGATTAATTCCCAGAGGGCTATCAACATCCACTGCGGCTGTTAAAGAAACCAGTTCAGGTTCGGGTCTTGTAAGGTTCTGAACTCTCTGTAGACTGTTCCAAGCACTTTGAACTGAAGTTTTGAATTTTTCTATTAGCTAGTGGAAATGGTAAAAGGAGCTCAAACAGATGACTTCCAACTGCGGCGAGCTTGGCACAATCTGATCTGCTTCAACAGGGCAAAGAGCAATTTGGGGTTTACCTGGGAAGGTTACTATAGTCACAACATGTTTGAGTTTTTTCTGGGAAAAGATAGTATTTTGGACACAATCTTAACGCTAGTAACCTGACATGCAAGGTGGATTGGCTCTGTTTTATATTGACAGATACGTGCCATGTGATGGGAGGGTTCAAAAATTTGCTTGAGAATATCTGTGGTCATGACTCTGTAGCTAATTAAATCAAGAAAGTTCAATGCCTTTGTCAATTGAAATTTTGAGAAAATATTGAGAAAGCCAACATAATTTCTTAAGCTGGCATTCATATAGAAGGCCAGGCATAGGCTTTGTGAAATGTACCTGAAATGTTATCCTAAAGTGCTCAGTAGAGAAAGATGAGTAGTACATTGGTGTCCAAGCTTTTAAGAATTTTGGGAGACATCTCTTTACCTAGTAAATGCCTCTCCTCTCTCTGTTCGGCAGTTCCTAGGGTATCTTTTATAGGGAATAAGGCCTTACACATCTTAAAGTGAGTTTTATACTACAAATATATCCAGCAACATTTAGGTTTAAACTAAGCTCTAAATGGCTGACCATTTATAATGTATAGGTCTTAATGAGGAAGCACAAAGGCCCCATGAGAGGTGTCATTAAGGCAGAAACAAGAGACCTAACGTTGTAAGGACAAACTTGACATTTTTCTTAATTGCAACTTTCTCAGATCAAGGATTAGGTGGCTTTGAGAACTCCCTGAACCTCAGTTTCTTTATCTGTAAAATGTGAGGTTAGAGGTGATGTGTTCAGTAGCCTTTTGTTTCCCCCCTCAATATGAAAACCACAGCTCCTTCTTAGGTAGCTTCTACCCTTTGGACTACAAGTATGAGAACCTAACCTCACTGGCCCAGTCTGAGTCTCTTTCTAAAGAAGTGTAATTTAAGCAGAAACATACAGAAGTAAGATAGAGTCAGCCCCCCATGAAGGAGGCACCTGGAGAGAATGTACACTAACCCACCCACTGCTGAGGTCTGCACCCCATTTCTTTCTTCTTGGAACTTGATAGCCCAGCCACTCTTTCAATTTTATGAGCTGTCTTTGTAGCCTTCCCATAATCTCCCTTCTTGCTCTTTCGACTTCAACCCAATGAGAGTCCATTTTTGATGCCTCCAACCAGAGCACATTAATTGATGCAATCATCTTGCTGCAAAATATCTCATCTGATGGAATAAGAGAGGCCCTTCACTATCCCAGTGGTTCTTTACTTAGCTGCATAATGGACTGACATGATGGGGAAAGAGGTGTTAAAAGCAAACAATATTGAGTTCAAATCCCAGCTATGCACCCCTACTCATGTCACTTATTCGGTTTCAACTTTAGTTTCTTCATCTGTTAAATGGGGATCCTAATATGCACCTTGAAGTACTAATAAGATTATTCATTGAAGATGGCAACTCTGTATTAAGGCACCTTTGTTCACCTTTCTTTTTTTTTTTTTTTTTTCGAGAGAGAGAAACAGAGAGAAAGCACTCAAGGGGGGAGGGGTGGTTAAGAAGTGCAGAGGGAGAGAAAGAATCCCAAGCAGGCTCCACATCCAGCAAGGATCCCGAGAGAGGGCTTGAAACCACAACCCTGAGATCATGACCTGAGCTGAAATCAAGAGTGTGAAGCTCAACCAACTGAGCCACTCAGGCACCCCTGTTTGTTCACCTTCTAACTCAGTGCATACCTCACAGTAGGCTAGTCCCAACAAACACGGGGATGGGGGGGCGGTGGTAAAGAGGCAGACCTGGGTTTCAGTTTCTGGTCTACTTTTTCCTATCTCCATGACCCTCAGAAAGTTTTTAAAAAAACTCCTCAGTGGCAGTTTGCCTATCTTCTAAAGAGGTGATAACAGCCACTACCTTTTAGTGTTGCTGTGAATATTAAACGATATGCAAACATGTAGAAGCCAATATTATTACTATTAATACGGACAAATGTTTGCTAAAACAATTGAAAAGTAGACTTCAAGTAATGTACCCAATAAATATCGATGAACTATTATTACATGTCAGAAACTGTTCTAGATATGTATCATTTCCATTTCATTGGAAAGATTACCTGTACTGACTTTCTCCCGTACTACATAAAATACTGACTGTAAACTTCAAAAAGGCATTCAAAATACACATTCCAGTATATCTCCCCAAATACCTGTCATACTGGTGTTCTGTCCCTTAACCGAGGTAAATTCAATTCTGCCTCTGGGCCACTGTGCTTGCTGATCCCTCTGCCATATGTTCTTCCTCCAGCTTTTCAAATAACTGGCCTCTTTCCTTTATTCAGATCCAGCTTAAGTGGCATCTTCTGGATGATCAGTCTCTCCCTTTCGCACTTACTACTTTATTTCTTCCATTGCACTTATCCCTACATGAAGTCATCTTTGATTAAATGTTCATATATAGATATATATGTATATTGCCTGTGTCCCTCCACCAAATTATAGCCCCAATAAAGATAAGGATTATATTTTCTTTGCCTTAGGTCCCAACATGTCATAGTTGCTCATTATTATTATTTTTTAATGAATGAATGAACGGCTGATGAATGTAATTTGGGGGAATGCTTAGTTGGTACTTGGCAACTTATCAGTCAATAGTTTGGGTTTATGAAATGCCGGTCTTTACATTTCTCTAAGAGAAGAAGCAGCATGGATGACTTTGCTTACTTGATGGTGTCTGAGCAGAAGCCAGCAGAAGGCAAACCGATGTGCAAGTGTGCTAATTAGAGTTACATTCGCCCTGGTGCTGGCAGCCACCAGAAGGTGAGTCTGTTGAAGGTTTCGGGAGAAAATGTGGGGTCCTTGGCGTGGTGAAAAGCAATCCGAGTTCTCTCTACAATTCCCGCAGGGTTCATTCGCTTGGAAGAGTGACATCAGTGCATTCAATTGAAATTACCAGATTCAGTGAGACGAGCACTAGATGCAAGTGGCGACCACATGTTTCTCCTTAGCGATGGTCCTGGCTGCTGACCGACTCCGAAAAAGTGTTAGGCAGGCTGGGAACTTGAAAGGCCAGATCAGCAGCTATCTTTTGTCATGTTTTTCATAACAAATAATAGCACATTGTGGAGAAGCACAAGGGAGAAGGATGCCAAGCAGGGCCCTTGAAAATAAAACCAAGAATTCCCGAAGATACGGAGGTTAACAAAGGGAAAATGCAGCTGTTGTGAATGTGGTTTGTGTCCAAATCGTCTGCCCGGTGCCTAGCGGACGCCTTCGCTTTTGCTCTCGCGGTCCCTGAGCAGAGGCGAGAGGGATGCTGGTAATAACAAAGACGGTCCCCGATGATGGCAAGTCTAATTACAGGAGGGGAAAAAAAAAGTGCAGGGAAAGAGTTTGGTTTTCCCAAGACGTCATTTTATTACCAGCCTGACAGGGCAACTTTAGGGGTCATTTCTTTACGGTCACTAAAATACCAAAACAGTCGGAAAAATAGCACAGAGGCCATAGCCGAAGCCCCTGATGCTTTATTTCTGAAAACATTTTCCCACAATGGCAGCTTTTAAAAATTGTTTTTCTCCTTTTAATTAAAGAAACAATTTTGTTCCTCTGGATGTCTGCAAATAGTCACCAGGATAAAAAGAAGAGATAGAGTGGGAGGAGAGAAGTGAAGAAATAAACACACACGCACAGAGAGAGAGAGAGAGAGAGACAGAGAGAGAGAGGGAGGGAAGGAGACCCAGAGGTTTAAAGCATTAAGAAAAGAAAAATATAATACCATTTTTGGGAAGACATTTTCTGTAAAGTAGGAAAAATGTCTTGCTATGTATATTAAGTTAGATTTTTCTTGAATGAGTAATAATCTTTTAAAATGTCTGTCCTTAATCAGTAAGTATGCTAAAAAGGAAAAGATAATGAATGCTATAAATCTAGAAAAGATTCTTCTGAAATAGTACTATTTTTCCCACAGATTATTCTAGCAAAAGACATTGATTATACTTATCACACAGTTATGAATGAATACAATGTCATTTTTCTTAGTATTAATGATAATCTCACTTTTTATTAACTCAGACAGGACAATGTCAATTAGTCTGAATTCATGAGGACTTACCATGTACATAGCAAAATGTTTAGAAGGAGGAGGCAAACTATATGTTAAGTACACATATTGAACTACAAAATCCTCAGAATATCTACTACAGAGTTGCTTGTAAAGCAAATTTCTGCATATCAGGTCTTGCAATTCCATTTCTTCCTTTATAAAATCTGACATACTTCTACTGAGAAAACTTGGAATCACAGAGCTTCAAAATCCCATTCAATGATACTGCAAACCTTTATTAGTTGCACATGAAATAGGAAAGTGATTTTTTTTTCTGATAAAATAACAATTATCAGCACTCAAATTACATAATACAATATATAGTCTAACTGTAAATTCCAGAAACCATGTTTTTTACTTGTTTGCTTTTGTTTTTCCTCTTGCCTCAATGGCACTGGAAAATGTGGCATAAAAGTGAAAATCTTTAGACCCTTTGCTGTAACAGGCATATTATTTCACTACCTTAGGCAGTTGTCAATGGAGAATGGAGCCATATCAGGAAAGCATATCAGAAAGAGCATCTCGAAGTAAATTCTAGATTTGCTTTCTTCTCTCCCTGATCTATAAAATTAGGCAATTGATTTCTGCTCTCAAGGTCCTATATGTTAAAAGCATATATTTTAGTTTATAGATCTTTAGAATATTTTTACATTATAAAACTCATTCTTAACTTATCTCCCTACTTTCATTCTATCCTCTTCTTTCCATTATTCTGTGCAGTAGGGCTAGAGTAATCTTCTGTTATTTTTTTAAGATTTTATTTTTTATTTATTTGAGAGAGAGCACACACGCATGAGCAGGGTAGGGGAGAGGCAGAGGGGGAGAAAGAGGGAAAGAATCTCAAGCAGACTCCACAATGATCGAACCCTAAGCGGAGTTCGATCTTGCAACCCTGAGATCATGACCTGAGCCAAAAGCAAGAGTCAGACGCTCAACCAACTGAGCCACCCAGGTGCTTCTCAAGAGTAATCTTCTAAAAAAAGAAGTAAGATCATGGTAGTAGAATACTTTAAAAAATCTTCCAGTGGATTTCCATTGTTCTTAGAGTAAAATCCAGGTTCATTTCCGTAGCCCACAAGACCCTGATTGATCTACCACAGCACGCTGCTCCAGCCTCTTCCCCTACCACTTACCATTTCTCTCACTAAGCTCTTTCCCTTCTTCAGGCTGGAGCTCTTACTTCTCCCTGGAATGACTTTTACCCTCCTTTACCTTTGAGTCTCACTTCAAATGTCACCTCCTCAGGGAGACCTTCCCTGGCTAAACTTCTAAAGTACTTCCTTCAGTTACTGTGTCCTCCCCTAGCTATTTCTTCCAACTGCACTCTTCACAGTCTATCCTCTTCTTGTTTTGTAATGTGTTTGCTTTATATTTCTGCCTCTCCCAGCCTACTATTAGAATAAAGCTCCATGTAAGGAAAGATCTTGTCTGTTCTGTTCACTTCTACATCCCAGAAACTATCATGGTGCTTGATATACAGTAGATGAATTGATGAGTAAAAGAATTAATTCATTGATGATGAGAGAGCTCTGCCATTTCTTTATGAAATCATTGAACTTCCAAAGAGGTAGACTGGTACAAGGTAAGACTTCTTAAATCTTGATCAAATCCTATGGACAGAGAGATCTGAAAGAATTTTTATTTTTACTAATATGATTAACCTAGCTTTTTTGCCTAACTTATAACTTTTTACTGTGCTTGAGTTCTTTTGTCACAGAGCTACGAACGTCTGTGGCTTTCAAAATGGCCCTATTCTTGACACAAGGAAGCTCAGGGGGCATAGAGAACTGGTGATAGGGCTAATTTAACACCTATCACTACTCATCAATGGTACTGCTCCAGTGATGATTACCACTACTCAGTTTTGGAACCCAATTCTTTGTAGAGAGTATCACCAGTGATTCCAATAAATAAAAATTCCAATGTTACCCAGATATTTCTGGCACCAGCTTTTTGTTGAGTGAGATTTTAGAGAGATGGAAGGGACAGAACCAATAATGAATAAATTAAAATTTAAAAAGTAAATATTTTTGTTGGATATGTTGAGGTTTTGATGAATCTATTCATACTTTAGAGAATAGTCTAATAGTCTATTCATACCTTAGAGAATAAAATATTCATACCTAGAGAATGAGTAATAGGAGTGTCTGTAACCCTAATGAGATGACTCATGCTGAGCCCCCAAAGAGCTTCTGGATGGTGACTGGTTACCAAAAAGTCCAACTCTTTTGAGAGTCAAGACTCAAGAGTTGAAGATTTGGGCTAGTCCTACCTCTCTGGAGGAGGAAAGTGGAAGATAGGGGAAAAGGGACTGGAGACTGAATTGAAACCTTAATACAACTCTGGATGCTATTCTCTCCTAGATCTTGTCCTATGTGATTCTTCTTTTCGTGGATCTTCCTGATCTGTATCCTTCATAATAAAACCATAATTGTCACTATAGCACTTTCTTGAATTCTGTTATGTTCTAGTGAGGGGGTTGTGGAAACCCCCACATTTTTGGCCAGTCAGAAGTGCAGGTGGCCTGGGGATCCCCAAAGTGAAGCTGGTCTCTGACATTAGGGTGGCCCCGTGGAGGACTGAGCCTTTAACATGTGAAGCTTGATGCTAACTCTAGGTAGTTAATGTCAGAACCAACTGTACGGCAGTACACCGCATTGAAGGTGAACAAAATAGCTACCTATTCCCTGAATATTTTCATTTAAATTTTCCAATCCCTTCATTCTTTAGAACTGCCTGAAGTTCAGTTCCCTCTCCAATATTTTTTTATTTGTATAATATATTTATTATGCTTTGAATGCTCCTCAAAATAAAGTGCCTTGCAATAAAACCCTAGCTACAGGAAGATCAAAATCCACTTGCACAGTATAAAAGGCAAAGGTGAAACAGAAACAGTTACTGGAGTTGAGGAAAGATAAGCAATTGAATATAAAACAGTTTTTGGCTTCCTAGCAGCTAAGGCAAAAAGGGAAACACGAATTAATAGTCAAGTAGGATGTCATATATGTGTTCCTTAGGGAGAAATGTGTGTATCTGGGCAAGGGCATGAGGAATGTGTTGTGTATTCAGGTGAGTCTAAGGAATGAGAATTAGAATTCCTTATCTAAGGAATGTTGAACATCCCTTTCGTAATCAATATGATTGTGTATTGCAGTGGAATTCATTGTTGTTTTTTTCATTTAAATTCAATTAAGTAACATGTAATGTTATCACCTTGTTACCCCATCTCCCTACTCCTCTCCCTTCAGCAACCCTCAGTTTGTTTCCTATGATTAAGAGTCTCCCTATGGTTTGTCTCCCTCTCTGGTTTCACCTTGTTTTATTTTTCCCTCCCTTCCCCTATGATCTTCTGTTCTGTTTCTTAAATTTCACATGAGTGAGGTCATATGATAATTGTCTTTCTCTGATTGACTTATTTCTCTTAGTATAATACCCTCTAGTTCCATCCATGTCTTTGCAAATGGAAAGATTTGCACACACACACACACACACACACACACACACACATACCACATCTTCCTTAGCCGTTCATCTGTCGATGGACATCTGGGCTCTTTCCATTGTTTGGCTATTGTGGACATTGTTGCTATATCTCTAATGGCTTGTGCAGAGGTACTTATGGTTCTTTGTCTTTGAGCAATTTGAATTCATGGTCCCAGATCAATTTATATTCCTTTTGTCCATTCAACAAATTTTATTGAGCACTTAGTAAGGACTAGGCACTGTACTAGATCCTGGGTATTAGGTTATGTCAGTGCATAAGACAGAAATGGTCCCTATTCTAATGGAACTCACAGCCTATTGGCAAAGGCCAAGATACTCCAATGAACAGACAAATGTGAGTGATTATAAATTGTGGGTTTTTTTAAATCTCTCCTCATGAGATTTCTCTTTCCTCAACAATTGATTTCAAATATGGTTACAGTTCTTTTCCCCTTATTTTCCAAGTGACCACTAACAGAGTGCATCTATATCTTACAGACTTTTACTCTTGGTTTGGGGATAGTACTGGGAAAATAATGCACAGAGTTAAAAACAACTTAATCTAACTATCAGATGTCATTCTTTCAAAAATTACTAACCCATCATCACAGAAATCCCACATAGGAAGTCCATTCTGGGCCATCTTCCTCAAGTCCCTAACATGCCTCCATGTTGCTGTGTCCTGCTTTCTCCTTTCAGAGAACCCCACTTCTCTCTTCTCCTCATTTCACTTAAAAATCCCTGCTACTTTATTTTGAAAACCTTTCTTATGGCTCATTCTCTTTCTTTCAGATAATGCCCAAGGAATGGGGCTATCTGTGCATAGCCAACAGATTCATTAAGGTGTGTGCCTACATAAAATATCAGTCTTCTTTTTTTTTTAATTTTTTAAGATTTTATTTATTTATTTGAGAGAGAGAATGAGATAGAGAGAGAGAGCATGAGAGGGGGGAGGGTCCGAGGGAGAAGCAGACTCCCTGCTGAGCAGGGAGCCCGATGCGGGACTCGATCCCGGGACTCCAGGATCATAACCTGAGCCGAAGGCAGTCGCTTAACCAACTGAGCCACTCAGGCGCCCTATCAGTCTTCTTTTTATTCCATCCCCACCCCACCACAAATGAAAAAATATCTTCAGGGTAAAAAACATCGCAACACTGGAAATGTACTACAAATATCAATGCTGAAGGCTTTATTTTTCTTAAATACTTTTCCTTATCTATTGCATTATTCTCTATTCTTCTGTCCAGGTACCCAAGATTGCTCAGAATATATTTAGATTAATATTTAGTTTATACATTTATTAATAGAAATGTAATTAATCATGTGAGCAAAGATTATGGAGTTTATTGATCCTATTTTTTTCCTTTATTAACATAAGCTATTTAGACATTTGTATCTATTTATATCTCTATATCTAACATCTGTATATCTATCTTTATATGGAAGAATGTTATTTATATATATGTGTGCGTACATATATATAAATAAAAACATATGTATAATTATATTATGCTATGAAAAGCTTGATATTGAGAAAATGATGTTATGCTATGGAAAGCTTGATATTGAAAAAAAACAAGACGAAAGGTCATTAGGATAGCTTCATTTTATTTTCGTTTTCTTTAGTTAGGTATTGGTTACTTCTATATGCAAAATCATTTAAACCATCTTTTTTTAAATGACCAAATAAGTGATTGAATGTTTATTTTCTTACAGAAATAAAATGTTATTTGCCTTACTTGATTAATTAATTTTGTGCAATGTAGACATAGGTATTGACTTAATATTCCCTCTACCAAGTACACTTCCTATTGAGATGACGTCAAAGGACTCTGCGGTGTGGACAAACCCATAAATCTACCTAGTTTCATACTGAGATGAAGATCTCCAAACTCAAATTCGGTATAGGTCATAAGCAGTGCAATGAATCACATTCTCCAAAGGCATTTGACCTGACTGCAAATTATTTCCATGTTTTGTAGATGCAACAGACTGTCTCAGGAAACTTTGTCCCTCTTGCCTATAATCCCTGGGAGATGATGTATGGGCATTCTGGGCCCAGGTAGCATGGATACCGGATTCTGACGTGGGTATCATCTCCTGGACTACAATGAAGCCAGTTTATCGGACTACATTTAGCTTTCAAGAAGTGTTTTTTAAGTGCCTATCATGTACGCAGTACTTGAATAAGAGCTGAAAGGAGAAACCATCATTGGATCTTTAGTAGTCAGTTGAAAACTACTGGAAAAAAAAGAGAGAGAGAGAGAGAGAGACAAAACTCATATTTAGAAATTCTCTTCTCTTTCGCAGGAAGTGGCTCAGTGCAGCTCCTTCTCAGTGTAATACTCGAACACAGTTGGTTGCCAGACACTGCTTAGCTATTATCATACAAAGCAAATAATGTTTAAAGCTAGCAGTTTCCTGTTTGTAAAGAAAACACAGAGCATATAGGAAGAGAGGGGCAGATTTGGCATCGGTTAAGGTTTTAATGCCAAAAAATGAAATACTAATGTAGACCCAAATAAACCACTATAAAATCTGCCTGTCAAAACAAGACTTATGTCTGTGCTCTGTAGATGCAGAAATAGTCTTTGTATGTTTTCTCCTACATAGACCTCCACAAAAGCTGCTAACAGCTGTGGAGACAGTGCCGAATGGATTTGATGTTGGAGTCAGACCATCAAATCTTTCCAGAAGAGTTTTGATTTATTAAGGTTAGATTATAGCTCTATCTGATTTTCTTGTTAATCTACAAATGGGGACAAGATGTCATTTTCCCACTGCTCTCTTTCCATTTACGTACTTTAAATGCACTTTAAGGCAGAGAATTTTTGAGAGAGCAAGCTTTACTGACTTTGGTATGCAATTGTTTACAATCAGTTAAAAGAAAGTACAAAATGGATGGTGAAAAAATTAGTCCACTATTCCATTTCTATAAAACCAATTCGTATTTATTTTCAAATAAATCAATTAATGGAAGATACAAAATTTAGAAAAGGAATTCCATCATCTGGGCGGCTTCTCTGAAGGCATCCAAAGATTAAGGAAAAACCCATCCTGCTTTGGTCCTGTACTCTGTGGTGAATGTCCCCTGACATATTTGCAACTTAAATGTAACGTGCAAAAATTAAGACTAACTGGGTTCTAACTCGGCTTGAGTCATTACCTAGCTGGGTCATGTTCAGCGAGTCCTTAAACATGTCTGGGCTTCAGATTCTATTTGAAAATCAAGGGGGGGTTCAATAGGTTGTTTTCAGTTGTGCTCTGGCGGTGGGGGGGGGGGTGTCTAATGAGTATTTTCATGAAGGTTATGGAACATGGGCTCACAGGCAGGGTTCCCCAGTCCTACTTCAACCAAAGCAGCCCTCCTTCTCTCAGAATCATTTGTCTTGCCTTCCAAATGATATTTTGTTTGGCAAGGGTTTTGACACTAAAAACAATTAGAGTCACACTTGACTGTGATGATATCTCTCTCCTCTTGAAGTATATGGCCCTTCCTCTATGGTCTCTAGTTCCTTTATCCATGTTGAGCTACCAGTTCCCAAACAGTTCATCTTCTCTCCTTTCTGGTAAAGGACTAGATCTGGGTAAAATCAAACCAAGTAGGTGGGTTTCCCTTGTGAGGTGATCCATATTTCATTTGCTGTCCAACTCTTGGAAGAGAATCGTTAACTGCAATAAGATAGCTTTAGAGATTTCATAGTGGTTTATTAGTCATTCATTTGTGGCATATCAGCCCCCACTAATGTCAAGTTGTGCTCTGGAACTTTTGCAAAATAGATCACACTCAAGCATATTTTCCAGCTCTCACGCCATACGGAACATTTGCTCAGGTTTTTGTCCAGTCCTACACATAGTTGAAAAGATTTTTTTTGCTACCTGAAGTACTATTAACTGTCTTTCTATTGCCATTTACAGGGCATATTCTCAGCTCCATCTTTTTTGAACTTTCAAAGACACATGTCAATGACAGCTCTCTGTCATTGATACAACTCATCTCAGGCCATTGTTGATTCCTGATCTTCTTCCTCTCTAATGGCTGCTTCTTTTGCTTTCAGCCTCAATATTAATTGAGGCTTTGAATTATTTTCTCTATGATCTGATAGCAGATCTATGCTTAACCTGTGTTCCCTAGTCTCTTTATTAATCCCTTTCAGGGTTTCATGCCCCTGTGAGATGATGCCCACATCCACACCTTTGCCCTGTCTTCCTACCTAGTCTCTAAGTGCCTATTTCTTTTTGGTCCATGACATCTTCAATAGATGCTACAGCAACACCTCGAATTCATCTGTCTCAAGTTAAACTCAACTATCCCCACTCCCCATCCCTGCTCTGTTTTTTTTCTCTCTCATCCAGTCTATTCAAATCTATCTGTGGCACCATAGACTTTCTCCATCTTTTGTTCCTAGGAAAGCAGTCTTCAGACTCCACCCCCCGACTATTATATATCCTATTCAAATTTAACAGAGTAAACTAACAAAGGTACTAGAATAACAGTTCTAACTGAAGCAAGGTTTGGAGACTCCTTATCAACTAACACTTGCCCTCCCTCACTTTCCTCATATCCCTGGTAGGAGATGAAAGCTTTGGAACCTACTGCCTTCGAGTTCATAACTGATTGTTGTTTTCCTTCACCTTCTTTCTCTACTTTGTCACCAAGCTTCATATTTTTTTAAATTTCATTATAACTTCTGGAGTTTTTCTTTTTAAATCACATTTTCCATCCTTACTCTGTTAGCATTCATGGGTAGCTCTATTCTCAAGGTTCCTGTCCCACGTCATTTACACCATGGGTCTCATTACCTACTTGGTTTCAAATTAGATTTTGAATGCATTAGTTTTGTCTCTAATACAGTAAGTATTTTAAGGGATTATTTTTTTTTTCATCCATCCATCCTTCCATCCATCCACATCCGTCCACCCATCTCCTTATCTATTTACTGAGTCCACCATATGCCAGGCTCCGTGTTGAGCACTGAACTGGAACTGTAATTAATACAAATAAGATTTCTGCCTCCATGGTAATATTCTGGGGTCCTAACTCTAACAAACCTTGTATTTGGAACGTTCATTTAACACTTGCTAATGAATTGAATAGAGACTGATTAAATATCTTTCTGTTTTTCTTCAACGAGGGCTTCATATTTCCTTTCTATGCACCTTTTTATTAGGGTTAGTTGAGTCTAAGGCAGTGGCTCTTGACAACAGTTGATTTTGCCCTTACTCCCATCACTGCCCCCACCCCGGGACATTTTGTAGCCTCCGGAGATATTTTTGTTACAACTAGAAAGGGATAGGGGGTGGTGTTGGCACCTAGGAGGTAGAGGCCAGGGACGCTACTTAACATCCTACAATGAACAGGACAGCCCCCTACAATAAAGAATTATCCAGTTGAAAATGTCAGTAATGCCAAACTTGAGAAACTCTGGTCTAAGATACTGAAGTCACATAAATTCCTTTTCTTAAGCAGTAAACTATTTGTTTCATTTATTAGGTGTTCTTCTTATTTTTACCAAAAATCATGAAATATTTCCCCTTTTAATGCCATACTTTGGGCTTCTTTGCTCTTATATCCAGGCACTATTCAAGTTACTAGCCATCAAACAGGAAAAATGACAGATGCTTTTGGATATAAGATACTCTGGCTGAAGGTAACATAAAACCCTAATAAAACTGGCCCAAATAATAAGATGTATTTTCCCCCCTTACTTTAAGGAGGCCAAAGAGAAAAGAGGCTTCACAATTGGACAATTTAGTAGCATAATATTGAAATCAAAGGCTTGGGATCTTTCTATCATTCTACTCACATATTCATCATATTGGCTTTGTTCTCAGATGGCTTTCCTCTTGACTAAAAAATCCATGGTATCTTTCCAGGCAACTCATAGAGATAGAAAATATAGTAAGTGGGAGAAGTGGGACCATTCCCCCCTGTGTATATCTATCTAAGAGCAAGAAAATTTACCCCAAAGATATTTTTTCTTGTCATATTGTGTAGAAATGAGCCCTATACCTATCCCTAACCAATCTGAGGCAATGGGAATGAAATACCTTGATTAGCTCAGACTAATCAGAATTCAGCCATGAGTAGGCATATAGGAGATGGGTGGACACTTGAACAAACTTGGGGCCCTGCCAGCAAATAAGAGGGAAGGTTGTTAGAAAAGAGATTACAAATGACCAACCATTTTAACTATAAGATCTATAGTTGAGGTCCTGACTATTCTTTTTTTTTTTTTAAAGATTTATTTATTTATTTGAGAGATTGAGAATGAGAGAGAGAGAGCATGAGAGGGGGGACGGTCAGAGGGAGAAGCAGACTCCCCGCCGAGCAGGGAGCCCGACGTGGGACTCGATCCCGGGCCTCCAGGATCATGACCTGAGCTGAAGGCAGTCGCCTAACCAACTGAGCCACCCAGGCGCCCCGGTCCTGACTATTCATTGCCATTGTAAGTCCCAATGTACTTTTCAGAAGAACAGAGAAATTAGCCTCGGCAATTTGGCTCTACTCCAAACTGGATAACTGCCTTCAGTTTCTAAAGTTTAAAGTGGAGAAATTATTCCTTTTTCTTAAAATATGTGAAAACACATTTCTACTTTAGAAGTGACTATCACGACCAGGACGAGGGGTGAGGTGAGTAAATCAGCTAGGGTGCAAAATTTAAGGAGGTACTTACATTTTAGAATGCCCCCTTAAATTTTGTGCCCTAGACCCCACACTTGCCTCACCCTAGTCCGGGATCTGATAACTCTACTATAATGTGGGCTTTAGGTGGCAATAGATTGAGGTTTTAAATATTTGAGGATAGACTCAAGACACTCAGCCTACAATGCAACAATTTTTTTTCTATGAAACACCTTGAAAATAATTCCTTGCTCATGGAAAGACAATCCTGGCCATTGGGTATATAACAAAACATGGCAATAGTTTTCTTTGAGCCAGGAAAACTTGGTTATAAAATGATTTTAAAAATACTTTTCTCTTGAAGTCTTGACATGATCAGCCCTGGGTGTGACCTAAAGATGGAATGAGGAACATGAACGGATGACTGTTTCCTTAGCAACAAGAGCCATATGTTTCCTTTGAAACATGAAACCATAAGAAACTGTTCCCCTATATTTTTCTTTCCTCCACTTTAGTGGTTTATATAGTAGTGGTATAAAATTTTAATATTTATTCAACCAATATTTATTGAAGACCTACCATATGCAAAATGAAATTTATATTTTAAAAATTTAAATAGGACTTTTTACCTATTATCCATTCAGCCACATTTTTAGATGTATGGGCAACTCTGTAATGCAAGTAATCTACTAAAATCTCAGCTCTGACTGCATAGAAGAATCACCTAAGCAGCTTTTAAAAAACAAAGATGCTGAGGCTCTAACAGAATATGGTTCTCTTGTGCGCATCCAGCATCGGCATTTTTTAAAAGTGCCCCCAGGTGATTCTAATGTGCAGCTAGGATTGAGAAGCACAGCCTCAAGAAAATTTATGGCGTTGATAAATCAGCTAAACAATTTGAATTACATCAGTTGGAGATTAGAGTTTATAGAAAATTTCAGAGGGTGTAGTTCAAATTCTTCCCCGATTTACTGTTTTTCAGGACAAGGTTTCAACAAACTAATAAATCAGGGCCCCCCAATTAGTCAATTGCTATATCTACCTTGGGTTTTTGGATAGGGAAAGAGCCGATGGCAGGACTATAGCTGCCACCAGACCCACCCAAAATCTGCTTCCCCACAGCCTCCAGAAACTATGTCTAGGAGAATAACAAACCTAGAGGCTTCTGTCTTAGCTTATGTCTCGACTGGATACACAGCCTCAGAGGCCTCCGGAAAAAAATGGCCCCACCGCCTGTCCGGGCCCCTTCCTGCCACAGCTCCCAGAGACGACCTGGCTTGGCCACAGTCAAGTGTGAGTGAGGGTGTAGAGAAGATTTGGTCTTCTAGTTCTAACCCAGAGTTTGGGCCATATCTTGGATGGAGACAGATAAAACTCTTATTCTCAAACCTGCTTTTTGTCTTTGTTGTTTAATTAAACACTTGCCAAGTAATAAAAGACAAAAAATTGTCATATCTTTTAGTTCAGATGCCCAAATATTAGAAAGCTGCTCTTTTTTTAGGCCTTTTTACAAACATTCGTTGATTTATTGTGCTATTCCACAGGACACATTCATGGAGGACCTACTGTGTGCCAGGGCTGTGTTAAGTAATGAGGGTACAGATGTGAAGAGTGCATCATTCTAAGCACCATACAACTTAGATAAGGATGCAGACAGGCACACAGTTTGTTTGATACATGTGTGACAGAGGTAGGTCTGGGGGCTGTGAGAATTCGAAGAAATAACCTATGAACTGAAATTGGAAGCTGAAATTGGAAAAAAAAGTCAGCTAAAGCTAAAAAAAATAGTAGGGGACATAACATACTAGTTTAACCTACTATTAGTAAGTAAGCTACTAAAAAAGTAGTAGTATGTAAAAAAAAAATGGCTGTTACAAGCCAATGGAGAGAACTTTGCCTTTAATTCATCCAGCAAGTATTTATTAAGCACACAGTATTGAGAACAGTGTGGATGAGGGAATAAAACAGTTGACATGGGAACATAGTCCCTATTTTTTTTTTTTAGTTGAGACTGTGTTTAGTAGGAAAGGCAGATATTAATAATAATGACAATGGTAACAAAATAATACAGGTAAAAAATCACTTTTAGGTGCTCTAGAAACTTCCTACCAAATGGTGGCTCATGAAATAGTTAATGTTGGCCTCACCAGAGAACTCATGATTAAGCAAGTCCCATCCCAGACCTACTAGATGAGAATCCTCATTTTAATAAACTCCCTAGGAGAATTGTGTGCACACTTAGGTTTGAAAGACAGTGATCTATGATATGCTAAATGCTTTACATGGATTACCTCCTAAAATTGCACAGCAACCATTATGAAGGAGGTACCCATTTGCACCTCCATCTGATGACACCTGAAGAACTGGAAGCTTAGCTAAGGTAAGTCATTTGCCTGAGGTAGCACAGAGAGTAAAATGGCAGAGTCGTTGGAATCATAGTAGGCTGACTGTCATCCCCATGAATGCTATGTCTACAAACAAAATGATACTTAAAAAGTAACAAGAACTAATTCAACAAGTAGCTCCACATCTTGAAAGCAGATCTGGATTTATTCTACAAGCAGAAAAATCAGAGGCTAAATCATTTTTTTATTCAACAACCATAGCAATTTATCTGCATGATCTCATGAGGAGCATTGCACATAGAAGCTATGGAGACATAAGAAAATCACTATGGGCCCTGTCACAGTCAATGGCTCCAACCAGACCTCCTCCAGAGGTTTTGAGAAGTTGAGGCTGCTAAATCATCTGCAGTGATCAAAGCCCTATGCTGAATTTCCTGGGCTAGCATTCCTTGGGCACTGGTGGGCCTGCACAGATTAACACCTGAACTACAGTTTATCTTCTTTCTACAACTTGTTGAGTTAGTCCCAGATAGTATGCAACGTGTGAAATGACCACTCAAAATTCTATCAGCTGCCTTGAATGGAGGTGGGGGAAGGAAGAAGCTACCATGCAGCAAGGGAAAACAATTCCAAACAATTTCTCAGCTAGTTTCAATCAGCTGAGGAATACATTCTTCTAGCAAAAATCAAAACAAAATAGTTTTCAAAAATGTCTTATCAGTTAATGCCACAACCTTAAACTTTGATTTTCCTAAGGTCTTTTCAAATTCAAGAGGTGACATGCAGGAAAACTATGTCAAATTCACTTGTTTCCTTTAAAAAAAGACAAGGCAGCTCTCACCCAGTTTGGATGACTGTTTTGAAGTCTATTTCTAAAAACGACTTAAAAGAAAGATGACTGTAATCACAGATGCGATGTGGCAAAATTCCATAATGAGAGAAGAGATTTTTACCCCTCCCAGGTTTGGAGGAACTTAGGCTGGATAATCCAAACAATTGCTTCTGAGACTGCACTGTCCGATTCCACACATTACATGTGTAGAGGGAATTTCTCCATTATAATCACAGTCCCCTGTAGTTACTGTCTCTCTCTTCCATCTGGGTTTGCCGGTAACATTGATAAGGTTGTAGCTGACTATTTCTTTTAACAGAGAGATTAAAAAAGTTTGATTTGCAAGGTATCTCAATGGTGCCAGATCACATTAAATTGTTTTACTTTTTCAGAGGGAAAAGGATCCACTTGCATTTTTTTTTTTTTTTTTTTGGTATGGCTGCAGTAGGAATATCCTGTCGGTGGTTGATGGTACAATTACATAGAATTTTTCTGTGCTTTTAAAGATGCAACTGACATGAGAATAGCAATGGGGAAACATCAAGTTCTCAGCATGTGGTTTGCTGGAGAAATTATTTTAAAATGTAGAGCTTTAGGATTGTAATTCTCATTTGTACGGTAAAAACAGAAAGACAGCCATCAAAGAGGATATAACTGATGGTATAGAGCGAGTGTTGCAAACTTATGCCAACTTAAATGGATTGTAGTGGGTGTGGTGTGCTATGTTGATGATTTCAAGCTCTTTTAAGACTCTGAGGATAAAGAGATTAAGAACGCAGGGATCCTTTTTTTAATCTCTGCTATGTAATTGTGGTTGGGGGTGGAGGTAGGGGTAGTTACCCACATGCCGGATTATTTGCCATATCTGGCCTAATATCTCGTTACTCATTTGACTACAAAGAACTATAAGACTTTCCTTTTTCTCAAAGCCTCTTGCACCATTATCCCTATTGTGCTGTTGCCACCCCCCCACGTAATTAAGTCAGGAAGCCGTCAGTGGCTTGGCAAGAAACAAGTTGATGCAATCTGAGCAGTGAATGACGATTTAATTCTCTTACTGGGCTTATGCCTAGAAGAGTTTGAAAAGCCTTTTATGTATCAATCATTATACATAAAACTTAAATCTCTATCATTTTTCGTGGGAAGAAATCCAAATAAGTCATTTGGATGATATGATTGGAATGAAATGCATCTCCCTCATCCCCAGCGTCCTGGCCAAAATTGATTGACCAGAGATAAGATCTCTCCACTGATGTGGGACAGGCCCCTAGGTGGCAATCCAAAGCAATTTTGGTTGCCCCGTCTAGAGATTTAAGTCTATATAAAATGACCTGAGGACAGTCCAGGTAAGCAGTGAGTGCTGGAGGACTGACATGGGAGTGGGGCAGCCTGGGGAGGGTGTTGGGTCATGGGTCAGCGTCCAGAAGCAGCGATAGTTTTTCTAAACCCTGTCAGTTTCTACCTTCCAGGTCTTGACTATCAGTTTTCTTGTTATTTGCTGCCCAACCACTGAGGTAATTCCAAATATTTGAGGGTTTGTTTGTTTTTTACAGTTGCATCTCATTTCAAGGTAATTTATCTCTAAGAGTTCAAGTGGTGCTACCTGATATAATAAATAAACCGCAAAATCTCAGTGAATTAATTCAAGATTTTTTCCCCCTCATTCACGTAAAGTTCAATTGGAAAGAAGTTACTGTTCTCTTCTGCTCACCTTTCATTGTCCTGAATTCAGACACGTGGCCATGTCCCATTACGAGAGAGGCTGGCAAAGAGTCCCTGCAGGATTAGAAGGCAAAGGAACAGGCTGAACATCCAGCCAGGGCTACAAAGACAGAGATAGCTCCTCTAGGCAGCTGACCAAGTTCATTAATCCTTGTATGTGGATTATACAAATATAATGTGTCTTGTCCAAATAGTTGTATTAATTCATCTTGTCCAGATAGTTTTCTTGCTTCATGCTGCACCTTAGGGTCTTGGACTTATGAGTATCATGACTATTCTTCTCTATTTTGCTTTATAGAGCCCCCAGTATGGTTTCATGACAACAGAGATGATAACATGTCTTTCATGACAATGATAACAGGAGACATTCAATGAGTAGCACCTGTCCAATTCTGCACATGCCCCCCAGTCCCTCATTTTGCATTAACAGTGCTCTCAAAATTGAAGACTCTTATTTATATCATCTTAATATCAGGCTCCAAAAAATGGACAGGCAATACCTGAGCATCTCAAAGCAACCTTAACAACAGTATGCCTGAAGGATGCCAGACTTAGTAAGGAGCAATGCAATGTAGCAAAATTGAATTCAAATTGAAATCCAGTTTGATTTCATTCTCCTTTCCCCTCCCATTTATTTCTTTTTCTCTTTCTATCTCTACATCTCATATGGCTCGTCTTCCTCCTCCATCATTATATGCCAGAGACAAACGCTTGAGGAAAGCCCTCTTTGTAGCCAGGTGGCATAACTTTGGAATATCCTGAGAATAAAACGCAGAAAATCTGACACTGTGACCAAGATTATTCTTATGTTGATTGAAGCATGTGCATGACATGACTTGGAATGGTTTGAGACATACCTAGCCAAATAGTTTCATAATTCTCCATTGGAATCATCTCAGTTCCTCCAGCATATTATATATGTACCATGTCCTGATGGAAGCAAATAAATGGTTTGGGGCATCCCAAGACTGGATTCGTCATGTTCCACAGTACTTGGAAGACGAAGATATGCTTACATGATGTAAGTAAAGACCTGACTGATTACCCTTCTGACTCTTTATCAGTTACAGGACAAATCAGTCTTGAATTGGTATTGCACCGTCAATATGAATGAGTTCATAAAAATATGTAAAGATAGCATTTAATAATTTTTGTGAACATATCATTACTTTAGGAAATTTACAACATTTCTCAGTTAGATGGTGTCCTTCCTTGGAATATTTATTCATCTAAAGATTAAAAAGTGTGAATTTTCTTTCTCAGGTGGCATCTGACCTCTATTCAGCCCCTAGTGTTACTTTAAAAATGACCCTGAACTTCCATTCCCTGACCAAAATCTCAGTGAATATACACTAGAGATTTACAAGACATACTCAGAGGCTTGCCTTATGTAAAACTCATTTTTAATGGTTTGATTCTGGAAAGTAAAACTTAAAACATCTTGTCAAGTACTTGTATGATGGTTATTAAAAATACATTTGTATTTCAGGGTAGATTTAAACCATATGTTCTTATTTGCTCCCATTTAGCACATTAAACTACTATTTTGAAAGAGACAATCAAAATCCAAAAAGCCGCAAGAGCTCTCTCTTAAAATAGTTTCATATGTTTCTACTTTTAGCATAAAGTAACACTTTTTCCCCACCTGCCAGCACTGAACACACCTGGAAGGGTTTATATTTAGCCAAAACCTAGAACTCATAAAACCAAAATTATATTAAGACTTGGCAAGTTTTTATTTGTTTGAAGGAGGACCGAGTTAGAAGTTAGAAGGCTGCCTTAAATTTCTTTTGGCCATTTTTCTTCTCTTTCTCTTTTTTCCTCAGCTATTTAAACAATTAGAAGACTGGATATCAAGCAGCATTTATCTAAGTATTTTAAAACTGTGCCAAAATAAAAGCTAATCATTTTGTAATCATTTTGTAATCAGTATGCATAGAAGAGAGGAAGAAGCAGTAAAGCAGTTGCTGCATGTTTGCTGACAAAATATTTAATCCAAACATTTAATTTCAATCTGCCACTGTTCTCAGTCAGTATAATTACTTTAAGCAAATACCATGTTGGAAAAAATGGTCCCAGCCACTGAAATGTAAATAATACAATATAATCATCACCACACTCAAATTCATATACTATAATTTATTTGGATCAATTTCATAAATATGGGTGTAATAACTGTTTAAATTATTATAAACATGTGTATCTAAGCTACACTTATAGGAGTTGATTTATTCTTTCTTGTTGGCTACTTATACATGGGATAAAGACTTGCCAAACAAGTCAAATCACATAGATCTTCTCACAGTATCAATGGGGATGGGAAAAATTAGTTTTTTAGATTTTTGTCATTATGTCACGGTTAGACAAAGCATATAATTTATAAGAAGAGACAATTATTTATCCAGTATGTATTTGTAGACTATGGTTAAATATGATATGTTAAATATAATAAGTATATTTAAAATCAAAGTTTACAGGAACAACAGATATAGATGCTACCTTACAGGAGGTCACCACCAATAAAAGTGTTAATTTTTAAAAACAAGGATCGATAAAAATATGACACTGTGAAAACAAATAAACTACCTTAGAGCAATGCCTTTCTCTTATTTGTTTTTTTGTATCTTCAGCATTTACAAAATGCTTGACACATAGAAGGTGAAGGTACAGGATGTGCCCATTATGGTGCCCAATCTGCTCTCAGCCATTGTTGCTGAACCTGCCTTACCCACTGCTTCCCCACAGGCTAGCAGTCTGAAAACTCTTTGTGAAGGGGAGGTGGTCAATTGTCGGACTAGAGCGGCCAACTGACTCAGGCTAGTCAGGAACCTATAAGATAGTCTGATATTTGGGCTTTTTGCATAGAGCTCTGAACCTATCAGATGGAGTCCCTCTAAACTTAAACAATGATCCATAAATATTTGTTTCATTAATTAAAACAGTATATTTTTAAAAGTCTACTTACAAACTAAAACTTTTAAAATATTCTTATTTTCATACCTGGGATTTGTCTCAAAATAATATGGGAGCAGGGAAATGAGTGGATATTTTAGATGAAACAAAGTTGGTCCTATGTTGATAATTCTTAAAGTTGGTGATGAGTTTGTAAGAGTTTGACATAGTCTTCTCTCTACTTTCTACATTTTTAATAATTTTCAATATTAGAAAAATTTAAAGCTTTGTTCTTAGAGTCAGGCCTAGGCCCCTGCAATGTAGGGACTTTTCCTCCCTAGTCTATTAAATATCTGTTCGCATAACATTCCATTGTTTGCCAGAGATATCTCTGCTTTTGTACTTCCCTTTATCAGATGGGCAAGTTAAGAGAACTACTTGTGTCTTCAACTACCTGTAACAAAACACTTAACTAAATGTGATATAAACAATAAGGACCTTTATTTATCTCAAAATAAGATGTCTAAAGATAGATATTTCTAGGGACAATTAAAAACATCATTAAAAACATCTTATCATCTTTGCACTTTGCCCCTCAGTGAAAATTCATCAAACTTTAGACCTCATAAATTGGGCTGGTTTTATCAACCTCTTAAGATGGCAGCCAAAATTCCTGCCATTATACATACATATAAAATGTCAGATTAAAGGAGAGATGATTTTTTCCATGTTTGTCTTTCTACTAAATTCTTCTGTGTGAGCCCATAGCAAAACTTAATGTCTCATTGCCCACTGACTAGACACAGGGAGACTGGAAAATTAGCAGTTGATTTTTTCAGTTTCTACAATTTAGACAGGTATCCTTCTGTAGATAACATGGTGAGGAGATGTCCAGAGAGGCTTTGTACAGACGACCAACCATGGTTCCTAGTAGATCTCAGTAAATGGCACTAACATGGCATCTGTAACAGTTATAGTAGCCACAATAATGCTGAATAACAAACAGCCACACAATCTCAGTGCTATAAAATACACCTTTTAAAGCACATTTCTATAGGGTTTGATTGATCTAAATTAGGCCTGACTGGTGTCAGCTAGCCTCTAGCCTCATTTATGAATCTATGGTTAGGGGTGGGTTGGCAAGTTGTCTTAGCCGGTTGTGGCTGATCTTCGTTGGGCTGCTCACATGACTGGCTAGTTGTCTGATAGATTAGCAAGGATGGTTTTGGTTGGGGTGATTAGGGAAATGGCTCTGCTCTCACGTCCCCTACTCCAGCAGGCTAACCTAGGCATATTCTTATGGCCATGGCAGAGGGACAAGGGCAGAAGCAGGAACACACAAGGTGTTTTTTTGTTTTTTTGTTTTTTTTGTCCAAGCTTATGCATGTATCAGATCGGTTAGCTTGTCAGTGGCCAAAGTATTGCCTAAGTATTAAGATGTCAGGACACAAACTCTACCTTTTTTTCTAAAAGAAATGACAAAGAAACCCATGGCAAAGATTTCATACAGAAAACGGCAAAGAATTGGGTCTCTTAATGCAACTAATCTACCAAACCAAAAAAGCTTTTTAGAAAAGCTAGATATTAGTGGCTAGTCCTGATACTTCCCTTATCCTCAACTCCCATTTCCAAAACACTCAAATCCTATCAATGTTTCTTCTTAAATGTCTCCCAAATCTTTCCTCTGCTCTCCATTTTATCACCAATACTGTAATGCAGGCTCTTAATGAGGATTCTGCAATAAGATCTCAACTGGGGCCCCTATGTGGTGGCCCACAATAGCTAGAATGATCTTTAAGAAATGTGTATCTGAATGTGAAACTTGAACATTTCAGTGACTCAACATTACTCTCCAAATAAAAATAGAACTCCACTACACATTCCTGAAGCTTTCGGACCCTACTTAGCTCTTCCATTTTATCTTGGACCACCCTCTCCACCTTTTAATTCCAGTGTCTTTACAGTCCCTGGTGCTTGCTCTCTTCCCTTCTGTCATAGTTTCTTTGCACATGTTGTTTTTTCTTCCAGGAATACTCTTCCATCTGCTCTTTGCCTAAATAACTCTGACTCATTCCTCAGATCTCTGCTTAAGTGTCACTTTTCAACAGTCTGGCCTGACCTTCTTTATTGGAACCAATCACTCTAATACAGATTCTCATCATAATATAAACAGTCCCTTTGTTGAATTATCCTAATTAAAATTTTATATTAGTCTGTGTTGACCTTTTTAATAACCTTTATATTTTAAAATAGTTTTAGAGAAACGGAGTTGTTGTAAAGATAGCACAGAGGGTTCCCATATACCCTTTACCTAGTTTCTTCTAGCATAACCATAGTACATTAAGGAAAAATAAGAAATTAATACTGGTATAATACTGTTAACAAAATTACAGACTTTATTTAGATTTCACCAGTTTTTTTTTTCATTTATATCATTTTTTTATTTTTCAGAATCCAATCCGGGATACCATGCTCTAATTTAACTGTATGTCTTTCGTTTCTTATAATTTATGACATTTTCTGTCTTTCCTTGTTTTTCATGACCTTGTTGATTTTCAAGATTTCTGGCCAGGCATAATTTAGAATGTTACTCAATTTGAATTTCCCTGATGGTTTCTCATAATTACACTAGGATTATGGATTTTTGGAAAGAACGTTATGGAGATGAAGTACAGTTCTCATTGCCTGGTATCAGAGGGTACCTGCTATCAACATGACTTATCACTGGTGATAACTTTGGTTACTGGTATACAGTAGTGTCTGCCAGCTTTTTTGTAAAGTTACCATTTTTCCCTTCCATACTCTATTCACTAGAAGTGAGCTTCTAAGTCCAGGCCACACTCAAGTGGAAGGGAGTGAAGTTTTATCTCTTGGAGGTAGGAGTATCCATACATTTGTAAACATATGTTAAAACCACCACAACAATTATTAAATATTTGGGGGGAAAATGCTTTGTAGTGATGTAAATATTCTCCTTAAGGTTCTGCCTACAATTTTAGCATTCATACATGGATCTTGCAAGCAGAAATTATTACTGTGATATTCTAATTGTCATTATTTTATTTCCCTCATTTCTTCTATACTTATTATCTAATATTATTCCATTTGGTATAGAAGACTTCTCTCCTCTATTTACTTATTCATCACATATATGTTTATTTTATTCTTTGGGCTGTAATCCAGTACTATCATAATTTATCTTATTGCTCAAATTGTTACAGCTTTGGACACGGAGAGCTCTTCTAGGTAGGCTCCTATGTCATCACTTTTTTTTTAGTGTTTCCTGTATGACTTTATGTTTTCATTTGTTACTTAGTTTTTTGTTGAATGGAATATACAATTGAATGATGCAAAAATGAAAGCTATATATAATATACATGAGCAATATAATAATAATATAATGTATAGTAATATAGTAATAACTTTACTAAAATTCGTGTTCTCTAAAATTAAGATTATGACCTCTGCATCTTTTATGTTGCATTTGCCTGATATGACTTTGTCTGTCAGCTTATTTTCAACCTTTCTGAATCTTTTTGTTTTAGGTGTATCTTTGAAGACATTGGATCTGCTTTGGGAGCCAATCTGAAAATTTTTCCAACTGGACAAGTGTCGCAGCCCTGGAGGTACTTAGACTGATCAGATCTCTTGCAGAGAGAGAACCTGCTGTGAGGAGTGGAGTTAGCTACCTGCCTTGGCTGCCCCACCTGTGGGATTTACTGCAGCACATACCTACATCGTGCTCTGTCCATGCTGCTCCCAGCCACTGGCCAACACAGCCAGAATACTTCTGCTCAAGGGGAGACTATTTTAATGACCAATTTTTGTGGGAATCTCACAGAAGCCTGGCTGAAACTTTTTCACAGATGCATTTCAATCTGAGCTGTTTCCTGCCCAATCCCATTTCCTCCCCTCTTTCCTTCATAGGTGTCCAGCCTGCATCATGGCCTCCTTTCCCATTCCAGCTCACATTTCCCTTGAACTTTCACAAGTGTTCCCTCCATTAATCTCTTGCCTTTCTAACTCCATTTTGGAATCTGTTTCCTTGAGGACCCCAGCTAACAATGAATTTCTTTTTACATTTATCAATAGGACAGATAATTTTGCTCTTTGTTCTCTCTCAATTCCTTTCTAGGATTCTACCAGGTTTTGTTTTACCTCTTTCTGTTGTCTTAACATCTCTTCCCTGAATCCTTACATTTCTACTTGGCAGTCTTCCTTCATGAATTCATTCATTTTAAATAAATAACAGAATTTTTGGTCATAATTTTCAACTGTTGCATTCATCCTTCTGGTGAATATTCTTTGCTTCTATGTTTTGCTCTTTTTTTGCACATTTTAGGATATCATTGCATTGCTGCTGGGCCACTTCAGCTTTCATTATCTATTATCAAATGAGCTTTGTTTTTTCCAAGACAAGACCTAGGCAGAAATTGTGTGTGTGTGTGTGTGTGTGTGTGTGTGTGTGTGTGTGATTTTTTTCTGAAGCCCTATAAGTACTTTAAGAAAAAAACCCCTGTAATCTCAGGAAACAAACTGAGTGTTGCTGGAGTGGTGGGGGGGTAGGAGGGATGGGGTGGCTGTGTGATAGACATTGGGGAGGGTATGTGCTATGGTGAGCGCTGTGAATTGTGCAAGACTGATGAATCACAGATCTGTACTTCTGAAACAAATAACGCAACATACGTTAAAAAAAAAAAGAAAAAAGAAGAAGATAGCAGGAGGGGAAGAATGAAGGGGAGTAAGTCGGAGGGGGAGACATACCATGAGAAACTATGGACTCTGAAAAACAAACTGAGGGTTCTAGAGGGGAGGAGGGTGGGGAGATGGGTTAGCCTGGTGATGGGTATTAAAGAGGGCACATTCTGCGTGGAGCACTGGGTGTTACGCACAAACAATGAATCATGGAACACTGCATCAAAAACTAATGATGTAATATATGGTGATTAACATAACAATAAAAAATTTTTAAAAAATAAAAAAAACTGGGTCTAGGACGTCTCCTTTCACTAACTTGGCTCTTACAACATTATTGCGATCGAAGGATGTAGTGTCTGTACTTCAGAGTATATTCCTCCCCATGAGAAAGTATAATTTTTCTCTATGATTTTGGTCATCTCATGTTTCCTGCCACTACACCATGAGTTTCTCCTCTTCCCCTTCTCTCGCTTCTCTTGTGCCCCATCTCAGCTGTTTTTTTTTTTTTTTGGATTCAATTATCTTTATTAACCTAACAGTGTTACATTTTATACATAATACCTAGCTGTTTTCTCAAAGGGATCTATATTTTAGTACATCATGTTAATAATAAAAAGCCAAGTTCAGATGGTTAAACTTCAACCTAGCGTTTTAATATCATCCGGACAAGGCAAGCTAGAAAGTGAATCACTTTACGCACATCAGAGTAGTGTTCCAAAATAACTAGGCAGCTGCTACACTTTTAAGCAAGGGAAGAAAAAAACTTTCATTTTGATCTTTTTGTGTTCCAGCAAATTATACTTTCAATTAACAGCAACAATGATACCATAAAAAATGCTCTGCTTTTTAAATTTCTGAACTTCAATACAAATTAAAGTAGTAGTACTGGAGTCTTTTGGGAGGCAAACTGCTATCAGCTACATTCATCAGTGTAGCTGAGCCTCTTTATCGATAACCAGGTCCAGGTTGGGTATAGCCCTGACCAAAGGGAGGGCGGGTGCGTGCATAAGAGTTAGGCCCACTAGGAGGTGGAGTCATAGTACTTCCAGGAGGTGGAGTAAAACCTGGTCTCGGTTGATAGGCCCCGGGGTGGCTTGGAGCCATTCCAGGTTGTGAGGCAGGGGCCACAGTATAAGTGGTAGGCTGAGAAGTTTGGGTAGTGTAAGTTTGTGGAGGGTAACTGCTCGCCTGGTACTGCTGTGGTGGTTGAGCAGGCAGCTGTTGAGGCTGGCCAGCAAAGGCAGGAGCCGGTGCCTGGGAAGCTGGTTGCTGGCCATATCCCTGGAACTGCTGAGGTTGTTGGGGTCCAGTCTGCTGACTATAGCTTGCTGAATACTGGATACCATACTGCTGGGGCGGCTGGGGTGGCTGGGGTGGCTGCTGAGCACCATAGCCGGCCTGCTGCGTGTACTGCTGGTACATCTGACCTTCACTCTGACCTGCTTGTGTCTGAGCTCCAGTATACGGGGGCTGCTGTGGCTGAACTCCTGGCGGATGAGCTGCAGAGGAGGAGGAAGCAATGCTGTCAGGGGTTCCTGAACGGTCTTCTGCAGGAGCACTGGGTGGCCCTGAAACCTGATCATCTGTTAAGCCAAACGCTGACATGACATTTTTATTGATTTCATCTTGGTTTTTTAAAGGATCAAAAGCTGACATACTTGCTGCCATAACCTGAGTAGACTGTTTTCCAGAAGAATCAGAAGCAGCAGGCTTTTCATCCCTACCATCCACAGTATCATTTTCAGGAATACTGGTGGAAGGTCCTGGTTCTCCAGGTGGTTCCAAACTATCCAACAAGCGATTCACTTTATTTCGCAGTTCTATTAGCTCTCAACGGAGATATTTCACTTGACTCGATCCAAGGGGTCTTGGTTGGCCATTAACAAATAATGTCAGTTTCAGTATTCTACTATACTGAATTGCAAAAGAAAGGTCAGAACTATCAAAAATTGTTATAAGATCTCCATCTTCATCTTTATACTTTATTGTAACTTCATCATTACTCAGGAGTTTTCCTCTGAAAACTTGCTGCATCATTAGCACCAATTCATCGTAAGTAATATCTTCATTATGAATTGGAATTCATCGAATATCCTTCCCAAGTTGAGCTTTGATGATTAGCTTCCCACTTAGGTCCAACTGTCCATTCATGGTGGACTCCAGGATGTTGTGTACATACAGCTCTACGGAAAGACCGGTTCGAGGCCGATGCCGGGCTGGCTCCGGGACGCCGTGGGGTGGCTGTGGTCACGGCCCACTCTGGTGCCCTCCCCATCTCAGCTGCTTTTAAAAGCCTTCATGCATGTTTTGAACCTGCAGACAGCCCTTATATTTACTCTGAGATGGAGTTTGTAAGTCATTTTGTGTTGGTTTTTTTTTTTTTTTTTTTTTGTATGATATCTAGGAGAAGAACTTGAAAAGTGCCAGCATAGACAGCCCTATTCACACCGGGAGCCTTTACCTGCATAGCACTCTCCTCCAGTAGCAAGGATTCCCAATCATGGCAGTATTGACATTTTGGATCAAATGATTCTTTGTCACGGAGGCTCTCCTGGGCATTGGAGAGGGATTAGCAGCACTTCTGGCCTCTACACACTAGGTAAGTGCAAGTTGTGATGATCAAAATATTGCCATCTATCATCAGATGTTCCTTCACAGGCAGGGTTGCTTTCGGTAGAAAACCACTCCACTGGACCAAAAATCCAGTGAGAGTGCAATGTCTTCTTTGTTAAACTTTCCATTCCTTAGCATAGCTTAACCCATAGTAAGAATTCAATAGCAGTATGCTGATGGTATGGATGACTAAGTGGAGAAAGTATCATTGAGTTTATTTGCCCTTCTTGGTATCCCCATATTTTAGGAAACAATACTTTATGATCCAATCCGATTTTGACCAATGATATGCTTTTCCCTAGTGAAAACATGTGTAGAACCATAGTATCCTGTCTATGAAGGGAGCCTGGAGAGATCCACTATGAAGCTATTATTTAATAGATGAAGAAATTGACACCCAGAGAGTTTGTGACTTATGCCTTACTACACAAAAATTTAGTGATAGAGCTGAGATTACCTCTCTGCACATTAAGGCTTTCTCAAAAATACTATGATGTATTATTTAATCCAAGACTGCACATATGTAGTAAACACACATTCCGTAGAATAAAACCTCTGAAAATCAAAAGAAAATTAAACAAAAGTAGTATCTCTTTTCACCATTAGGAGAGTGGGAAGATAATATCAGGGAAAAACATTTTGATTTAGTTTATGAGAGAATGCAAAGCAACTGGCTCCCTAAACATGCTAAATTATGAAGCAGATATATATATACTTTAATGACAAAAACACAGTAAAGAGTCTGCAAGCTTTTCTAAGGATCTTGATTATTTTGACAAAGCATGATTTTTCTTTTAATAAAGAATCTAAATTTCGTGTCACTAAATTTAAAGGGTTGTTTGGGAAGAAGGTGTATAGTAGTATATTTTAAATGACAATGAATTACATCTTTGGAAAATGCATTACATTTTAAAACTCTTTTAAAAAAAATATTTTAAAACACCAAGCACTAAAACAGCCTATGGGACTTTCAAGAGTGTTGTTCTCTATTACTAATGTGGAATGGGACAAGGTTATAGCCATTTGGGTGGCAGGCTGAGTAATAAGTAGATACTATAACATAGTTCATGTAATATATATATCATTCACACTTCCCTACATTGCATAGTTGGGGGGGGAAGAAAAGATAGAATATTTTCAACAAATACTGACTTTTTTTTCAATTACTGAGTCATAAAGAACTCTTTTCTGACAACATCTTCCGTAGGAACCACTATTTAAATCTCAACCACTGGGTGTAACTACTTATTTCTCATCGATTCACTTGGTTGAAGTAGGTAGTTGAAAAAGCTCACAAAATCAGTCTTTTACTTGGAGTTCTATAAATGGACATGGAACAATTCCAAACTGACAGAACTCAAAACTTGCTTATAAATAATACCATGCCTAAGAACAGAAACTTAAGTACTTTTTTAGGTTTGATTATGACAAAGTCATTGAAGGATTTATAGGAAAACCCCAGATGTCTTATCAAGAGATAGCAATTTCTAGGTAGAAGGGAAATGTTCATTGTACTAAGGGTGAAAGGAGTGGAAATGGTGTTTACTGTAAAAATATAGAAACAAAATTCTGAAATATGTTAGATGAAAATTATGGTCAATATAAAGACAATTACTGCAAAAACAATGCCAAAGTTGTGAGTTCTTTGAAAGGAGGAACTGTGTTAGGTGCCTTTGTGTTCTTGGATGACAAATAGATGAGCTGATATTTAACGGGCATTGAATAAAAATGTTAGCAGAAAGGATGAATAAGTATGCCAGTTAGGTTGCTATGGATTTCTGATACCACCTTTTCAAAGAGAAAGTATATTCTAAAAGCAACCTCATTTTGAAGTTCTGTTCCACAAATAACCCATTTTTAGTATAGAAAAATCAGAGATCATAAACAACAACTAAATTGCCCATATCTTACTATCTAGCTAAAACCAGTATTAACATTCAGAAGTATATTTTTCTAGACATTTTTCTTGTTGTAGCAGGCTCTCTAAGTGTTTCAAAAGAGATGGAAGAGTTAGAGGAGAAATAGGTTGTCTTAAACACTTACTGTCATTCATTCACTTGGGGAAGGCTGTTGTGGGGGTGGCTATTGGGGAAGATACACTCTGAGAAGAATGCAACAGGAGAAACCATGCACTATCCCCTCTCCTTGGTAGACTTTCTCAGTGCCCATCATCATGATTTTCTCTTTTAGGGGAGAAGTTTGTCTTACTTGCAACCAATACAAGAAAAGAGAGACAGAGATAGAGGACTCTGCTTTTCTAAAAGAATAAGGAGCACTCGAACTTAAATTTCTGGTTAACCATAATCAAAGTCTGCTGAGAAATAAAAAGAGTATTCACTTGCTCTAAGTAAATCCAATGGAAAACATCTCTTAAAACTACTGACCTTGTTAGTAATTAAAATTAAACAGATTTTACCCATTTTCTTTGTTTTCTCCTTTCAGCAAGACTGTAACTGAAGAACGCCTGGGATTCACATCTCACAGTGCCAGATACTGTAGAGTCAAAAATATGTGAACAGGCACCACTAGAAAATATCAGGCATATGGCATGAAACACATTTTCATTCATTCTCCAGAGGGGAAAAAATACATTTTGACGGAATGCAAAATATTGTGCTCTGGTTTGCTTGCCAAATAGAGAAATGTATGAATTTTAGCAAGGAAACCAATGGCTAGTTTGCATTGGGAGGGTTTAGAGTAATTCCTCTACAAGCAAATAATTTGGACAGGTTAGGTGTTTGGGAGTGGGCATTTAAGAAAGAGTTTCTTAGAGGCTGCCTGGTTTTCCTTTTCACTTGCTGACTGAAAGCTTTTGTCCTGATGAATTTCACTTCTGTAGCACTCAGGATTTCTGCTGAGCTGAATGCCAGGGAGTCAGTGCTACATTCCTACACCCCGATACTCCTTTATTTTCCAGAGATTTCTGGCCTACTGTGTGTTCACTGTTTTATGAAGCACCATAGATAAAAGAGATACTCACCTCTTTCTTCATTAGCATCTGTTACCTTCTAAATAGAATTGTGAGCATCCCCAATGTACCTGGACAAGACTGGCACACATAAAGTATTCGATAACTCAGCCTGCACAAATCCTCAGCAATAACCAGTTTTAGTTAGTTAACTGGAAACCCGTCATCCTACAGTAAACAGACCAATGGAATCAAACTTATTTCAGAAGGCTGCATTAGAGTCATGTTACTTCCAGAAAAAAATTACAACCATAATTCTCAGAAGTAAAGGGTGTGATTCTGTTTACTGTTTAACCAGACTTGCCTTTCTTATAGGTCAAGCGCATGTGTCAAAATGACTGCATAGCAGTGACTTCTCTTACTTATCAGATTTGTTTGCATGGGTAAACAAAACTCATCCTTCCTGAAACCCAGCTCGGAAGAAAAGACTGCAACTCCAGTAGTGAGCAGGATAGGAACAAACCGACAAGGGCAGGAATAGCTCTCTATTTATTGCTCCCAGCAGGTGTCAGATGCCATAGTTTCTCTGCAACCATCAACACCCTGGGGCTTTCTAGTTCCACATCGAAGACAAGGAAGAAGGAGCATGGCGACTAACCCCAAGGGATTAGGTACCAGAATCCTATCCCAACTACTAGCAGACTCCAGCTGCGTTTAAATATTTTTTTTTAAAGAATTTGTGATGCTCAGTGGTTACTGATTACTTCCAGATTTTAGTTCTAGCCCAGTGAAGATTTGCCACAAAGAGTTTATCTGTTATTGTTAAAGTTGTGATTGCTACAGGAAATGTCTTCTTGTAAGTAAGCCATTTCCCAAAACATGAACTTTTACAACAGTTAAACAAACAAACCAACACAACACAAACAAAGCTGACCTAATCTTTAAAAACATATTCGTGGCACTGATGGGAGAGGGAGAGGAAATGTGTGGGCAAGATAGAGCGTTTGTTTGGGATTCTTATCAGATACGCTGAGAAACCAAGATGTCATTGCTGAAATCACTGCATTAATGCCTTTAAAGGACATGAATATGTGTTCTTGATTCATTTAAGTCTAAACTGACAGACAAGGTTAACTTTTGAAACCAGGATAACAGCCCAACTATGAAAGGGGCATAATTACTCAGCGTTTCTCCCCACCCCCACCAAGTGTATTTCAAATCATTTTCCTCAATAGCAACAAAACAAAACAAAAACACGAAAAACAACCAAACACGCAAGACACTTAGTGATTCTTAACATTTCGTGGAAAATTTGAATCAGTTAGGGACCACAACCATTTTCAAAGACGGTATGGGTGTGTGCATGTGTATGTGTATACCTTAACAAGCACCAGGTCTTGTAAGGAAGTGTTGAACCGCTATATTGTACACCTGAAACTAATGTTACATTTTATGTTAACTAACTGAAATTTATATAATAACTTTTTAAAAAGTATCGAAGGTACCTAACTGACATGTTTAGATGGGGTGAGATTTTAAAACACCCCAAATGCACTAACTACAGCCTTCCACAGTTAAGACTTGTGCTGAATATCTCAGTTCACAAATCTACATCTGTTGTTGCTGCCTGCTACTTTTAGAATCCTGGGAAGCTAGAGATACGTCTTGGAGGCCTGTTCTGTCTGAAAGTTTTCCTCTAGGAAAAAATTTCCCTATCCTGAATGTCAACCAGGCCTATCAACTGCCCTTTTCCTACCATCCATTCTCCTGCCAACTATGTTGAATACGTAGAGTTAAAAAAGTCCTCTTTTCTGAAAAACTGGTGAGAATTTTTTCCAAGTGGATATAGACTAAGTAAGCACCACCTGACAAAAGTTAATACTTTTCAAACATAAAACCACCTCATTCCAGAAACATTTTATGTCCTCCCAAAGGAAAAAAAAAAAAATCCACTCACCTTTTCAGTGGATATTGTCTTAAATAACTCCTTTGGTTGGCGTAAATCACTCTTTCTATTGGCCATTAAAGGACGAACAATTGACAAGATCTTATTTCATCAAGCTTACAACATAACCTTATAGTCTGAATTATAAAAATAAATGGAGATCATGTCCACACACACAACATAAAATGAAAGTTGAGATAATTCAACTAATTGTGATCATTCTTGCTTCCACCATTCTTCTGTGAGATGATCCAGATAACTGAGGGAAAAACACAGCCTCCTGTTCTGGATCATTGCCTCAATTAATTGTTTCAGTTTTCACATGAGGGTTAAGAATGAAGTCAGTTATGGGGCGCCTGGGTGGCTCAGTCGGTTAAGCGACTGCCTTCGGCTCAGATCGTGGTCCTGGAGTCCTGGGATTGAGCCCCGCATCGGGCTCCCCACTCAGCGGGGAGTCTGCTTCTCCCTCTGACCCTTCCTCCTTTCATGTCATGTGCTCTCTCTCTCTCTCTCTCTCTCATTCTCGCTCTCTCAAATAAATAAATAAATAAAAAGACTTAAAAGGAAGAACTAAAATATCCAATATTTAAAAAAAAAAAAAGCTCCTAAAAGAATGAAGTCGGTTCACAGCATACCTTTCGGGCTTTCACCTATTCTTTCTGTATCCTTAAAGTATATCCGAATGTCCACATCTAGGTTAAGTATGCTAGCTATTTGCATATCTGAGCTATTGCTGCCCCTCAGATATCTTCACAGTAAGCCTGTCCCAATCGTAGAACTTAGAGAGGACGGTGTTCTGTCAGAGCCCACCGCCCCTGCATAATAAATTCCTATTAAATGCAACCTATGGTTTTTAGTGGTACAATGCTGGAATAGTCTGGAAAAGGGTTATATTTTACAAAATCTCGTAACAAGCCTCTGTATCAAGAAGTACAAATATGAGGGGTACCTGGGTGCTGCAGGTGGTTAAGCGCCCAACTCTTGGTTTCACCTCAGGGGCGTGAGACCGAGCTGCACATCGGGCTCCCTGCTCAGTGGGGAGTCTGCTTGGGATTCTCTCTCCCTCTCTCTCTGCCCTTTCTGCTTGCTCTCTCTCTCTCTCAAATAAGTAAATAAATCTGAAAAAGAAAGTACAAATATGGTCTTGCCATTGCAATTTGTTACTCTCCTGTGTGATTCATAGTTAATTGAAGTTAATTCTTCTCAGAACATGAGTGGCACTAAAGAAAAGACAACTTGCCTTAATAAAAAAATCCAGGAGTAGAAATGGGGATGCAATTCCCATAATTTCTGCAGTATAATCATCACATCAATACCAAAATAGTTAGTTCATTATTACATCTATAGCCCACATTGCATTATATATCGTTTAAACATTAAAAGGCCAGAGAATTAAATGGAAACCTAAGTACATAAACATTTATTTAATGCTAACTATGCTCAAATTGAGTACTTTAATATAGTATTAACGATTAGGATATGGACCCTGATTTGTCGAGCTCGTAGACAGGTGAAGAAGGCAGATATAGATGCGGCTAATGATCATATGAGGCAAATTTTAAGGAATGCCAAGCTCAAACCAGTGGCAGACAGCTTTGGGGCATAGATGAAGGATCAGTCATCCAAATGGTGAATCATGGCTGATAGTGCAGAAGAGGAGAAATTGGAATTGGGTCTCATAGTATGAACATGAAACATAACTATATGAGTCATAATCTTTAATTGCTAGTGTCAGAAATCCAAAAGTAGGGGCGCGCCTGGGTGGCTCAGTCGTTAAGCGTCTGCCTTCGGCTCAGGTCATGATCCCAGGGTCCTGGGATCGAGCCCCACATCAGGCTCCCTGCTCAACTGGGAGTCTGCTTCTCCCTCTCCCTCTGCAGCTCCCCCTGTGCTCTCTCTCTCAAATAAATAAATAAATAAATAAAATCTTTTAAAAAATACAAAATTAATTTTGGTAGGAAAACACAAATTTTTCACTTTGCAAATTTGGAATTTAAAGGGTGAATCTGGAGGTTAATACTAAAGTGGAAACTTTTTTTTAAAGATTTTATTTATTTATTAGAGAGAGGGTGAGCAAGTGAGAGAGAACACAAGCAAGGGAGAGGGGCAGAGGGAGAAGCAGACTCCCCACTGAGCGGGGAGCCCCATGTGGGGCTCGATCCCAGGACCCTGGGATCATGATCTGAGCCGAAGGCAGACACTTAACCAACTGAGCCACCCAGGTGCTCCTAGAGTGGGAGCTTAAACACATCATGGATTTCTTTCCACTGCTCATTTTGCTTTTAACTGTGTATCAGTTTCATTCCACCAAAACACCTTCTCCCCGGGGTCTCAACCCAGCCAAGAACTGCTTGAACTCACAGTTACCACCTTATGACCAAAGAAAGTGGCTTCTCTATCCTTATTCCATTTTGAAAAATCTACCTTAACACTCTTCCTGGCCCCACTTGCATCACCTGCTTAACTTTTATACCAATTACCAGGGCAGGGTAGGAAGGGTTTTAGGAAAAACAAAGATAATAGTTTTCCACCACAAAGAATTTACAGAAAATGGGAACTAGATTCGTTAAAAACATTTATGGTATAAGTCTATAGATGAAAAGGAAGAAAAACTGAAGGAAGTAATACAATGACAATACAATGACCCTGCAAAGCTATTTGGGGGGCAGGTTATATGGCACACTATGACTCATAGTGCTTAAATATTTTTCTATAGGGCACAAGGAAACATAAAATGTCCAAGGACATGATTACTACTATCATAGACTGTAGATTTGGTGGGGGGGGGGGCGCACAAAAAGAGGGAAGATTGGGTAAAGAGAGGGAAGTCAGGGAGAATATCAGACAAAGGTCAAGAGAAATAGTTTCTAGTCCTGATCTGCCAAGATTCAGCTACAGGACTTTTGGCAAGTCATCTCTCTTGGCATCAGGCTCCACATTTATAAGAATGGAAATCAGAACATCTTTTCTATCCATTAATGTTACTAAGAAAGAAAGAATGAGTATGATTACTCTTGAATAAGTTAGAAGTACGAAATAAATGCACAGCGTTATTATTTGTAATACCCCTGCCATTCAAAATTTCATTTCATTAAGGGATTCAAGATCTGGTTCTAAATTTGTCAGCATGGATCATCACTACTTGTCTAAATTTCAGACTCATTCAGGAAGTGCATGAAATGGAGGAAAATAAAGTCTCATTGCAAACGAAGCAAATCCAATAATGTCAGATATTGATATCTCATTCTAATTGCTTAAGAAAACGAGCCATGAACAAGAAAAACACTCAATATGATGTAATGGGAAGATCTTGGGCTTTGGCAAGAAACTTGCATGGCATTTAGTACCTATTCTACACAACACCTGTAATTCCTTGGGAAATAACTTGATCTCTCTGAGCCAAAACAAATGGAAAATAAATGTATTTCCTTGGTTAATAAATTAACCTTTAAGCTTCATCTGCATAATAGCAATCTTTCTCCAGGATTAGAAGTAACAAAAGTCTTCAGAAAGCGTCTGTCAAAAATAGACTCGAAATGGTTGAAAGACCTACATGTGAGACAGGAGTCCATCAAAATCCTAAAGGAGAACACAGGCAGCAACCTCTTCGACCTCAGCTGCAGCAACTTCTTCCTTCGCCAAAGGCGAGGGAAGCAAGGGCAAAAATGAACTATTGGGACTTCATCAAGATAAAGAGCTTTTGCACAGCAAAAGAAACAGTCCACAAAACCAAAAGACAACCGACAGAATGGGAGAAGATATTTGCAAATGACATATCAGATAAAGGGCTAGTATCCAAAATCTGTAAAGAACTTGTCAAACTCAATACCCAAAGAACAAATAATCCAATCAAGAAATGGGCAGAAGACATGAACAGACATTTTCCCAAAGAAGACATCCAAATGGCCAACAGACACATGAAAAAGTGCTCAACATCACTCGGCATCCGGGAAATCCAAATCAAAACCTCAATGAGATACTGCCTCACACCAGTCAGAATGGCTAAAATTAACAAGTCAGGAAATGACAGATGTTGGTGGGGAGGCAGAGAAAGGGGAACCCTCCTACACTGTTGGTGGGAATGCAAGCTGGTGCAACCCCTCTGGAAAACAGTATGGAGGTTCCTCAAACAGTTGAAAATAGAGCTGCCATATGATCCAGCAATTGCACTACTGGGTATTTACCCCAAAGATACAAATGTAGGGATCCGAAGGGGTACGTGCACCCTGATGTTTATAACAGCAACGTCCACAATAGCCAAACTGTGGAGAGAGCCAAGATGTCCATCGACAGATGAATGGATAAAGAAGAGGTGGTATATATATATATATATATATATATATATATATATATATATACAATGGAATATTATGCAGCCATCAAGAGGAATGAGATCTTGCCATTTGCAACGATGTGGATGGAACTGGAGGGTGTTATGCTGAGTGAAATAAGTCAGTCAAAGACATGTATCATATGACCTCACTGATAGGAGGAATTCTTAATCTCAGGAATCAAACTGAGGATTGCTGGAGTCGGCGGGGAGAGATGGGGTGGCTGGGTGATAGACATTGGGGAGGATATGTGTTACGGTGAGTGCTGTGAATTGTGCAAGACGGTTGAATCACAGATCTGTACTTCTGAAACAAAGAATGCAATATATGTTAAGAAAAAAAAAAAGAAGATAGCAGGAGGGGAAGAATGAAAGGGGGGAAATCGGAGGGGGAGACGAACCATGAGAGATGATGGACTCTGAAAAACAAACTGAGGGTTCTAGAGGGGAGGGGGGTGGGAAGATGGGTTAGCCTGGTGATGGGTATTGGGGAAGGCACGTTCTGCGTGGAGCACTGGGTGTTATGCACAAACAGTGAATCATGGAACACGACATCAAATGTATGATGATTAACATAACAATAAAAAATTTTAAAAAAAAGAAAGCGTCTGTCATTCAATAAACATTAGGTCCTTCATACCCTTAGTTTATTACATTGACCTCAGTTTTGCTGTCCTAGTTCCTTGACACAAATATTAATCAAGTATAGTAAATAAAATCAGTGTTGTACATAAAAGCTATCCATTAAATTGAGAGCCCTCCGAAGATCTCTCTACACCCTTTGAAGCAAATATTTATAATACATCTACCATGCGAAGAGTGTTGTTCTCATTGATCTGGATATGCTCATCAATCGGAAGTAAACAAACAAGTAGTAGTCATTTCAGGGGATAAGATAAATAAATATAACAATTTAAAGAAAAATATTTAGGGGGGAACTCATTTATTCTTGCTTTCCTCTGGAAATAAAAAAGTTGCTTTATTTGAGGAAATTGTTGTATAATTTTGAAGCTATAAGTAAAGGTTAAGATTTTACTTAAACGTGTATTTTTCCTTCAAAAGAAAAACTGTTATTACAAGTCATTAAAATCTGGTCATTTTGTTTTCAGGCCTACATGAAATCTAAGCCACACTAATTTATTAGATGGCCTTAGATTGCGATGATAGGAAAGCTAAAAGCTGGGCAAGAAAGTCTGACCTTTTTTTTTCCACCTTTTAACTTCTTGATTCTGGCTTACCATTACATAGAAAATGATTTAAATTATAATATTTTCCATTGTGTAGGGCGCACTTAAATGCTTGTATAGATAGTACTTATCACAAACTCTGTTGAACTTTTGAACTGTTTTTGCTGTCTGATCAAAGTTTGGTGATATTACAGTTTTCTGCTTTTGAGAATATTTTTATAGTCTTAATTGTAACTTGACAGTTCAATGATACTGAACTCTGGATGGTAAATAATATTTGAGGTTTCATCATTTTTTTTACCAAATAGATAAGGATGGTTTTTATAAAACCCTAATCATGGGCTGTCCATCCTCAAAATAATAATCTTCCTGGAATTGCTATATTGACCTCTTTTATGGTATACCACAACATATCCGCATTTAATCCTATGATGCTGCTATTTTTATTTCGTATAGAGCAAGATAAGGAAGAGGGAGAAAATATAAGGATAATTATTACAGATTAACTTTTAATGTACTTACATTGATGATGCTCTTTAATCATTCCATCTGATGTTGGGAAGATAGTATCATGGGCAAGGAAAAGAAAGGAAACAAAAAAATCGAAAAGAAAAAAAAAAGAAGAGAAAAAGTAGAAATGGGTAGCCTCCCAGAAACATATCATGTGGACTTCAGAAATTCAGTTGAAACTACTGAACGAAGAAAAGAGACTTGGCTCTGTCTCTAAGCTCCAAGCCTTAAATTTTGGTCACCCTTTAAATAATAAAAAGCCTTAGAACAGGTTAATTTGGGTGGAGGAGAGACTCTAATACATGCTCTTTATCCCAGGAATCAATAAGAAGGGGGGGGGGGAAAGTAACTTCACATGATCCTCAGTGTGCCAGAATACTGTGAAGCTCTTTGAACTCGTCATGCGTAAAGTGGGGCTCCAAAAAGATATGAATTAGGAGAGTTTCTGGATGATCTATTAAGCAGTTGTGCTGAGATGGTCCATGAGCAAATGCTGTTCTACTAGGTCTAAGATCTGAATATTCTCACTTAGAACAAACCTCTTTGAGGCTTGTCAATTAATAGCACAGTAGCTTAGTAGCGTGATGGGAAAGGCAAACTTCTGGGTGCAAGGCAGACATGGGTTCCAATTAATTGCCACCAATTATTACTCATATAACATTCTGCAAGTTATTAAAATTATCTGGATATGTTTTGCTATTGGCTAAATTGGGAGAAAATAGTCATGTAATAGGCTTTCAGTGATTATTCATGTAATTATTCTACCTCTGTTTTCCCACCCTTTTGAGTTGTACTCTCCCTACCTGAGAGCCAGCAACGGCCTCTACAGGGATTATCTGAGTTCAAATCCTGACTCCACTTCGTTTACTCATCTTTAAAATGGGGACAATAAGAGTACTTTCTCCATAGGGACATCATGAGAAATAAATGAGCTGATATGTGTAAAGCATTCAGAAGAGGGCCTGGAGCAGGGAAAAAAGCACGGCGTAAATGTTTGCTATTACAATTATTTAGTTGGGTTATTGGTACTCTGTTAATCCCCAAATATTTCAGAACAGTTTGGCTCTGTGTTCCTTTCTTTCTTACTGAAATTTGAATCACTCTTATTTTTGTTTTTATTCACAGACATAGGTCTGTTTTCACATGCTTCCTTTTGTAGTTAATCTGTTTTTTGGAAAATGTTGTGGCAAAGGAAGAGCCATTCCATGAACAAAGAAGTATCCAGTAACACACTCTTCTGGACTGACAAATTCTGGGAAGGCCAGACCTGGTACCTGTTTTCTAAAGTGGCACAGGTGCTAAAATAATGTGTGCATGTGATAGGAATCAAACTGAAAGTCAGAATGTTGGTATCTATTTTCTTTAACTATTAACCAGGGACAAGAACCAATCTCATGGTGTTGTTATTTTTAAAAAGGAAATAAAAATTATATTTTTTGTTAAATAAATGTAGTGTATTCAGCCTCTGTGTTCTGCTTAATATACAGATGTATTACTTATTATGTATTATTTGTATTATATTACATTATATGTTATTTATGACATATCATATTTACTATGATAATTAATAATTCATGATTACTATAATTTAATTTAAGAAATTAACCTGTGGGGTTGGCAAGTCCAAAGTCTGTAACTTGGAACTCAGGCAGGAGTTAACACTATAAACTTGAGGCCGAATTTCTTCTTCTCTAGGAATCCTCAGTCTTTACTCTTCAGGCCTTCACATGAATGGATGAGGCCACCCACATTATCAGGGCTAATCTTCACTCAAAGTCAACTGATTGTAAGTGTTAGCCCCATCTACAAAACACCTTCACAGCAACACCTAGACTAATGTTCGATTGTATAATTAGGTGCTGTAGCCAAGTGATGCGTAACCTAACCAACACAAGTACATCGCAACGTACTCTTGCTAAATAATAATTAATAATAATAACAATAATAGTTTTCCATGACAACTATGACTCATTTCCTTATATAATGTCCATCGCTACATATGAAAGGCATCTTTCTATGGTGATTAAGGCACGGCCGGGGGGCTGCCCTGACTGTCTAAATCCTCGCTTTACCACTTGTGGTGTGACCTTGGACAAGTTCCTTAACTTCTCTGTGTCTCAGTTTCCCTCATCTGTAAAATAGGAGCTAATTGGAGTATCTACTGCATCACACTGTGAGTGTGAAATTAGCTAATACTTGAAAAGAACTTTGCTTAGTGTCTGCCACATAATACTAAAGGTCCCTATAAAAATTGTGGAATAGTGCCTAGACTTTGAGGGCTCTGGGCCTCTAGGAACAAAACAATGACCAATCGTAATACAAATGCTGTACATAGATGTCAGTTCTATGGGATTAGAGGGAAAAACTATTAATTCTGCCTTGATGCTAGTGATGGGGATTTGATCTATGAAAGTTTGATTTGCATGCAAACAGAAGGAAGTATAGACATGGCAGACAGGGATAAAACTTGTCTTTTGAGATTCTTAGGGGATTTCTAAAACTTAAGAAGCTTCCGAATATTTTGGAAAGATAGATACGTGGACATAGTTAAAATGTTCTACCTATTAGAGCATATTAAAAGCAAAAATTAAGAGTTACTACTCTCAGGGGAGCTTGGGTGGCTCAGTTGGTTAAGTGTCTGCCTTCAGCTCAGGTCATGATCCCGGGGTCCTGGGATCCAGACCTGCATCGGGCTCCCCGCTCGGCGGGGAGTCTGCTTCTCCATCTGCCCCTCCTCCTGGCTCGTGCACTCTTTCTCAAAAATAAAAAAGTAAAATCTTAAAAAAAGAAGAGTCACTACTCTCAGATCATATATTGATTAAAAATGATGATGCTCACATCCATTTACATAAAATATAACTTTTTTATTCATGTTATACTAGAAAACAAACAATAGAGCAGTCCTGCCATCAATCATATGAGAGGGAATATCAGTGGGTTACATATGCACCCAAGCCTGAGTACAGTAGCTCCCCCTTATCCACAGGGGATACGTTCCCAGACCCCCGGTGGATGCCTGAAACCACAGAGAGTACTGAACCCTAGTGTTTTTTCCTATACATACATACGTATGATAAAGTTTACTTTATAAATTAGACACAGCAAAGAAGTTAAAAACAATAACTAATAATAAATCTAACACACTATAATGAAAGTTAAGTGAATATGGTCTCTCTCATAGTATCTTATGTGTACTATACTCACCCCTTCTTGAGATAATATGAGATGAAGGCCCACGTGATGAGAGGAAGTGAGGTGGATGGCACAGGCATTGTGACATAGCCTTAGGCTACTTTGACCTTCTGACGATAGGTCATAAAGAGGATCATGGGCTCCTGGACTGAGGTTGACAGTGGGTAACTGAAACCGCAGAAAGTAAAACCATGGATAAAGAGGGGACTGTTATATTGGAATTCCTAGATGGCCCAGGTTACTTAAGCCAGAGTTTCAAATCAAGCAAAGCAAACACCGGCCGTCAGGCACACATTCCCCTCACCCACTGAATTCACCAAAGTGGTCATGAGGTTGGTCTTAAAACTGCCTGTCACTTTTGCACATTGTCTTTGTCTATCTATATGCACCACCAATTCAAAAATCTATTTGTTGATTCATTAGTTTATTGTCATTTTTCCCTAGTCTATTGAAAACTCCATGATAACAGTGTCAATCCGAGTGTTGTGTGCTGAAGTTTATCCACTTCTGTTATAGACTGGTGTTTCTCAGATTCAGGGAATGTATGAGCCACTTCTAGTGGGATAAATTGTCTTGAATTTGTAAGATGATCTCTGCTAGATGCAGGAGGTTCAAAAATGGCCAGTTTAAATCCAAAGTCTTAGAGTAAGCAAATAGCTTTCATTTTATTGTTTTGGCAAAACAGATATTTTCTGTTGATAACTACTTAAAAGTGTGTGTGTGTGTGTGCGCGCGCGCGCGTGTGCGCGCTTAAATTCTTGTAAGAATGAAAATACAGCAGTTAGAAAGTTTCATGGGCTGCCCAAGAATATGTCCTTGGACTCCTGATGGCTGGGACATCGGTCTGGGGAACAGTAGTGTAGACATTTGTAAGTCCATACTGGTAATGATGTAAGGGGAGAACTATTTTATTCATATTCTGAAGCAGCAATGATAGGGCCCAAAGTTAATCCAACTTTCTAATATTTTCCATAGTGACTGAGAGAAAGGAGTAAAGTGACTCTTCCTAAAGTTAGGTGGATTATATGATTTAAAGAACTTGAGAAAAATGTCTTCAGTGAACAAGCTGTCATCATCTCCACATTATTATTATTTCATAAACATTATGGGAAAGAACATTTGACCAAATCATCACTGGTCCTTAAAAAATGCTTCCATTTCACTGATAAGAAATTTAACTTGATAGTCGCAATTCCATGTAGCAGAGAAACAACAAAAATTGGCCAATGCAACAAAGCAAAACAGAGCAGGAAAACCTCTTAGATGAAGTTGAAACACAATTTCAGTAATTTCTAAAAGACCTGAGGAAAGCACTTTGATAATGACAAAATATACACCGAACTGCAATTATGTATCTTAATTTTAAAGAATTTAAAGTTGCCTAATACCTTTTTTGTATTTGCAGATATATAAAAGACCTTGAAATAAATTTATATTTATGTAAATTCAAAAACTTACTTCTTTAGACCAGAAACACAAAGTATAAACGAAAAGGCAGAGAAGACAAGATATCTGGATACTTCAAAAAAAATAGCCTCTATTAGAATTAATAAATACTGAAAAGATACTTCTCCTTTAAAAATTTAACAAACTAAATAACCTTCATATTGTTTTTACTGCTATTATGCATTCAGAAAAGCTTAAAATATCCTGTTTTACAGAATATAAAAATTTTATAGGAAGAGGAAATGCATAGAAATAAAGCAAAAACATAATAGCAGTAATAATTAAGAGAATTAAACCTTTATATTTGTTTAAGTGCTCTGCGAAGAGCCTAACTACTCCTTACAAGAACACCAAGAACATAGAGAGGAAGGCTAGGATCCAGAGTGGTTTCTTAGCCTGTTATATTATTCATTCAAATATCTGTTGATTGTTTAGCAAGGCACTAGGAGGTGATTTGAGGTTATAAAGATGGATAAGATACCATCTATGCCTTTTGGAGGGGGTGGAAAAATCACTTATATTAAAAACAAATACAAGGGAAAAGTGATGTGTGACAGTATACAACAGATGAAACTAAAATTCTAGGAAATTCTGAGGCGCAGGCTCTGGAAAACAGAGAAGGCTTCAAGGAATAAAAACACATGACCTTTGCCTTGAAGGATGAGTCCAATTTGGGCTTTGAGAAGGGCATTTCAGGCACAAAGCTAAGGAAATGAGGACAGTATATGAAGATTATAGAGTTTAGTGTGGCTAGAATATTCGTTTTACATCAGAAGCTTAATGCTATTAAAACAAAAACTTTACCCTTATGTTTCTTAATTCAGTACCTCTTCAGTCTACCATGCTGAAATAGTTATCTAATATTGCATTAAAAAAACCACCCCCAAACATCCTGGGTTATAAGAATCACCATTTCTTTAGCTCACTATTCTGGAGATTGGCAATATAGGTTTAGATCAGAGGTGTGGTTCTTCTGGTTTGAATCAAACTCCAGTGATTTTGTCTGGGCTTGCTCAGGAATTTGTAATCAGTCAGCAAAGTCAACTAGAGGCTGGGTATTCTAGGAAGGTCCCATTGAGATAATTCATCTCTGTCTGATGTGTCTCTCATCCTTTAATTGACTAGCCCAGGCTGTTCACATGGCAGCTGGGCTGGGTTCAAGAGAGCCAGTAGAAACCTAGGCAGACTATCACTCCCATCACATTCTATCAGCCAAAGTTCAGTCCTCAGTCCAGCCCTGATCCAAGAGGTGGGAAAATAGAATTAACCACTGATAGGAGGAGATGCAAAGTCACATCACAAAGGCTGTGGATACAGAAAAGGATGAAGAACTGGGGCCATTAGTAATCAATCTATCTATCACACACGCAGTAAAAAAAGAAAAGTTATTCTAAAATATTTGGAAACAGTCCATTTTCTGAAGCTAAATAGTAGATTTTAATCTTCAGCAAGTATATGCACTCATAAACATGTAAATGCAAACACAACCGGTCTTATTCCTAGAAAATTGGACAGTGTTTCTGTCTGCTTTATTTTATAGCTATTTTTTTTTTTCCAGTCACCGGCAGAAGCTGTTAAAGGACTGGTCAAAGCATTTTATTTTCCTTCTTCAATTCAGTGTCTTTTAACTTATCAACTGCCGTTACAATAAAGGAACATCAATTAATGCTAAATTACAAAGGGATTCTTGTGCGATTGCCTATTACAGCTGCCCTGATGCCAAAACCATTCAAAGTGATAAATGTTTTACACTGAATACCAAATACACTCATAATTATTTTGCCATTTACTAAAAGTGTTGCCAATCTACCTTTGATTCTAAAGAAACTGCACATCTTTATCCACTCAAATATAAAATCTTGTGCTCATGAGATCTACACAAAGACCCTTTTATGTGGGTCAAAAGGATGCTTCCTCCATGCCCGCTTAATATGTTTTCTCTGAAGTTCTCGATGTTGCCCTTAGGGCCATCCACATACTGATGATAAGCATGTAACTTGCGTAGCAAACTCCCTCCCTTCCCACCTCACATCACAATATCCAGAGTTCAGTACGTCCCATAATAAAATGATATATTTTTGTATGCCCTACACATACTGCTAAGGTATTGCTTTGTGAATAGAGCCCTACAATATAGATACAGTTTACCGGGAACTTAGCATTTAAACGACTTTCATCTTGACAATGACTGACATGCCTCGCTGAGAATATTATATATTTAGAAGATACTTTTTTTGAAGGCTCCGTACTTAAGAATCATGTCTCATCATATTCAGTGAACTTCTGAACTAAGTCTTAAATGTTTAAAGAAGGGTCACAAAGCCACTCTGCTACAAAAGTCTGCAACTTGCACCCAACTCATAACACAGAAGAAATTCATGCATAGAATAATTTTTCCTAAGTTTTCTTTCCATTTAAAGAAAAGAAAAAGCTCTTCTACTTTTAGCTTTGAATATTTATCACTGAGATGAGAACTAGAGCTGGAGTCAAATGAAGTAAAAGACAAACTCTAGGCGGGGGAAGTACATCACATTCTTCATAAACTTTGTAAGAATTTCTCCAACACATGCTTCTCCATTTATACAACAGATCAAGGAAGGCTAGAATCCAATTTCAAGTCAAATAACCCCCATATCGATGTGCAGGATAGTTGACAGTGCACTCTCATCAACTCTGTGCTTTCTGGTGGGTAATGTGCGCAGTGTAACTTAGAGTAGCCATTTGGCAGAGAACAGCTCTAGTCAAATTGAAATAGCCTTTGGAGCCTTGGTTAGAATGGAGACCATAATGTATGCTTGTCATTTGATGAAAAATAGTGCGTTTAAATTAAGGGGGGAGGAAATCCTGTCGTCCAGATCCGAGCTTGTACAATGACACAAGTGTCAAGATCTTATTTAAAAGTGTTAAGGTACAGTACGGCTTGGAAGCACAATTTGTGAGGAAACACGGGATCATGTGCCGGGGACTGAAGATTTGCTGCCTGATACCAGCCATAGGGAGTGATAAAATATGTTTCTTCCAGATAATTACTTGCTGCTCAAGGAAAGTGGCATTTCTAAATTGATATTTCAATGCAGCATAAACAGATTATGCTGCACAGGTAGACACGGGCTAGTTTTTGTCACGCGATTGGACTTGGAATCACTCAATGCCACATAAAACTAATTCTGTTTTATGCTTACAAAGCAATACAACTTCTCCAGAGTTAAGAAAATGTCCACTTAGGTGAATATAATGAAAGATTTAAACCTCAGATGGCAAAAGAAAAAAGTTGTGGTTTTTTTTTTTTGACTGTTTAAAAGGATTCTAAGAATATTCATGCTAGAAAAAGTTCTATCAACATCTAGAAATGAAGCAATTCCATGGTATTTAGAATGTCTCAGTTTGATTAAGGAATAATTTATCTTCCAAGTACCACGCTAGGGGATTTATATGCATGTTGCTGAATTCTTAAAGCAGTCCTATGAATCAGCTAATAGTGTTATTCTCATCTTAGAAGTGAAATAACTAAGGTGAAAGAGGCTAAATGACTTGTCTAAGGTCTCACAGTCGTGAGGCCAGACACCAAACTCAGATGTCCGACTTCAAAACCTGTGTGATCTAATATTACATACTGCATATGTTCACAAAAAGAGTTATTAAGAAATATCTTGTAAGCCTGTTAGCTGTGCATATAAGCAAACATGCTGTAAGCAAAGAATACTAGAGAAGATAACAGTTTTTCCCACTCTCATCCTAATACCTTTGTGAAGTAAAAACTCACTACAGAACTGTGAGAAGTACTTTAAATTCCTAGTTCACAAACAGCCTGGGCCTTCACATTCTTGGACAGCTGCCTGAATTTTTTCTTCTAATAAGTCAGTAAACGTTAGAAAGGTAGAGTAATATATATTGCAGCTTTACCAGCCTAGGGTACAAAGTCTGTATTCAAAGGGATACAATTCTGAGCCTTCGGCCATTCCTCTTTCCACAAGAGCATCTTTTCTGAAGTCTCCATTAATGTAAGCTCCTTACATTGTACAGGTACAATGTGAGGAGGAACTCCAGCTGCTGCCACAGACCAGGTTCCATCCTTTCAGTCTACTCCCCACAAGCCCCAAACACACATAAGAGCAGACACCACTACCCAGATAATGCACCCATAAGAGTCCATTGGACTTAATTACACACAGCAACCTACACCCCATTCCGAATAGCTTCCTCGTGAAGTCTGCATTGGTTTGCTCAGGCTGTCATAACAAAATGACAGAAACTAGATAGCTGAAACAACAGAAATTTATGTTCTCACAGTTCTAGAGGCTGGAAGTCCAAGATCAAGGTCTTGTTTCTTCTGAGGCCTCTCTCCTTGGCTTGTAGCTGGCCACACTCTCACCACATCCTCACATGGTCTTCTCCCCCGTGTGTGCACTTTGCTGGCATTTCTGTGTCCAAATTTTCTCTTTTTAAGGACAGCAGTCATATTGGATTAGGGCCCATCCTAATGGCTTCATTTTAACATAACTCTCTCTTTAATGGACCCATCTCCAAATACAATAATGTTCTGAGGTACTGGGGGCTTCAACATATGACTTTTGTTGGGGGAAACAACTCAATGCATGACAAAGTCGATTTCTACCCTCTTTCGAGACTCGCTTTGACTCAGCGTAAACCCATTTTAATCACCACACTTATCATCTGTAGTATCTACAAGATGATTAAAATGATCACCCTCTAAATGAATATTTGACTTATATTTGTACAAATAATTTGTCTTGATGTAGTTCCTGAAACAAAGATAGTACGTCCAAATATAAGCATAGGTTATGTTTAGGTCGTCCAACAACCAGTGACTTTCCATTTTCATTCTCTTGAGTGGAAATAGGAACCAGCTTCAGGTAGTACCATACTAAACGGATGAAATTCAGTTACGTGAGTTTGCCAGCTCCTGAGTGTTTTGTATACAATTTTATGCTGCTATAAATGAGTGAACTTGAACATATTGTTTAATGACTTGAGGTCTCAGTTTCCACATCGAGGATCTAAACGTTTTGGATTATGATAAGACAGTTTCTAACTATAGAATTCTGTGGTTTGGGGCCTGGCGCAAGTGATTTCTATCTCATTGTATGTATTTTCGAGGGTGAAGCTCAGTTGGCTTTCTGAATTGCTCCTCCAACTATAACCTAAAAAAATAAGCTTAGACATGAAGCTAACAATTCACAGAGATACAGAATTCCCCCCAAAATTAATAGTGACCATTATTTTGGCTAATTTTTAATTATTCTGTTAGTAAAAATAGATTCCTCTCTAAGAAACGAGTAATTATTCTTATACTAGTTAATTCGTTCTCAAAAATTCCCAAGTGCTTGTTTTCAGTTATGTATATATACCTTAGTGGAATTGATGCCTTTTTTCCTTTGATTATAAGAATCAAAACAGTGATAAGAATTCACAGAAAAAATGTTCTTAGCCAAATGCACTACTCCTTACCTCTCTACCAATCATTTCTGCTTCTCAGAGGCAAACATCTTCAGCAATCTTTGCTATTTACCTCAATATCTCATTTAGGAATGTTTAATACTTCTATTAATCTTATGTTTTTGTTAGATAAATTTTCAAGTGAAAAACTAGAGAGAAGAGTATAATGAATGGGGCTCCTGGGTGGCTTAGTCATTAAGCGTCTGCGTTTGGCTCGGGTCATGATCCCAGAGTCCTGGGATCGAGCCCTACATCGGGCTGCCTGCTGGGCAGGAAGCCTGCTTCTCCCTCTCCCACTCCCCCTGCTTGTGTTTCGTCTTCCGCTGTCTCTGTCTCTGTGTCAAATAAATAAATAAAATCTTTTTTAAAAAAAGAGTATAATGAAGATACTTACCTACAGATTTAACTATTATAACACTTATCTTTTTTTTTAAGATCTTATTTATTTATTTTTGTGAGAGAGAGAGCACAAACGGAGGAAGCGGCAGGCAGAGGGAGAAGAAGGCTCCTCGCTGAGCAAGGAGCCCAATGCAGGACTCGATCCCAGGACTCTGGGATCACGAACTGAGCTGAAAGTAGATGCTTAACCGACTGAACCACCTAGGCGTCCTTATAACACTTTTCAATTATGCTTCATTTTTTTTTCCTGGTTTTTAAAAAATTATTTTGTCATTGCTTGATTTTTTTAAAAATGCCGACTTTCTACTTTAGATGATTTAGCTCTAGTATATTCTCCACTGTGCCTACAATTATTAATTGACTTATTTTTTGATTTGTTTATTTTTATATATCCCAATCACTCTTTCATCCCTAAATCCTTTAATAGAACTCAAAATACTGTTTTTGTATATTCAAACATATCAGATAGTACATCAGTTTAATTATAACTTCAGTCTGGACTGGTTCTCTAGGACTTTAACATGGCTATTGACCTAGTACTTCCCAGTATTATCATTCTGGAAATATTTCTCTTTTTTTTTTTCCTGGTGTTTAATTTATGCCTTTCTCTCTTTTTTTTTTTTTCTTTTTCTTGTTATTTTGGTGAAGCATGCAATTTAGAAACTTTCTAGAAAAATGGTACATAGGAGGTAAATATTTTGAAATTGTGCATGATTAATTAATGATAAAATGATTTTATAGTTGATTGATAATTTGGGTAGGCATAGAACCTTGGGTTGGAAATACTTTTCCCTTAGAATTTTAAAGGATTTGATCTATTGGTTTTAGCTTCTGGCAAGGCTGTTGACGTTTGATGCTATTCTGATTTCTCATCATTTGCGTACATCTGTTTTATATTCTGTTAACTTCTGTTAGGATCTTATCTTAATTGCTGGCATAGTGAAATATCACAATAATGTGTTTTGGTGTATTTCTTTTATCATTCATTATACTGAGTCTGTTTTAACTGTTTTCTAACAGTTAAAATCTGTTTTTAACACTCTTGTCCTTTTAGTCTGGAAATTTGTCCCTGACTTTTTTATTGATAATTTTCTTCTTTCTGTGTCTTTTGTTCTCTCCTTTTAAAGTTTCCATTACTCATAGGTTAGATTCTATGATCTGTTTCTCTCTTTTTGTTTTTCTCTCTCTGTCTCTGAGTTTTCCTTGACTTCAATTTTTAAACCTACATTAAAATATCTACTAATGTATTTTGAATTCCCAAGTTCTCCTTTTGCTGGAGGCTTTTTGCTCATCAGTATCTCAGATCTTTTATTCTAGATTACAAATTTTTTGACCTCTGACACTGGGTGAAGTGGGTGGAGGGTTGGAGTATGTTCAATATTGTCAATGTCCTTAGAGCCAAGCAGAGTAAGGAGGGTAGTGATCTCAACCGTTCAATATATGTGGACAGTAAATACCTTTTGTTGTTGTTGTTGTTAAGCCTTCTTGATTTCAGTTGTTTGCTTAGTTTCGCAAATCCAAGTTCAGCATGACCTGGGAGGAGTACTCACCTGGCTGAATGGGTAGAAGAGAATTGGGAGCTCACATGCTGCTTGTAGCCTTCATAAAACCCTCCTGTTTTCTTTAATTCTTATCTTCTGAGGTCCCTAGGATCTTCAGTTCCTCATCACATCCAGGCTTCTGCTTTGTAAATTTGCTTGCTTTTTGGCTTCTTGTTCTGCAAGCAGTTTTTACTTTTTTAAGTTGCCAAGTCCATAACAAGTAATTCACCACCATTCTATTTTCCAAAGTTTGTCCATCATAGACAACAGAATATTCCATTGTCTTCTTACCAATTTTTAGCCTGATAGACATTTTTCTTAATTTTTTTTTTTAAATGAGCAAGTAACCAAACTTCCCTGACATTTTAGTGAAGTTTTGGGGGGAGCAGGGGTAAAAAATTCAATAAGTGATACTTAATATTAAGTACATACTTTTTTCCCTAAGGATTTCCTGGAAATGATATCAAAGATAATCTGTCATAGACAAAGATACCAAAATAAGAAAAAAGTTATGTATTTAATTTGAATCCACGCTTTGACTATTCATGTCTCATTTAATGAGATATTAAATTGTTAATAAGACAGATTTTGTATTAACCTTTTCTAAATATTTAGAAATGTCTCTTTTCCTCATATCTTACTTTGATCCCACTCCTTCAAAAGGTAGTTGACGCTCAGTGTCTAGCTGTCCTTTTGGTCATTAAAACCTGAAGTCAATCTCATATAATTTTTTTAAGCACTCGCCAATTGAAACTGCTCAAGCCACAAGCCTATTTGGAGCCATTATTTTATGCCTCCTCTGAAATATTTTTTTCCTCTGAACATTTGATACCTTTCTCCTCTGACTCTTCAGGAGTTTCTCCTTTCTGGCTTTCTGTGACAGTCTAGCCCTACTTCTCCTGACTGCCTTTCCTTTCCTCAAAGCTCTGTTATTTGCATTTATTTTTCCCCTGGAACAAACTAAGTGGAGGTCTTTGTTAGGGTTCTGCTTTAGGTCCTCTAAGATCAATTTTATACTCTTACTACATAGTCTAAACCGTAATCTCTGAGTAGGTGACTTCCAAACCTTTTTCTTTATGCTAATCATTTGCTTATGCTCTAGATCAGCTTATCTATTATGGAGTTTCTCCTACATGTTTTACCAAAAGCTCAAATTCAACACATCTAGAGTTAAATCCAACCTTGTAAATTTAACCTGTGTCATTATCTGTCGTAGAGCTAGTTGGTGTAAAATGGTCTCAGTATCAGGTCTGGTAACTGGTGCCAGCGATCAGGTAAATGCACTGAAATGATAGGCTGCATGTCACAAAGTTACCCGTGCTTCTTCACATGATGGTCACAGGCTTCGCCGGACCTGCAAGAAGAGTTATACCCCAGTCCAAAACTCTTCTTAATCCTCTGCTTACGTCACATTGACTCTTGTCCAACTATGCCAAGCAAGTCACATGGCCACAGTCTATACCCGTGTGCAGACTACAATGTTTCTTCTTATACTTAATATTCTCACCATCCTCCTAATCATCCGAATGTGAAACTTCCATATTTCACTCTCTCCTAAGCACACCATGAACTTTTCTACCTCCAGTTTTAATTCATGAGATTGGATTCCCAGCAGTTCTTTTTAAAGATGCAGCTTCATGAGCCTCACTCAGGTCTTTCAATTCATAATCTCTGTGGGTAGAACTCAGAAATATCCCTTTTTTTGACTGAGTCCATAGGATATTCTTGTGCACAGTGAAGTTGAAGTATTACTGCTCTAGTCCATTCATGAAAACTTTAAAAATATAACCCAAGCATGGGATTTTTAATTAATTTGAGATTTAGGAGGTATCATGATGCTTATTAGGAAATATAGAAGTCCCCAAAGATTATAAACAGTGTAAATGTGGGCTCATATAATATTTTCAGTGTCCATAATTTACATTTGGCCTACTCTGCTTCATCTGTGCTCCAATTTCTTGATTGCTTCTCATGCTTAATCATCCACCAAATCCGATCTCTATACAAATTTTGAACAATGCTGTGGAGAACAGTTCCCTTTCTTTTAAATTTCCTTCCTCATATCTTTCCCGTCCTCCCACTCCAGAGCGCAATAACAGAACTGTCCTACATTTGTAAAGCAACTGAAGTTGCATAGTGCTTTCACAGGCATTAACTCATCTGGTTCTCACAAACCTCTCTGTAATGAATTAAAGCAATTATAAGTATTCCATTTTATAGAGCAAGAGCCTGGATTCATCAAGGGGTTGTTACTGGTTTTGTAATAAATTGAAACAGAATTCAGGTCTCTTGACTTTGTTAGCACATGACTGCTGAACCAAACGGTCTCACTTAAGTCTCCATAAATTTGGACTTATTACAAAAGTTCTGATATGAGGAAACACTAAGGGGAAAGCCAGAATTATAATATTAACACTTAGCTCTTTGATCCAAATTTGAAATAGTCCACGTTGAGGAACATACACTGCAATTGATCACTTACTGTGAAGGATAGAAGTTTTAAAGCAATTAAAACAATTGCTACATAGGAAAAACACATTAAAAATTTGGCCATTAGTCCATAATGTATGAAACGGCCAGATTTTTTTTTTTTAAAGCCTGGCTGTTTTTGAGGTTTGAAAGTATCTCTGTTCCTACACTACTAGTGTTGTGTTTACAAAAGGAAGAAGATAATTTCCTATAGGTGGAACTTGCTGCACTGTATTCAAAAGTATATGAAATATTCTAGGAATTTAAACCAATATGAAAATAATTCAAAAGGATGATGTTAGACCCAAAGTGCTGTAGGTTGGGCTACAAGTAAATCTTGTAGCAGAAGGTAGGCTGGCATAGGTACACTCTCCTTCCTGTCTAGGGGAACCTAGAGATAAAAATCCCACTGGAAACCACATTTTTCTAGGCTTTTTCCCCCTAACTAGACAAACTTGCATTTCTTAAGCTCTTGACAGCTGGACATTACAAATTTGACAACTCAAAGATGTGAAATAAGTCATGGAGGAGAAAAGACACCTGGTGACTCTACTCAGATCACCTGAAAAGGAAAAAAATATACATTGGGGTGTGAGAATGGGGCTGAGTTTTAACACTTGCTCATTTGTCTACTGTACTGAGATGGCTCAGGTCATGATCCTGGAGTCCCGGGATCGAGTCCCATACCGGGCTCCCTGCTCAGCGGGGAGTCTGCTTCTCCCTCTGACCCTCTTCCCTTCTGTGCTCTCTGTCTCTCATTGTCTCTCTCTCAAAAAAATAAATAAAATCTTCAAAAAAAAAAAAAGAAATGATTTAAAGAGGAACATTTGTTGCCAAGGACAGATGTTCACGAACATTGATGAGGGAAAGTCCACCACTGGTGTGCAGAGTTCAGTAATGTGCTGGAGTGGCTTGTAGCCACACTGAAGAACCAACTGGGCATATCTCTTTCCATCTTGTCCTTCAGTGACTTTACATAAGTAGCTTGAAATCAGCCATAGTGAGAGTATTTCTCCTATACAAATTGGCAAGTGCTACAAGTCAGAGGTTTATTTCTTTTTCTGGAGAGTCAGTTGTGAAACATTTACCTGCACACCACTATTATCATATTTTTTAATATAAAGTTGGGAAGGGGGTGCCCGGGTGGCTCAGGTCATGATCCCAGGGTTCTGGGATTGAGTCCTGCATCAGGCTCCCTGCTCAATGGGGAGTCTGCTTCTCCCTCCCCACCCCGCCAACTTGTTCTCTCCCTCTCTCTCTCTCTCAAAAATAAACAAATGAAATCTTTAAAAAAATAAAGTTGGGAAGGTAGGGATGAATACAAGAAAATGATGGGAGACCTCTTATGTGAAGCCCTAATACTGTTAATGTATTAACAGTGGAGTTATACTTTCTTTTTTCTTCTATTTGCTTGTCTTTTTCAGAGGGTCTTCAACAAAGTAATGTCACTTTTGTATTTTCTTAAAGTAATGCAATTATGTTTAAATAAAAGTGTTCCCTATATAATGAACTTATTAAATGACAACACCTCACCCAGCTGCTATTTCTACATTTTATGAATGCCAAATCTCAAGATTCCCTTGAGAATGCCTGAGATTTAGCTAGGAGTTAAAAATTTCAAATCAATTCACATATACCCTTAGCTCCCTAATTTTTTCAATAATGTCTAAAGTTCAGGAGATGAGCTGTAAGGATGATAAGACCATGGAGGATAAAGAAGAAAGCAAAGCACTCATCTTTAAACAGTGTTCAGGGCTTGAGAGAGTCTGGTTTTGAAAGAGTCCTGACCCCAATACCTAGGAGAGTTCTGGATATCCTAGGGGTGCTGGGATTGTCCTGGTTTAGAGGTTTCTGGTGTGTAGGCAGACCGGCAACAATGGCATTAGCTGGTGGGAAAAGGTAGCCAAAAGGGGCAGACATGACCGTGGGTCATTTAGTTCTGGTTATAACCACTTTGTATGAGATGACTCCTGACATCAGTGTCAAGTTGGAGGCTAGCTCATCCTCCACTAGACACAGCCTCAAACAACTCAAAGTGTGTAAGTGTGCGGCCAAGTACCCAGACCTAAATGTAAATGTGTTAGCTTTCTTTATATAATTCCTAAATATAAATATACTGTGTCAAGTGATCACAGAGATCCTGAGAGGCCTTTCAAAATGCTGTTAAAGTAAAACATTCTGTACATAATTCTCAAAATTTTGGGTGCCAAGGTGTGTGCACGTGTGTGTGTATGTGTGTGTGTGTGTGTGTGCGTGTGTGTGTAAACTTTTGTTCAGTGCTAGAAGTATGTAGAAGTGGCAGGAAATTGGCAGTATTTTAAGCAAGAAGAAACATGACAAATCTTTATTTAGAATCTGAAAACTTTAAGCCTTTTTTTCCTGGCTGTGTAAGAAACTTAACTTTTTTTTTTTGAATTTGTACATTCACTAATCTAAATTCACCTTCGGAGAATTAGCCTTAAATTTGTTATCCCTGAAATGCTCTCTAGTGGCTGGTATGGGAGTTCACAGTCCTGTGCACTGGTGGTTATTAAATAACCTCGGGAAATTTTTGTTTGCTTGACTTTTACCTTTGGAGAAAATTTCTTTTGGAAATTATTTTATCTTTCTGTATTCCCTATTCGGTTTTCACGGACTGCGCTGCTTTTTGCCTCTTGTCATAATTATCTGTAATGTTGAGTCAATTTTGAAAGTAAGCCTAGATTTGCCCTAGAGGTGGCAGAATTTCTGTGGTGGGTAAGTGAAATGATTGCTCCATATAACTTTATAAAGTGTAAAGACCTCTGAGATGAAAGGAGCCATATAAATGTAAGGCTGTCATTTTAAATTGCCATTACCATTTGAAATCCTCGAGAGAAGCATTACTGAAATCCGGCGTATGCACCATATTAGATTGCTTAATATCATTAAAGCATGTGCGGCAAATGAAAATACCGATTTCCTCTTATATGTAGTCCGTGTTTAAGGCAGCGTATCCAAAGCTAGCATGTTCACAGCTCATTCCGGCATATTAATACTCACTGAAGGAAGCAGGAGCTAACAAAGTATGAAGACAATGGTGTTTCTCTAGCCTGGTGATTGCTGTTTGCCTGTGTGTGTGCTGGTGAAGACAGAAACAGATTTGAGAAGCTAAATGAAATTAGGTGTAGGCCAGAGAAGGTTTGATAGGACCTGCAGAGAAGCCTGGGCAGAAACATACCTAGTGTATCACTATGTGATTTATGTTTAGCTTTGGCAATAAGGAAACCGAGAAATAATGTGTATTTACAACAGCAGAAAAGAATCGTAAGAACAGGAAAATTATCAAAACAGTGAAAATGGCCTGCCCTCCAACGTGAGACTAGCTGTTTCTGTCGCCTCCCTGTTCTCAAGCTTGCTTTAGGAAAGGAGTATGCCCCATATTATTGGAGCCATGCACAACCTAGCAAATGCCAAGAAATAAGCAAGTGAGGGCGAGGCATCAGTGGCAAATTGGAATCTAAGGCCTTTTGTGCTTGTTAAATGGTGGAGTGATTATAATTGGAAGAAGTGATGTGCATTAGTTCTGAGTGAATGTACAAGAAATGACAAGCGTGTAACTTAATGATTACTTCACAACACTCAGGACTGCCTTCTAGTCTTGCACCGAAGAGTTCAGCCCTACAGCAGAGAAAGCCATATGCTTTCTCCTCCTATTCATGAGTATTCTCCACAGGTCACATGGAAATAACCCTGAAGTGATAAGTCTTGGTTTAGGAAGTCTGCTGCTTAAGCTGGTGTAAGTCATTGTGACAAAGACTGGTGGGATGTATTTTTTTCCTTTTCCTTGCCAACCATCACAATCATTGGCAAGTGAATGGACAGGATCTTGTTTTAAAGGAAATAGCATATGTTTACACTCCTGGGGAAAGGGAGGATATGAGAAAGTTTCCTGAAAATCAAATCTAATATTCAAATGAGTGAAAGTGTGCCACCTTTCTCTTCACCGTTAGAGTAGATGTCTACATAGTATGGTGATTTTCTAATAACATTGAAAGTATATCCTTAATCTTTCTGAACACAAAATTTACTGCATGTAATTCTGCTGTATAGAAGTTAAAAAGTGAAAACAAAGGTAATTTTCAAAAGGTTTCCATAGTGAGAAAAAAGTATTCTTGTGATTTTAGAACCTGAAGTATAAATAATAATAACAATTATAACAGAGTCAATAAACTAAATTATTAACTAGAGTCAATAAACACATATAAAGTGTCAGGATGCAGCTTCGATTTCATTTTATCTTGGGGACCAGTTCTGAAACTACTGCGTAGACCAAGCTATGATGCGGGAAGGCTTGCACAGAGGACATTTTCCTAAAACCCAAGCAAAGTCAAAACCGATTTATGATTGCTAGCTATGAACACAGCTTAAAGACTGGCTCTAGAGTGAGGAAAACATTAAGAGAGGACAAAACATTATAGAAGTGAGAGAAATGTATAAAACTCTCTCACATATTGTAATGTGAAAGGTGAGAGTTTACGCAGAGATGTCCTCGGGATTTGTGTACTTTTAAGTTCCTCACAAGTGCTCCCACGGAGCTTCCACCAGCTGAGCTGTGACCGGGCAAACTCAGGAAAGCTTACTGAGGCCTTTTTGTGTGTGTGTGCTAATGACGTAGTTCAGCGAGGAATACTAAAGAAAACCAGGAGAGCCATAGAAGTATTCTACTCTCTGTAATTAAAGTTTTCCCTTTTTATTTAAGTCCATATCCTCAACAACATAGGATCCCTAAATGCTTTTGCCAACATTTTTGAAAGGATGTCCCTTCTATTACTCGGAAAGGCCCAATGATAGTCAGTGTAGCAAAATTTAACAAGCTTTTCTTGGCATAAAGGAAAGAAAGTTCTTTATTATCTCTCTCTCTCTTTTTTTTTTTTTTGAAAAGTAATCTTCATTTAGAAATATGATTTACTGTGGAAGGGTTTAATAAGAGAGCTTTTTTTCACTTTTTAACATCTATTAGTAGGATGAAGTGAAGATAGTTATGATGTGAGAATATATTATCAAGACCACCGTGCAGGTAATATCCTGCATATTGAGTCTAATCACCCATTTAAGTTAAAGTAAGAGTTGTTAAGAATATGGAGACTCTCACTCTAATGATTAGTGATGAGAATCACCTGGATAATGAAATTAGTATTGAGAAACATATTTTTAGGCAGAATGATTATCCTGGGAGATTGATTAAAAGGATAATTGAAGAACAATGTAACCTTTTTCATAGTTATCAAGTTGAACTTGGTTAAGGTAATTTATCATAATAGTGTGGCTATGACAAATCATAAAAGGACCGGCCACTGCTTAAAAAGATGTTTATTATATATTAATTCAGACATGTTGTCATACCAATGAAATATCTTCAATAAAAATGTGGAGGATGATAAGTGTAGTGGAACGATATCTCAAGCCATCTCAATAACTCTTGAGAAGCAGCCGAAAGGATTTTGCAACCTATGGAAGAGGATTCCTAAAAAGGAGTCACAGTTTAATGGTTCTGTTAGCAACAACAGAAAAACTAACTGCTTCAGTCTTGAGATATTAACAAGGATTGCATGATAATAATTTTCTTCTTCGTAAATAAAACGAGAAGCAAATGCTTACTTACTTCAAATCAGTCATGAAAATGGACAGAAAGAGGAATTAATTAACCAATTGAAACTGGAATATAAAAAATGGTAAGATGTCCCTTGCAAAAATCTGCATTGGCTTTGTGCTGTCTCTAACTGGGCCTTCTTGCCACTCACATTTTTGGATAATTGAATTACTATTTTTTCAATCTCTCTTTTTGCATTTTTATTTCTTAATTATATTAAAATGAATTCTTTTAATTAATGGAATTTATAGGTTTTATTTAAATTCCAGTTAACATACAGTGTAATGTTAGTTTCAGGCGTACAGTATAGTGATTGAATTCTTCCATACATCACCCGGTGCTCATCCAAGTGCGCTCCTTAATCCCCATCATGTATTTCCTCCACCCCCCCCACCCGCCTCCCCTCTGGTAACCAGCAGTGTGTGCTCTATAGTTAAGAGTCTTTTTCTTGGTCTGCCTCTCTCTCTCTTTTTTCCCCTTTGCTTTGTTTTGTTTCTTAAAATCCACATAGAGTGAAATCATATGGTATTTGTCTTTCTCTGACTGACTTATCTCGCTTAGCATAATACTCTGTAGCTCCATCCATGTCATTGCAAATGCAAGATTTCATTCTTTTTGATGGCTAAATAATATTCCATCAGATATATATGTGTATATATATATATGAATATATATATATATATATATATATATCAAGGTGGTCACGATGGAGAATATATCCATCATCTATCTATCTATCTATCTATCTGCCACATGTTCTTTACCCTTTCATCAGTTGATGAACACTTGGGCTGTTTCCATAATCTGGCTATTGTAGGTAATGCTGCTATAACCATCAGGGCACATGTATCCTTCAAAATCAAATTTTTTTGTCTTTGGGTAAATACCCAGTAGTGCAAATTGCTGGATCATAGGGTAGCTCTATTTTTAACTTTTTGAGGAAACTCCATAGTGTTTTCCAGAGTGGCTGCACCAGCTTGCACACCCACCAACAATGCACGAGGGTTGACTAATGGACTTTATTTTTTAAAACAGTTTTAGCTACAGAGAAGTTGAGCAGAGGCTAGAGAGAATTCCCATACACTTCCCTTCCTTCACTTCTACCCACCCCCAACACGGTTTCCTCTATTATTAACATCCTGCATTAGTGTGTTACATTTGTTATAGTTGATGAACTAGTATTTATAGAATATTATTACAGTTAAGGTTCCCTGTGTTGTACAGTTCTATGGGTTTTGCCAAATGCATAATGTCATGTAGCCAACATTACAGTACCATACACAATAGTTTCACTGCCCTAAAATCCCCGTGTTCCACCTCTTCATCCCTCCCCCACCACCCACCACTCCCAGCTCCTAGCAGCCACTGTCTTTTTTTTTTTTTTTTACTGTCTCTGTTGTTTTGCCTTTCCCAGAACATCATGTAGTTGGAACATACAATATGTGGTCTTTCCAGCTTGCCTTCTCTCACTTAGGAGCCTGCGTTTAAGTTTCCTCCATGTCTTTTGGTAGCTTGGGAGCTCTTTTCTCTTATCATTGAATAACATTCCTCTGTCTGGATGTATCACAATTTATTCACCTAATGAGGGATATCTTGATTGCTTCTAAGTTTTGCTGACTATGAATAAAGCTTCTATGAACATTCATATGCAGAATTTTGTGTGGACATGTTTTCAACTCATTTGGGGATTTAGGGGCACAATTACTGGACTGAATGGAAAGATTGTGTTTAGCTTTGTGAGAAACTGCCACACTGCCTTCCAAAGTGGCTGTACCATTTTGCATTCCCACCAGCAGTGAATGAGTTTATTTTGTTCTGCATCCTCACCAGCATTTGTTCTATCTGCTTCGGATTTTGGCCATCCTGAGAGGCACATGGCGATATAAAAGTGGTACATATTGGTGTACTGTTCTGTGAATTTTAACACATGTATACATTTGTGTAACTACCATAATCAAGCCACAGAACAATTTCATCATCCCAAAAAACTCCCTAATACTTCCTCTTAAATCACACCCTCATTTACTCCTAACCCTTGGCAAACATGGATCCATTCTCCATCACTATTCTTTTGTTATTTCATGAATGTCATATGAATGGAACCAGACTTTAGGTAATCATTTAGGCTGGCTTCTTTCACTAAGAATGATGTCTCTGAGATGAATCCAAGTTGTTCCAAGTATCAATAATGTGTTCCTTTTTATTTATAAGTAGTATTCCATTGTATGAATATATCACAGTTGAATTACCTATTCACCCATTGAAGGATATTTGGACTATGTCGGGTTTTTTGCTACAAAAAATAAATGTACTGTAAATATCTATGTATAGGGTTTTGTATGAAAATGTTTTCATTTTTTCTAGGGTAAATATGGAATAGAATAGAATTACTGGGTCATATGATTAGTATATGATTAATATATGTTTAACTTTATAAGGAACTGTCGAACTATTTTCCAGAATGTCTTTACCACTTTGCATTCCCATCAGGCAATGAGTGACAGTCACAATCGCTCTATATCTTCTCTAGCACTTGGTATGGTCATTATTTTTATTTTAGTCATTCCACTTGGTGTAGACTGATATTTTATCATGGCTTTATTTTTCATTCTCCTAATGGTTAATGATGCAAAACGTCATTAACATGCTTATTTGCCTTTTCTGTACACTTTTTTGTGAAGTGTCTTTCAAGTCTTTTGTCCATTTTTAATTAGGTTTTTTTAAAAAAAAACTGTTGAATATATAGTTCTTATTGTTTTTTACATACTCTGGATACCAGTCTTATGTCAGGTATGTGATTTACAAATATTCTCTTTTATGGTCATGCTTTTAGTGCCATGTCTAAGGAATTTTCCCTAACTCAAATCATAAGGATTTTCTCAGATGTTTTCTTCTAATAGTTTCATCGTTTTACATTTTGCCTTTAAACCAATATTTATTTTGAATTAATTTTTGTTTAATGGTCACACATGTAGATCAAAGTTCATTTTTTTGCATATGGATGTACAACTGCTCTAGCATTATTTGTTGAAAGATTGTACTTCCTCAATTAAATTATATTTGTATCTTTGTCAAAAGTCAACTGACCATATTTGCATGGGTCTTTTTCTGGGTCTGTTCTATTGATCTATGTCAATAGCAGTCTGACTTTATTACTGTAGCTTTAGAATAAGTCTTAAAATCGGGTAGTGTGATTTTTTCCTTTTTCAAAATCATGGCAGCTCTTCTAGTTCCTTTGCTTTTCCATATAAATTTTGGATTCAAATTATCTATATCTACAAAGAAATGTGTTGGGATTTTTACAGGAATTGAGATAAATTTGTAGATTTATCTGGGAGAGAATTGACATTTTTACTATATTGAGTCTTCCAATCCATGAACTCAGTACGCCTCTCTCTTTATTTAGATCTTTTTTTGTTTCTTTTGTCAGCATTTTATAGTTTTCGGAATGCAGATTTTGTATGTGAAATAGATTTATACCTGGGTTTCTCTTTTTTTAGAAATGTTAAAATGAATATTTTAAAATTTAGGCTCTAAATTCCTTATTACTAGTATATAGCAATATAATTGATTTTAGTGTGTTGACTTTTTTCCCGTCACTTTGCTAAACTCACTTAATTACTTCTAGGAGCTTTTTTGGAAATTCCTTGGGAATATTTTACATAAACAATCATGTTATCTGTGAATAGAAATCGTTGTATATCTTGCTTTCTAATCATCTGCATATTTTATGATTGTTACTAATTGTTTTGCCCTATAGCTCTGCCTGGGACTTCCAGAATGATGCTGGATTGAAATGATGAGAGTGGACATCCTTGCTCTGTGCATAATTTTATTATGTCACCATTAACTATGATGCTACCTTTTTGGCAGGGGGGAGAGGAGTAGATACTTTTTATCCAATTGAATAAGTTCCCTTCTATTCCTCATTTGCTGAGAATTTTTTTTTTATGTTTAATTTTGTCATGTGTTTTTTTGCATCAAATGATATGATCATGTGGCTTTTCTTCTTTAGACTGCTAATATGGGGCATGACATTGATTGAGTTTTGAATACTAGTTAGCCTTATAGTGCTGAGGAAAACCTCACTTAGTCATGATATATTATTCTTTTTATATATTTCTGGATTTTATTTGCTGGCATTTTGTTAAGGATTTTTACATCAATATTTTAAGTGTTATTGATTTTACACTGCCTTTGCCTAGTGTTTTAATATCAGGATAATGCTGGCCTAGTTGTGAAGTGGTCTATCCTCTTGCAATTTTCTGGAAGAGATTGTAGAGCATCGGTGGTATTTTGTTTTTAAATGTTTGTTAGTGAAATCACCTAGCCCTGGAGGTTTCTTTTTTTTTTTTTTTTTAGAAGATTTTAAAATATGAATGTAATATGTTTAATGTTTGTAGAATTATTCAGGTTATCTATTACATCCTGAGTGAGTTTTAATTGTTTGTGGCTTCTGGGGAATGGATCCATGTCATCTATGCTGCTGAATTTATGGATGAAGATTCATTCATAGTATTTCCTTATTATTTTTAAATGCCTGCAGGGTCTGTAGTGAGACCCCATTTTTCCTTCCTGATACCTGTAATTTGTGTCCTTTCTCATTCATTTCTTCTTCTTCTTTTTAAAGACTTTATTTATTTATTTGACAGGGAGAGACACAGCGAGAGAGGGAACACGAGCAGGGGGAGTGGGAGAGGGAGAAGCAGGCTTCCCGCACAGCAGGGAGCCCGATGCGGGGCTCGATGCGGGGCTCGATCCCAGGACGCTGGGATCATGACCTGAGCCGAAGGCAGACGCCTAACGACTGAGCCACCCGGGCACCCCTTCATTCATTTCTTTATTAGCCTAACTAGAAGCTTATCGATTATATTGGGCTTTAAAAAGTCAGCTTTTGGTTTTATTGATTTTACCTATTGTTCTACTCTTTTAGATTTCATTGATTTCTTATCTTTATTATGCACTTCCTTCTGCTTGCTTTGGGATCATTTTTACTCCTGTTTTTCTAGCTTCTTAAGATGGAAGCTTAGATCATTGGTTTGAGATCGTTTTAAAAAAAAAATAGAAGCATGTATTACTAAAAATGTCCCTCTAAGCAGGGCTTTAGCTATATCCATACATTTAGATAAACCATGTTTTTATTTTCATTCAGTTAAAAATAGCTTCAAATTTCCCTGTGGACTACTTTGTCTCATAGATTATTAAAACTATGTTTAATTTCCAAGTGTTTGGAGACTTTCTTGTTAAATATGGTATTAACTTCTCTTTTTATTCCATATGATCACAAAACTTTGTATCAGAAATAATATTTTGTATCCTTTTAATTCCTTGAAATGTATTAAAATTTGTTTATGACCCAAGATATCTACTATCTTGGTGAATTTATTCCATGTGTCCTTGAAAAGAATATGTATTTGTGCCATTTTGAGGTTAGTAATCTATAAATGCCAGTTATATCCAATCTGTTTTTGATGGTGTTTAGTGGCTCTATATCCTTCCTGAGTCCCTGTCTGCTATTTCTGTCACTTACTGAAAGAGGTGTGTTTAAATGTCCAACTACCAATTGTAGTATTTCCTATTTCTCCTTTCAATCCCATTAGTTTTTGCTTCACGTATTTTGAAGCTCTGCTGTTACATATTTAAGAGCATTATGTCATGGAACACTACATCAAAAACTAATGATGTAATGTATGGTGATTAACATAACAATAAAAAATTTTTTAAAAATTTAAAAAAATCATTATGTCTTAGCAGAATCCCTCCTTTTATCATTATAATACACCTTTTTTTTTTTTTATCCTTAGTCATTCTTCGCCCTGAAGTCTACATTGTCTTCTATTAATAGGGCCACTTCAGCTTCCTTTTGATTAGTATTTACATTATATCATTTCTTCCATGGTTTTACTTTTCATTTACCTTTACTATTACATTTGAAGCGAGTTTCTTGTCGCCAGCAAGTAGTTAGGCCATATCTTTAAATCTATTCTGGCAATCTCTCTCTCTGACTTGTATGTAGACCATGATGTAGCATCAGCTTTGCCAAGTTTAGGTTTAGGTCTATCATGCAGCTCTTTGTTTTCTGTGTGGTTCCTCCATTTTCTACCCCCATCTTTCTCCTTTCTTCTCTTTTCTATTATTTGAACATTTTTAGTATTCCATTTAAATTTACTGATCGTGGCTTTAACTATATATCTACAGATATTCTAGTGCATGATCCGAGCACTATAATATATCTACTTAACATTTTACAATCTACATGGAATCAGAAACTTTATCCCATCAGGTGGCATGTAGAAACTTCATCAGAATGTAAGTCGCTGTCCTCTCCCTTTTATGCGCTCACATATTACAGCACATGGATGGAAAATCCCATTAGCAGTGTTCTAATTTGTACTTCCAACCATTAAATATGAAGATGTAAGAGAAGAATAATTAATTATATTTACTCAGATATTTACCACTTTTGTTGATCTTTCTTCATTTCTGATGATCTAAATTTCTTTCTGGTATTATTTGTTTCCCATGACTCGAAGAACTTCCTTGGTATTTCCATTAGAGGAACATACTGGTGACGAATTGTCTTAGTTTTCCTTTGTATGAGAATGTTTTTATTGCACTTTCATTTCTGAATGATATTTCACTGTATATAGAATTCTGGGTCGATAGTTCTTTTTTTTTTCCTTCCCTGAGTTGATAGTTCTGTACCTTCGACACTTTAAATATGTCATCATACTGTTTCTTAGTGAGAAATCTGTGACCCATCAGATTGTAAGTTCCTTAATAAAAGAGAGACTTTCTTTGAATCCCTATATAAAACTTGGAAAATTTCTGGGTACATACTAGTTAATTACATATATACCTAGAACGTGATGGGCAGTGGTTTCTAGGTAAGGCAATCATACGTGTTATAGTGTTCAAGTCGAGACAATTCTGAGCATAGTGGGAGCATGTTAATAATTATTTCAGAAAAACAGGTAAAAACTAGAATTAGGACTTATAGTCACCCTAATTTTAGGCACTAAGTTGCCTTGTGAGGAAGGAAAATATGAAAACCTAGTAGATATTTACTGTTTCCTCTTCTAAGAATAGAAACTCCCCATATGGGAAATCACTTTTTCCTCAACCCATGTTTTCCAATCATATGATTTGAATTAATATAACTATAGTCCTACAGATTTTGTTGATCCCTTTAGAGATAACTTCTTATCCAGCTATGATTGATTAAAAAAGGCAGAGGCCCCAGGCACAGGCTGGGCCATCATGTTACCTTACCGTTTCACGGCAAAATTAATTGGCTCCAGGATAGAACTCTGATGAATGCTGGGTTATCATAGCCTCTTACAGATTTGTTTTCTTTTTGTCTCTTCATTTTTGTTTTCTCCAAATAGGAGTCAGGGAAGGAGACTTAGTTCTTCTCTGGCAGTGAAACCATGTGGCTTTCGAGCTACTGGCCATGTCGTCTGTCATTTGGAAGAAGTCAGGCTACTGCAGGAGTAAAAGAAGCACAGAAGAAAGTCATAGGACATGGGCTGGGAGCCTTAAGTTCCTAATTCCAGTTGTCCCTCTGTGCTGGCTGCCTCCTACTGGTTTAAATGCAGGAACAAATGGTCGCTCTTTTGCCGAGGTGAACTTTCTTTGGTTTTTCAGTCCCTTACAACCAAAAGAAACCCAAATAATGCTTCTAATCTTGTGTTGCTTCTGAGACAGCAAGAAGCTCTTTATAAAATGATGAAGTGAGGGAGTAATGAACTAGTAACAGGTATACGAGCACATGTATTGCAAATAGTGATCTTTTATACTTTTGTATTATATCACTGTAGTATGTACTAAATCTCTCTTATGTTACGCCTGTACCTATTACTGCTTAAGTTTATATTCTCAATGATGTTTATCTAGCACATAAGCTCTAAGAAGGGAAAGCATGAAAACGTTAAAATGACTCTGAATAGTGGCTACTTCATGCTCTTGAGGATGCTTATTATTTGACAATATCCATGTGGGGAAGAAACAGGAGAGTTTTGATTATTAATCCAATAAACATTTATTGTGCACCCACTCTGTGCTGGACGGGGATGAAACAAAACAGAGAAGGTCATGGCGCTAAGGAAACTGCATGCAAGTTTTATGAAACAAATAGTAAACAAGCAAACAAAGAAATAAACTAGATTACTTCAGGTAGTAGTAACTGCTGTGAGGACCTAATAAAACAGGGTGATGTGACAGAGATTAAGTGGGTTGTAAGACTCACTTTAGAATTGGGGAGTTAAGAAAGACTCCCCCGAGGAGGTGAAAGGCGGGCAGACACGAGAATGGGAGGGTGAGGGGTGGGGAAGGAGCTAGCCTTCGGAAAAGCAGTCTACGTCCCGAGGCAGGAATGAACTTGGTGTTTCAGGAAGACAGAAAGACAGAGAGGCTGAATTCTAGTAAAGGAGAAGGAATGTGATACAATTATTTTCTGCACTAATAGAGGAGAGAAACTAAGAATATTTAAGGAATTTTTTGAGAAATAGGACTGCTCCTAAGTGGACTCAGAAAGATTTTCTGATTAAACTGGTTGGGCATAGATAGAGAATAAGGAGGGGAAAAAAAAAAAACCCTCTCTTGGCTATGTATTTAATATCCCCGTAGTTGAGACTATTGTTCAATTGTAAACTTGGCCACTCTTTGTTAGAAGTCTTCATCTGCTTGAAACTATGTCCTAAGAACCTCTCACAAGTCCTTTCACCAGCTAACTTACTTTCAAATATATTACATATCTGAAGCATGGTATTGTTCTTTGGTTCCTTGGGACAACTAGATGGAACCACAGACCCAAGGTGCTAAGGAAACGTGAAGATCAGCTGGCCTGGTGTCTGTCAGTAAGGGGCACACTTTGGAATCCCCTATGGAACCTTTTCAAAATATCAACTGAGCTCCACTCTTCAGGACTCGGATTCAGAGGGCCTAGCAGTGGGATCTAGTGGTATATCTGGCAATATGTAGCTGTTAAGCTATTTTGACGTGCATCCCCCACTGAGGGGGGACCAGAGTTAGGACCAGAACCTTAATCTCCTGATTTATAAGTTTTTGCCACTCTCCAAACAACTGTATCCCCTATTCTTACTTAGATAAGCTGTTAAACATGTACAAAAATAGATTATGGACCAAAGACTCCTATTTTTTATTTTCTTTAGCATCTTTTGGTCAAGCAACTTTAGAATTAGAAATCTTTGCACCAGTGATCAGAAGCAGCAGCCGAAGAGAAGAAAGGAAGAAAGAGAATCTGAGTAGACCAAACCGAGGGTATAAATTCCTGGCATTAAGCTCACGCTGGTTTCTGGTAGGACCCCTCTAGGCTTTTGGTTATTTGAGTGACTTTTTATCTAGACCCAGTTTGGAGACAAACAAGACCCACACTTGCCTTGGTCAGGGAACATTTGTTCACGAATTGATGGAGTGGAGAACAAATGGTTATTCATAATTTCAACCAATCCTTTATGTAATTAGGCTTAGTAGTTAATGCTGATGATGCCATTCATACTCTCACTAGGGACGGACGATATTAATTCTTCCTGAATGAAAAATTGTCACCTGTGACTGAGTATGTTAAGTGACTTAAAATATAAAAAACTTTCCATGCCAGACCAAATTCCCTAGTCTCTTTTTGGCTTTCCGTTGTCCCTGCCTCCAAGAAATGAGATACAAAAGGAGCTAAGAGTCTGCTCGCTCCTCTGAAGCCAGAGGTAGAAGCAGTTTGGAAGACATTTTGTTTCATCTCTTTTTTAACTTCTTTAAAAATATTTCTGGAAAGAGTAGCTAATAATAAGATAGGTAGGTGGATGGCAGGGAGTTAACTAAAGTGTTCAGAATAGCTCTGAGTACAATCACATTTAAAAATAGAGAGAACAGGCCGCACACAAAACCCCACTGACTCAGTGTATCTAGTTCAGATGTAGCTAATGTCCCTATTTAGCATCTTCAAGTTGCTTACACTTTCCTCACCAACTTAAGAATGTGCCTCTAGCACCGGAGAGCTTTCCAAGTCCAAGGACGTGGGAATGTGAATTATCAAACAAGCTGGGGATGAAAGGTGCTGAAATCAACGTTTTACAATATTGCCAAAAACAGCTTGAGTTTCTAGGCTGCTAATTGCTGAAATGCGTTTTAGCTTCTGACTTCATTCTGAGCTTCTGACCCACTCACCAAAAGGTAAGAAGGATGTTGTAAAAGAAAAAGAAGAAAGGCAGTAAGAGGGAACAGGGTAAGGGACTGCTTAGTCCAAGGTCTCCCGGAAAACCACACTGCATTAAAGGAAGTGTATTTCATGTGTGCCATCCGGCCATACAATGAGAGTTGACCACCAAAGGAACCCAGTCCTTTGCTGTCTTTTCTGAACAGGAGTGAGGTAGCCTCGGTCTCAAAAGTGTGACAGTATAAATAGCTAATCTGAATTCACTGTCTTTCTTTTTACCGTATTTCTTATTTAACTTTCCGAAAAGTTATTTATGCCCGTTGCCTCATTTCAGCCTCATGAAATGATGATTTGTTAGAGCAAGCAAAAGTCTCTGTGTTTTCTGTAGGGGAAACTGAGGCACACAGAGACAGTGGCGGTTGCCCTTAAAAATCTCTTCTGTTTAGGGGCAGAATTAGGGTTGGGCTGGCATCCCTGGCCCCTGCTGTGAGAATATCCCACTTCCCTCCACGGCCACTAGTCATAAAAGTTCCTGCAATATGGTACAAACATAACATGCAGAAGCTTATTTTGATATTTCTGAAAGAAAGCTTCAGCTAAATTATTTTTCTGAAGTAGTTTATTAGACAGCCCTGTCAGAAAGCAGTTGTACCAGATAAGGGTCCCTTTCAACATTATGAATTTAATACCACGGAGGGATTTGCAGACTGAATTATCCAGACTCATTGTGCACACATATAGGCAGTCACTAAATATATGAATTAATGTTCAGTTGTGGCTTTAGCAGATATAAATTTAAATGTTACCAATCAAATATACCCATATGTGTGTGTGAGTGTGTGTGTGTGTGTGTATACCTTATTCTAGTTGTTATTGGAGAAGCTACATTTTTATATGTGATATCTCTTCATGACACTTTTTAAATAACATCTGGAGAATTTTTCACACACAGGTATGGTACTTCATCTTGAAAAATGCTCTCTTCTAAAACAAAACTTTTAGACCGAACTAGTTAAAATGGTATATTAAAAGGATGGTACCAACGTATTGTTACCAACAATTATTACCTTTGTATTTTTTGTTTTAGGTCTGTGCTTGAATTGCATTCCAAAGAGAGAGACTCTGAGCCAGTTAAAAAATGCAGGAAATGATATCTGATTGAGACATCTGTGTATGTTCACATTTTGATCCATCATCTCTGCTCAGATACATAACAATAAAAGGGAAAATTTGCAAAGAGAAAACCAAAATATGCATCTATGTTTGAAAAGAGGACAAACATTTCTGTGAAGACAATGGAACAGAAAAGCAAATTGGTGAGTAGAATTGAAGATGAGACCCATTGAACCCACTAATTTGGCTACTTGGGAATAAAGTAGATTCCAAGTGTTCTGTGTAAGGCAGGGAGACAGGAAATGGGATCTGATCAAACTGCTTGAAGCCAGGGGCTTGGGGAGGAGCTCCACTGTTCCACTCATGAAATAAGGCCGGGGGTGAACAAAAGTACTGTTGCTACTAACCGCTTGGGGAGGTCAGACAAGGATATGGCCTCAAGACAGGGACTGAGCAAACCTGTGTGCATGGCTTCCTTGAACATGTCTGACCTATCCCTGATATCTCCACATGGCAGCAGGATGAGTCATCCTTAAAAGACTTGGCTCTGGGCTAGGAACCTAGGGAATTGTGTGGGCTCAGTTAGAAACCCACCAGAAAGGGAGGCAGGCGAGATGAGTACAAGTTGCTTGAGGAAGAAAACAAGGGGTCAAAATTAACTAGTTTCCATTCAAAAAACAAGCCTGAAGACAAACATCCCCAGAACATGAAAGCATCTGAGGCTAAAAAAGACAGTAAAAGATACCAAACAATAGATCCTTGCACCAGAAACATCAGCATCACCTGGGAGCTTGTCAGAAATGCAGAGTCTCAGGCCTCACTTGAGACCTGCTAAATCAAAATCCACGTTTTACCAAAACTACTGGGCAACTCACATAGACATTAATGTTGGGAAAGCATTGCTGGAAAAGATAATATATTTATGGAATTGTCTGACAAGTAGTTTAACATAAATATGATTAATTTGCTCTGAGAGATGAAGGAAACAAGTTTCATTTTAAAAAGAGCGAGAAATTAAGTAACAAAAAAGGCAGACATGGTATAATATCTGGTAAGAAAATGAACCAAATCAAAGTCTTGAAAGTAAGAATTAGAGTCACAGGGTGGGAGTGGGGGGCAATCCATAGCAGGTATATGCGGTGACCGGACACATACGAAAAGAAAATTAGTGAATTAAAATATTCCCCTAAGATATTTATGCAGAACCTAGCCTGAGAGAACGAGATAGAAAGAGCACTTATATGAAATATGAAGCATAAACTGAAAAGCTCCAACTGATACCCCATGATACCAATGGAGTTCTACATGAGAGTGAAAGAAACAATACAGTTGCATTTTTGAAGCTGTACTTATAATAATTTTCCAGCGTTGAAAAAATAATGCGACATTGGGAATATACCATGAATACCAAGCAGGCTAAATAATATGAATCTACATTTGGAAATGTTGTAGTTAATCTGCAGAACAATGATGGTAAAGAGAAAATCTTAAAAACCATCAAGAAGAAAAGAGAGATAATCCGAACAACAATAATAATTATTAGACTATAGCATGGGTGTCATCAGTAAAAGCAGAAGACAGAAGATGAAGGAGCAATAGGTTCCATGTGCTAAACTAAATAAATAAATAAATAATTTTAAAAATAAAATAAATAAATAAAAGAGCTGATACCAGCTAGAGAGGATGGCATTGTTGTTCCCTGTGCTTCATCTTTCCCTGTAACCATGTCCCATGCCATATAGGTTCACAGTTGATCTCAGGAAACAGAGACTCATAAAATGTTGGTCAATTTAGCACTGTGTACGTTTTAGAGACAAAATCAAATTTCGAAACATTAGACCAAGATTGGACTGTTGGGTGTTCGATTCATAAAGTATGTCAAGTTCTGTGTTATATGCAGAAGAAGAATAGATATACTAAATAATTTTTACTTTCTCGAGAAAGGTTAAAGTTTATATGTATATTAAAACTTAAGAAAAAAAAATGAAATGTCATGTAGGGCTTCCGAATAAGTAGGTGAATAAAAAAGAGAGGATTATGAAAATCTGTGAATTCCACAAAAGATGTAAAAAAAAAAGGAATCAAAGGAGTAGTAAACACAAAATTATATGGTAGAAATAAGTCTAAAATCTTATAAAAACATTAAATTATCCTATTAAAAAATCAGATCATTAGATTGCTGATTAACAAGCTTAATCTCATTAGTTAACAAGGAAATGCACATAAATTCACACAGACAATAATATAATAAAACTATAATAACTACAATAAAAACACATTCATCACAGGCAAAAATATTTAGGTTCAATAATATCATATATCGAAGAGGATTTGGGGGGAAAAGACCTCTTTAAAGAGTTATTTTTTTAAAAGATTTTATTTATTTATTTGTCACAGCAAGAGAGAGAGCACAAGCACGGGGAGTGGGAGAGGGAGAAGCAGGCTTCCCGCCGAGCAGGGAGCCCGATGCGGGGCTCAGTCCCAGGACCCTGGGATCACAACCCGAGCTGAAGGCAGATGCTTAACCATCTGAAGCACCCAGGCATCCCAGGACCTCTTACTTATTTACTGCTTTTCAGAATACAGAGTCAACCGGTTTAGAGACCAGTGGAAACTAACCAGTAGGGTTGTTGATTCAGTGCTTTCACCTCTCAGCCGGTATCAAAGAGAAGCTGCAGTACATATGGGAACGTTTAATGCATGCTTGTTGCAGAATTATTAATAAAAGCAGAATTTGTTAGTAACTTGGACATACATCAATAGGAAAACCAGTAAACATTTTTTCTCCTTTATTTATTCAATGGAATATTATATAGCAGTTGACATGGACTAGATACCACATGTATCACTTTAATTAAAACTCAAAACTGTAATGTTGCTCAAAAAAAGCAAGCTGCAGAAACATGCAACCACAACGAATACAATCATATAATACTTAAAAACATGAAGGGCACGATATATTGTTTATTAATTCATACACGATAAACAGCTAACTCAAAACAATGATTTTTCTCTGGAAAAAGAAGAGAATGAATTTGAGGAGGCAGCCTTAAGGACCTTCACTTGTATACATAGTTTTTAGTTTTATAAAATTTTAATATTTCAGTAGGTTTGATCTTTTCACAATTCTTAAAAATAGTAGCAAGAACTGAAAGAACTTCCAATAACCATGATTCTAGTACTAACTTACTATTTTCTGCAAAATGACCAAATCTGATTTTAAATATGAAACGTCTAAAGATGTGTCCTATTTCTTCAAAATGTTTATATATTGAGCATTAGCGCATGGAAGACCGTACGTCAGGCATGGGAATACAGCAATGAAGAAGGAAGATAATTCTCACCTCCAAAAAGCACAATCTAGCAACATTTGAATAAAAACATGTCCTTTAGAATAGTTGTTTTGAACACTTGGGACAGCAATACTACTCTGCAAAGTCATTCATCCATTTATTCAACAGCTATTATGTCCTTTCACACTTCGAACACTGTTCTGGATACTTGGGGACGCACGGCAATAATGGCTTTAATGATGATAATGATAATAATTCCTAACATTTAATAGGTACTTACATGAGATACTATTTACATTCTGACAACTTACCCTAAGAGGAAATATTATTACTACTATTCCAATTTTATAGATGTTTCATTGAATTTTTATTTCTGATAGCCATCTTTGTGTCTGAAATAACTGTTCTCCCAAAGAATGGGGAAGAAAAAAACCTCCAACTCCACCATATTCTGCCTTCCTCCCCACGCCTACTCTAGCACTTATTTCCTTTTTAAAAATTTTATTTAATTAATTAATTATTTATTTTTATTATGTCATGTTAGTCACCAAACTGTGGAAAGAGCCGAGATGCCCTTCAACAGACAAATGGATAATGAAGATGTGATCCGTATATACAATGGAATATGACTCAGCCATCAGAAAGGATGAATACCCAACTTTTGCATCAACATGGATGGGACTGGAGGAGATTATGCTAAGTGAAATAAGTCGAGCAGAGAAAGTCAATTATCATATGGTTTCACTTATTTGTGGAACATAAGGAAGAGCATGGAGGACATTAGGGGAAGGAAGGGAAAAATGAAGGAGGGGAAATCAGAGGGGGAGACGAACCATGAGAGACTATGGACTCTGGGAAACAATCTGAGGGTTTTAGAGGGGTGGGGGGTTAACACTTACTTCCTTTTTTACTGAATAGTAAAACCAAAGAGTTCAGAAAATATTTATACTTAGTTTATATTTTATTCTCTATGTACACCAGAGGCCTCTGGAGATACCAGGAAACTTTAGCTGATTTTACTTACACCTTTAATCCAAGGGCAGTACATAGCATAATAACAATGTCTTTAGAAGAACCACCATTTATTACAGCTGAGAGGTTTTTCTTTCTTAATTTCAAAGTATGACTATCGCGTCTTCTTAGGGAGTAAATGAGGTTTTGTTTTTCATGTAACAAGATGTAAATGAACAATATTAGTCTTACTTTTGGCTGAGGCTCAAGAACAGGTGGCCCCCAAACTTACATTTCAAAATGAGCATCTACATTCCTAGGCATGGCCTCCAAAGGAGGTGGTTGTGAGCAAACACTGCCATGCTTTGCTAAACCCCTGCCTCCAATCTTCAACTAATGTTGGGCCAGCTGGAAGAATGAGACTGGAAATTGAAGGTGGGGTTTCTTTGAAGAGAGTTGCCGTGCATTCCTTCGACTTCTCTTGTCGTGGTGAATAAGAGGGGACTTCCACCGTACCCTAAGCTATGTGAGAAAGGTCTCAAGATCACTCTTTACGTAGCTTAACTAATGTTTCAGGACCTGCCTCTGAAAAACTTTCCTAAAGGTGAGTGATTGTGGCTGGCTGGCTTCGGATGGTAGCAAGGAGACATAGTTCTGTAAGGAACATCTGAAATACATGGATGGTTGGGTGTTTCCCAATGCTGCAAGGGAGCACCGGGGGGACAGATATCTTAAGATCAACTTAAATGCACTTTTCCCAGGTGTGGCACTTTATGAGAGACAGTCCATGGAGAATGGACCGCAGGAAATTAGGGACCTGTAGGGAAATACTAAGCTAGATGAATTCTTTGCCTGAATTAAAAGAATATAGGTTAGAAGTCTCCACAACTAAAGGATCCTCCAAAGAATTCGTGAATACAACTCAAAAGAAAATAAATGGCTCAAATTTAAAACATGTGCTGTCCTAGATGAAACTAATACCAAATTATCTGGGTTCCAGTCAAGGCCAATTTCCCTGCCCTTTACCTGTCCTCTCTCTCCCTCCACTTGCAATACTGAAGGGACCAAAGCTCTTCACTGTGGAGGGCAGTGAGGTGTGAAGCCAAGTAGAGATGATGCTTCAGGAGTTCTGCCCTCAGTAGACCCCCAACTGGGCTTCAGGGAGAAGCTTTAATTTAAATTGAGTTTCAAGGGGCGCCTGGATGGCTCGGTAGTTAAGCGTCTACGTTCGGCTCAGTTCATGATCCCAGGGTCCTGGGATCGAGCCCTGCATCGGGCTCCCTGCTCCGCGGGAAGCCTGCTTCTCCCTCTCCCATTGCCCCCTGCTTGTGTTCCCTCTCTCCCTGTGTCTCTCTCTGTCAAATAAATAAATAAAATCTTAAATAAATAAAATAAAACGAGTTTCAAAGTATTGACTGTTAAGAGCACAGAGCATTCTAATCTCTGAACTAAGTCTGTTCTTTTTGCAATTTAAAGATGGTTATGATAGAAAAGGGACCAGAAGTCATGGGATCTTTACCAGATTTTACTCAGGGAAGAAGGAAGAATAAGGACATAGGGCTTGAGTGAGCATTGGGGGTGAGGGGTGGGTGGCAATGGGAGCAGAGAAAAAAATGTATTTCCTTATCTCTTCTTGAGTCCTGCTTGTTCTGTCAACTGACCAATATGTTTGGCAGGGTTGTTTAAAAGGACAGATGATCAAATTAGTTGCAGGAGCTGTGTAGGTGACTAAGGTTGTCTACAGAGAGAAAGCAGTTAACTCTGCAGGAAAATCTGAGGCATTTTTAAGGACAGGGGTGTCTAGAATTCAATGTCCAATCATTTCTGGTATTGTACTATGACTGTACCCTCCAATATACCCAGACATTGAGGAAAACTCTCATCCTTGTATAGTCTCATTTTTCCTAACTGATTTAGGAAATTACAAGAGTCTGTGATATACTTTTGGATGAGCCCCTAATGGGGAGAAGAGCAGCTGCAGGAGGTGAGATCCACGTAACATCAAGAATACGTGGACGTGAGAAGTCAGAGCAAGAGGTGACTGGGAAACTAAGACTCAGAAAATCCCTGCTTTTAGAGATCATTAATGGGGGGCACCTGGGTGGCTCAGTCATTAAGGGTCTGCCTTTGGCTCACGTCATGATCCCAGGGTCCTGGGACCGAGCCCCGCATCGGGCTCCCTGCTCCATGGGAAGCCTGCTTCTCCCTCTCCCACTCCCCCTGCTTGTGTTCCTGCTCTCGTTGTGTCTCTCTCTCTCTGTCAAATAGATAAATAAAAAAATCTTTTAAAAAAAGAAATCATTAATGGGAAGTAATGAGTAAGTTTTCTGTATGCATAGGATGAGAAATTAAGAATTTGTATTATAGGGGCACCTGGGTAGCTCAGTCAGTTAAGTGTCCAAATCTTGACTTGGGCCCAGCTCATGATCTATGGGTTGTGAGATAAAGCTCCGCATTGGCCTCCACCCTCAGTGTGTAGTCTGCTTGAGATTCTCTCTCTCTCCCTCTCCCTCTGCCCTGCCCCCTGCCACACACACTCTCTCTCAAATAAATAAATAAATCTTAAAAAAAAGAATTTGTATTATATATGAAAGAAAGACATAACTCAGAAAGTTGGAAAATTTAGGCACATCCAAGTAACTGCCACCTCCATTATATATACAGAAACAATCTTAGAACGATTATTAGTAATTAGATTGATAGGGGCGTATTTTAACAAATCCCTTTATAAATAAAATGTACATTAATTATTGGCTGACACATATGCTCAACCGACACCCTATGTTATTTAACATTTATTCTATCAGTCAGAAGAAAATTAAGGTGAAATCACTGAGTGATAAGGTGCTTATTTATTTCTTCTTATGCCTCTGATAGTGTTTGGGCTGCTATGTAATCTTCATGAGACTCAGACATGCTAAGTGAAGCTAGTTTTCAAGTGTCACTCTTGGCAAGCGAGATTCCTTTTATAAAAATATCTGCTGAGCTTTGACACTTAGACTGAAGTGTGTGTCCACATATCTGCTATAATGTGAATATGTCTTTGTTCATTCTGACTCACAGATCCTTCAGTCAACAAAAGCACTTTACAGATGAGCAATTCAAGACTGCACAATCAAAGGTGGTATGTAAAGCTGTCTTTCTCCAAGGACTACTGATCATCCTACCTTGAGAAACTAATAACTGGGGCGCCTGGGTGGCTCAGTCAGTTAAGTGACTGCCTTTGGCTCAGGCCATGATCTCGGGGTCCTGGGATCCAGCCCCGCATTTGGCTCTCTGCTCAGCGGAGGGTCTGCTTCTCCCTCTGTCCTTTCCCCCACTTGTTCTCTCTCTCTCTCTTTCAAATAAATAAATAAAATCTTTAAAAAGAGAGAGAGAGAAACTAGTAACCCAGATGTTGCTATTTAATTTCCAGATCTCCACACAATGTTCATGCATGGTCCTGTCATTAACATTCTCTGAGAAGAATGGTTACTGGAGACCAGAGATAGCACCAAGTTAGCTGAGAACTTGCTTGACTAGGCACTGATCTATAGGAGAACATCTCTTTTCTCCATCTAACATCGGTATCTACAAAATATCTGGAAACTTTATTTCTTTTGTGGGATTTTATGAAACTCTATATTTTGAGCTGCCCTTGACCACTTTGTTAATGGTGATGATGTTTGTTAATATAGTTTTTAAACCACAGTTTCTCCATTCAGGTTCTCACATGACACTACTTTCCATTTTTAGTAATAAAAGTAATTTCAAAGCAGAAGTCTATAAGACAGTCCAAAACCTCAGCATTTATGATTATGGTCAAACAGTCACATGAAGTCATCTCAGAATATTTTTAATGATTTTTTTTCATACTTGATCAGACCAAAATGATATTTGTGAGCCGATAGGATTTTACATTTTCTCCATGGCATTTTTCTGGCAAGCCCCAAATCTTAAAGACATTCAGAAAGTTGGCAAATTGCTAAAACAATGATGACTCTGGTTAGAAGGCAGCATCCAAAAATATTTTTGTAAATATCAAGAAGTCTGCCAAACAAGTGTGAGCTCAGTATTTTGCCTCGCGTGTCTAATCTCCAAGCAGCAAAGCCCATTAAGGCAACATCCTGCATTTCCAGACATAATGGTAAAGAAGAAGTTATACCTGTCACTGAGTATTTAGTTTCTTGCCTTGCATGTCGAAAACTACCTCTCTTCAATTTACAGGTGCCCTAGCTTAATTCAACAGGTCAAAGGTCCTAATTTCTAATTTGCTAAGCAATTTATCACATATTACCTACACCCTCTCAAGTCGGATCAAAAGCTACCACCAAATCATGGCAATGAATCCAGATGTGAGGAACTTTGTGATTAATTCACTGGGAGGTTTTGTTGTTAAATACTAGAAATATACCACTAATTTGAAACATAAGGTTTGTATTCTATTATGCAGTTATTTAAATACTATTTGGGTAAAACATATGTAAAAAGGAACAGGTAAAGCCTAATGTGTCTTTCCTGAAGGAATTAAAATTAAGTTAAAAGTTATTTAGAATTCAACTTCAGATAAGAAACCTCTTGGGTTTTGCATAGATGTTTCTGGGAGTCCTTAGAAATGTTGCACGAATCTCCCCATTTGGGAGGTGCTCTGAAATAACAGATCACATGTTTATATTTAACAAATAGAGATTTCCTCTCTATTTGACCCGCATAAGGGGACAGAAGGCAGACAGAGCAGGAAATTTGTTCTAGCTTTTTGCTCAGCAAGAAGCACTGACGCTTAAAGATCGCTACCTCTGGAGTCAGACAGCTTGGATTCGTATTGCTGTTCTGCCACTTATTAGCACCTTCACTTGATAAGCCCTGCGTCCTTACCAATGCCAGTGGGACAATATAAAATGGTGATAATCATAGTCACTACCCCACAAAATTGGACATGGAATGATTACTCACAGTATTAGTTGTTATTTTTATCGTGACGCCCCGACAACGATATTTATGGTAAAGATGATGATATCCCAAAGCCCTGCAACAAAGTAATGATAGTCATTAAGTAGAAATGATGATAGATCCTGAAAAGCTGGAAATTGGATATTGTAATATGTGAGTAAGTGAAGAAGGTCAAGTATTAATTAAGACTCCTAACAGTTAGATATATATCTACATCTAAGGCTGTTTGTTAGGTACAGTTCTAAGCAGACAGTGTCAGAGAGAAAAGAGTACTTTTTATTCAGTCACGTATTTAGTGAACTTTCTCTCATGTAATTATCTGTATCATACTTTACAAGTAAAGAGAAACTAAGCAAATGTTGGAAGTGTAAGTTTCTCCCTGAATCTCTCTGAATAAGCTATTTAGTTTAGTGACATTAGGACAACCTTTGAAAGTAGATCTGGATTCAGATTCTGACTTTTTCTATTGTTACTTGCCATAAGTTACTTCTGAGTTTTAGTGTTCTCATCTGTAACATGGGAAATATAATACCCATTTTGTTGAGCTGTTATAAGGGTTGGATGGAAGAATGTAATAAAGCTCTTAATATGGTACCTAGTCATGATTGAAACTCAACGAAGTTAGTAGTAGTTATTATCCCTGTTATTAATATGTTGTTTTCAATAAAAGGACACAAAAATCATGTCTTCCACCATCAAGTATAAAATCCTAAAAGTTGAAACTATTTTCACAAAGTCAGCTTATTTCAGTAAGTGCTATTCAGTTCTTTTAGTTACCGTCTAGTGGTAGCAGACATCCATGCATCCGCTAAACAAATTTTATTGAACACATACTATGTGCCAAGTGTGTGATGGCAAACAAAATAAACTTGGTCTTTGCTCTCACGGTACTTTGAATCTTGTGAGAAGATTAAAAATATGCAAAAAGACAACTACAATAAAAGGTGGTTAGTGCTACCCTTGGAGAAGTACAAGTGAAATGTAAGCACCTAACCCAGACTTGTAAGGAAAAGCTGAGTTTGAAAATTATAATCAGAATTATCTAAGGAAAGGGGAAATTACTGTTTTCCTAGGAAAAACAATGGGAAGTTTCAGAAGCCAGAAAGAATGCTATACATTCGAGGAACAGAAAAAAAAAAAAAAAGAGAAGAGTATTCAGATTTGTAGAGTGTGGAAGAGTGAGGAATATAATAAATGATACTAGAGAGATCATTTTGAGCCCAATTTTTCAGGGCCTTGTGAATCTCAAGGAAGAGGAATGTATGGAGAACAATTAGAAAGAGAAAAGGCAGGGGTACCTGGGTGGCTCAGTCGGTTAGGCATCCGACTCCGGATCTCAGCTCAGAACTTGATCTCAGGGTTGTGAGTTCAAGCCCCACATTGAAAAATAGAACAACCATATTATCCAGCAATCCCGTATCTGGGTGTTTACCCAAGAGAATTGAAGTCAGAATCTCAAAGAGACATTAGCACTTTCATGTTCATTGCAGCATTATTCACAATAGCCAAGATGTAGAAACAACCTAAATGTCCATTGACAGGTGAATGGAAAAAGAATATGTGTTATATGCCTATAATGACATATGATTCCATATTAAAGAAAAAGAAAACTCTGCAATATGCAATGACATGGATGAACCTTGAGGACATTATGCTAAGTGAAATAAGTAAGTCACAGAAAGACAAATACCGTGTGATTCCACTCACATGAGGTCCCTAAATAGTCAAATTAACAGAATCACACTGTGGAATGGTGGTTGCCAGGGACTGTGAGGAGGAGGAAATGCGGAGTCACTAAGTTAACAGAAATAAAGTTTCAGTTAAGCAAGATGAATAAGCTCTAGATGTCTGCTGGACAAAGACCGTTCCTGTAGTCAAAACTACTGCATTGTATAGTTAGCATTTTGTTAAGAGGGTAGATATCATGGTAAGTGTTCTTACCAAAATAAGTTTTTTTAAAAGAACAATCGGGGTTTAATGTTCAATTATGCTTTTGACAAAACTTTTTCAAAAGAACATTTCACAAATGTAGAGATGCTTATATAAACTTAAGGTTTGGAATCTCCTCCTACCCGAGGGGCAGTAACACACAGGCCACCAGAACTTGACACTGCTAAGCCTTTCAGCTCTACACAAAACAATGTTTACGTTGGAATTTTTCTGTTAATACCAAGGTGTGCCAGTGGCTTTTCTAATGGATTAATGGCAGCCTCTGTCTCCTCAGATGGGGAGTATCAGAAATAAGATGTTTTCTTTTGTGAATTGGGCTATCAACTGAACAGGGATAGAACCATTCAATTGGAAGCCACTCGAATGGTGACACCAAGCTTAGGTACAAACAAATGCTGACCTCTGCGTTGTGTTCTAAAATGCTACTTCCTTTCTCCACAGCCAATAAGGCAGTATTTTTTATTTCTTTCAGTAACACATGATAGAGTTCAGTGAGAAAAAGTAATTCTGCAGCAAATTGTGCAGGCAAGGAATTGAAGTAAATGGGAGGTCCTGTCCATTAGCTCATTCCACGTCCAGGATAAAAGAAAACTGTGGCTTTAAGAAGAAATAGAAAAATTGGACTAAACTCTTTCTGGATTTTAAGTTTAAAGAAGTCCCACTTTCTGCTGATTCAGTTGAATAAAGCTTTTTGCCCTTTGCCTTTCCTTCTTTCCAATTCTTAATTTTTTTTTCTGTCACTGTATTCTACACAAACTGACCACTTACATTTCATATTTTGAAATAATCACTTATTTTTACAGGGGGGAAAAGACTATTAGATACACCATTAACATTTTAAGTAATTGATAAAAGAGAGAGACTTGAAATTTTGCTTTTTGAGATTTTATCTATTTATCCACCTTAGAGAACTTATTAACATAAAATTTTTCAAGGAATACAATTCAAATCTTATAAACTTTGCTCTTTGGTATTCACACTAATCAGCTTATCTACCTTAACTTAAATTTTCTTTTAGATCTATTAGCCCTTTCAATCTCTTAAAGATTTCTCATAAATTGTTAATAATTCCCCTTAGGCTTTAGGTTCTGTTCCAGCAATCACAGATTCAAATTAAGTCATGAAAGCTTTTGTTAATTCAATAAGGGGTATTTTCAGTAAAAAATAATGAGAGATCCCTAAAGTACCATAAAATGTTACATTTAGATTTAATATCAATACCTGCACTGGCCAAACTGTATCTCCACAGGTGAATCCTCCTAAGCAAAGATCCTATTCCCTAACATATTAAGGATGATGCCAAGGGAAAGGGGGGTATGAGCAGGAGAAGAACAGAGTCGGCACATGGGAGATGTTTTTTCTCTTAGTAACTCCTGCTTTGTAGTGGGATTGACTTTATATTCATCCTTAAAAAGATTTCCCAAGGTCCATGGTGCCTTATTTGGCCTACCTCAAAGCCTATGCTTTCACTTCTCTTGAGGGTTTTTCTCTTTGAGTCTATTCTCTTAAAAAAATTAAATCATTTTTAATGAACTTAATGAATACAACAAATAATGATTGTATCACCCCTCAAAAATTCATGAGTTGACAGACCGTAAATTACAGACCAACTAAGAAAAAAAAATTAAACAAGAAACCACACTTCAGGCAGATTAGCCTAACAAGTTCAAGAGTATGCTGACAAAACTGTAATGCATGGATCATTAACTTATGGGATTTGATTGAATTAAGAATTGCTCATAAATTAAACATTTTCAATAATATTACACAACCAAAATAACACTTAAATATTATTTTAACTTTAAGAACATCTTTGCTCCCCACCCCTCATTGGTTTCTTGTGAAATACTGAAAACATGAGCGACTTTCTGTCTTTGAATTTATCAGATAGAGGCATTTTCACTTGAGTAAACCAACCTTGATGACGTTAAGTCCTCAAGACAAGTACTGACCTAGACACACAAAAATAAATAAAGGAAGAAAGGAAGAATTAAAAGACCCAGGTGCTCCCTTCCTCACACGTATAGAAGGAGAAAGAGAAAGGGAGCAGAGTGCAAGACAGACACAAATGGCAGAATGCACTGTTGTTACCAGCAACCGCTATTCAGTAATAGCCATAAAGATAGTTTGTAATGTATCACACTTCTGAATTATAGTCTGACATGGTGTGTATATAAATGACAAAATATTTTAAAATTACTTAGGTTGTGTTTCCTTTTTTGTTAAGCAGAGCCTCCATTGTTGCCAAAAGGTGAATGGTTCACAGCTGTATGAGCACACTTTTGTTGTTTGAGTCCTTGTGTGTTCATTGAGAGTGCTGTCCTACTCACACTGTCGGAGAGAAATTGAAATTGTTTGCCCCTAAGGCTGCTCAGTCAAGACCGAAGTGAAGAAGAGACGGATGAGAGGAAAAGGAAGAAGAAGAACCAGAAATTTTTGTATTTGTTTTCACTCAGAGTGCTCTAAGTTAGTAGCAATGACATGGGCTACAGTATAGTTTAGTTTATGCTGAACAACAGCTGCTGTTTCCAAAACATTAAAACTTCACTATAGAAAGATAAATAGCAGTGACTTATCAGACTTTGGGAATCACTTAACTCTTCGTAGTCCAGAACATAAAATAACTCGGTGAGAAAAGACTGTGCCATGTCAAAAGCAGATGAGAAACCAGAATGAGGTATTCTGGGACCATGATGACAATTTATAATCCAACAAGAACCTGATTATATTCTTTCTTCACATTTCAGAAAACTGTGTAGTCAGATGAATTTCTATGTGTAAAACATTCATTTCCCTTTTGGTTCTCTAGGCTGACCTCAGTATCTCCAAAACTGTTTGACAAGATATTTCTAATCTTTTCTCACCCAAGTTGCTTACCACAAGACCATCTGTGGTATCCTCTACATGTGGAGTGTCAGTGCCATCCTCATAGTATCTCCGTACTGGTAACAGGTGCATAACTACCTGACTTTGTACTGTTCATTACATTTTTGAATTAACCATTAGGCAGAGTAGAGAAGAGTATATAATGAAATATTTAAAAATTAGTGAAACTGGGGGAATAGCTTAGAATTACTTAGGAGACCTCATTTCACTTTTCCAAACCAAATTCACAGCACTTTGTCCAAAATTCTTGGACCAGATGTGTTTCAGAATAAAGTTTTTTTTTTTTTCAATTTTGGAAAGTAATATGGTGCATTCACTACATATTAGGGAACACTCACAATGGATTCTAGGACAACACTCTGTAATCAAGCACATTAATATAACTGCAACAAAATAGTTGAATAATCACACTGAGTAGAACGAAGGCTATGAATAGCCACACAACAAGTTTTTCTGCCAAATGAGTTAATTTTTTGGCTTTCGGTGCTTTTGGATACAAGGTTATGGATAATGGATGGTAACCCACAATTGTTTTTCCTCTAGATATTTTGAAGGTAATTCTTTCATGATAGCTGCAAATATTAATACATTACTAAAAAACACAAAACTTGTTGGCTTGATTTATTAGCACTCATTTACTGAAATCTTGTATTTGGTACTGAGAAAGAGAAAAAGACTTTGATAGGTCTTTAAGTGTTTTAAAGATTACAATACAGGTGTCAGAGTAGTGATTCTCTATTTCTGCTGAAGATAGGAGTAATGGAGGTGACATAAGGCTTCAGGAGGTTGGCTGGAAAGAACATTGACTAACACGCTATGACTGTTGGACTTATAAGACATTAAAGGAAAATGGTCAGAAATGCTTAGAAAAGAGTTCTTTGCATAGAAAGAGACAAAAAAATGCAGACAAGTGTCTATCTGGAATGGTCATCTTCTGTTTAAACTTAAGGGAATGAGCCCCTTAAATTTATGATACAATGAATAACATTCTAAACCACGAATCCCAACAGTAAGAGACCCATCACTGTCACCTCATCAATACCACTGCTTTGCCTGTTTCTTTACATTATCCATGCCCACCATCCTGAATGGATCTACATCATACCTTAAATACAAAATGGTGGCTGGGTAGCTAGTCTATTTCCACTTCCAAGTTTTTATATTAATCGACTTTACATGTGGTTAAAGTGTCTTATTTAAGAAAAATATATCATTGACAATAACAGAGTAATTACACAGTCATTGCTTCAATCTGGCTATATAAATCATTGTGATTTAACCTACAGTAGTAATAAAAATAAATGATATTGTTTTTGGTTCATTACTGCTGATCTAATAAAATGTAATGAATTAAGAAATTTCCTGAGTGAAACAGACTCGTAAAAATAACAATTTACTAATGGTGCTGTAATACCCAATGTGAATGAATACAGAAAAAAATAAGCGTTTTAATAAAAATCCATCTTTAAGAAAATGTCTTCCCCATTTCTTTCACCTTCTGTCTTTGAGTGCAAATGCATGTTTTGATGATACCCCTGGAGATCATTACCAGGAACTAGAGTTTGAAAATGATTGCTTGTTTATATGAAAATTTTAATAAACATTCCAGGAATTCATGAGTTTCTGGGTAGCTTACATGAATTTAAGGAGAAAGACATATTCCATCTTCTGGGAATGCATATGTGCCAAGAGCTAACTCTTATTAATGAGCCAACATTCAGAAATGGAAAAAGTAGCTCTTCTCCCTCTGTGTTGGAGGGCCACCGCAACTTTCTCTTCCTGGGCACTGATATCTAGATTAGCTGTCTTCTTGTCCCTCTCGGCATCTCTCCTCCTTAACCTCTCCCTTCTGTGCCCACAAACAGTCGTGGCAGGAACACATAGCCCATTCTTTCTCATGTCAGAAATACAGAAATTATTAGACATTTACGTTTCTATATGGCTTTAACTTTAAAACACAATTACCTAAAATTCAGTCAGTACAGTTTAAGTTCCTAATCGAATTATTACATTCCTTGATAATATATTGTTCTTTTTTAATTAAGATTTTATTTATTTATTTTGACAGAGAGAGAGAGAGACAGTGAGAGAGGGAACACAAGCAGGGGGAGTGGGAGAGGGAGAAGCAGGCTTCCCGCTGAGCAGAGAGCCCGATGTGGGGCTCGATCCCAGGACCCTGGGATCATGACCTGAGCTGAAGGCAGACGGTTAACTGACTGAGCCACCCAGGTGCCTCCCCTCCCCCCCCCTTTTTTTACAATGATAATTTGATCTTGTTATGCCTATGTATCTTACTTCTGTTTAAAATCTTATAATACAGATGAACGTTTCTGGGACAAAGTTGGATAATTAGGACAAAAATATCTTTATTATAATTCTAATTATTTCAGTAATTTTGACTCTAGAGCCTCACATTCCTAAAAAACATTTTCTATCTGTTGTCATGTATAGTTCTCATATTAAGAAGAGCCTTTATATTGCTTTGCTAAGACCTCTTTTGTCCCCAGAAGTGTGGCAATTTTGGTCAAATGTCATATTCAAATAATGCTTTGCTTTTTTCCCCTTTTACAATGATAACATTAATTTGTCATATAATATTGATATATTATAAATATTAAGCAATTCTGCATTTCTGAAAAATACCTCTTTGTGTAGGAGTATCCTTTTAATATAATGTTGAATTTCCTTTCTAATGTTTCTTTTATGATTTCAACACCCATTTTTATAACTAGTTTTCTTTATTTTTTTACACATGGTTAAGGATTTTTTTTTAAAGATTTTATTTATTTTTTGAGACAGAGCATGCGCACGAGCAGGGAGTGAAGGGAGGGGTAGAGGGAGAGGGAGAAGTAGACTCCCCATTGAGTAGGGAGCCTGGAGCAGGGCTGGATCCCAGAACCCCAAGATCATGACCTGAACTTGAAGGCAGACACTTAACTGACTGAGCCACCCAGGCACCCCTAAACGTGGTTAAGTATTAGCACTTAAATTATATGGCACATAATAAGTTTGAAATATGTAAACATATTCCAACATATGGAACAATTTGTTATAGCATAGAGATGATCAATTCTCGAAAAGTTTGGGGAAAAACTGAGGTAAAATCAGTTATTTCTGATGCTTTGTTGTAACCTGCTTATTTTAGGATCAGCTTGTCAATTTGCATGAAAAAGAACCTGGGATTTTGATAGGGATTGCATTTATAAATTCATAGATCAATTTGGGGAATATTGCCATCTTAATATTAAGTCCTCCAACCTATGAACATGGAATGTCTTTTCATTCATATAGGTCTTCTTTAATTTTTTCCACAAGGTTTCTGAGTACAAATTTTTCTGAGTACAAGTTTTGTCCTCCTTTTGTTAAATGTATATCTAATTATTTTATTTTTCAATGCTATTGTAACTGGAATTATCTTTAATTTTCAAAATGTAATTGCCTGTAGGTAGAAATACAATTGATTTTTGTACTTTTTCTTATATCCTACAACTTGCTCAATTGATTTATCAATTCTAATAGCATTTTAGTGGTTTTAGTAGGATTTTATATATGCTAGTTTGCTTCACATGCAAATAGAAATAGCTTTACATCTTCCTTTCCAATCTGGATGCATTTTCTGTTTCCTTTTCCTTTTCTTTGCCTGATCTGCTTTGCTTTTTTCCCCCTAAATGTCCTGGCTAGAATCTCCAGTACAATATCAAATAAAAGTAGCAAGAGCACACACCCTTATTTTTTTTCTGATCTTTGGAAGAAATCTTTTACCAACAATATGATGAGACTTTCAGGTTTTTCACAGATATCATTTAATCAGGTCAAAAATGTTCCCTTCTATTTTGATTATTTTTATCACGAAAGACTATTAGATGTTGTCAAATGTTTTTTCAACATCTATTGTGATGATAATATGAACTTTATCCATTATTTTATTAATATGGTATATTACTTGACTTTCAGCTATTAAATAATTCTATACTCCTGACATAAAACCTACCTGGTCATGGTATACTATCCTTTTTATATGTTGCTAAATTCAATTTGCTAGTATATTGCAAAAGTATTTTTGCATGTGTACTCATAAGAAATATTAGTCTGTAATTTTCTTGGGATGTTTTTTGTCGTTTTTGCTTCAGGATAATATTGGCCTCACAAAATGAGTTAAGAAGTATTTTTTCCTCTTATAGAAAATATATTTTTTGTCTTAAAGTCTCTTTGATATTAATGTAGACAATCTAGTTCATTTATAGTTATTTGCATAATGTAACTTTTTCTATCCCTTTGTATGTTTGAGTCTAAAATGTGTTCCCCATAAACCAGATAGAGTTGGATCTTTTTCTTATCCAGTCTCTCAAAATCCACACTTTGAGTGGACTGCTTAAACAATCTATTCAGATTTAATGTCATTATTTATATGGTTAGGTTTAAAGCTGTAATCTTGCTTTTGGTTTTCTATGTGTCCCATGACTTTTCTCGTCTTTCTCTTTATTGTCTTGTTTGTACTGAGGGCATAGGTTTGTTGTATAACATTTTAATTTCTGTAATTTTTTTTATTTTATTTTTGAGTTATTTACTTAGTGAGTGCTCTGTGGTTTACAATATACTTTCTAAATTCTACCAGTCTATTTCAGTTTATACTGACTTCTGTTCAGTACAAAATAGAAATTTTACTACTATATAGCTCCATCCCCACCTCAATATTTTTGTGCTATTACCATTATTTATGTCTGTATGTTACAAACTCAACAGTATATTCCCATTGAAGGACACTGAGAGGAAATGAAAGCAAATGTATATTTATAGACTTTCTTATTTATCCTTTCTGATTCTCTTCTTTTCTACCTGTGGATTCAAGTTACTGTGTGTTGTTATTTACTGCAATACAACCACCCATTTGTGTTGTTGTTGTCAAATATATTATATTTCTGTAATGTCAAACAATACAGTTATGTACCTAATGTTTTATGCAATTGCTTTCTAAGTCAGTCCAATAAAAATTAATAAAAAATATGCAATTATACCACCATTGTATGTTATCTGTATAATTACTTTTATGTTACTCTTTTTTTTTCTTTTACTGTTCAAATTACTGTCAGATATCACTTGCTTCATGCTTGCATAACTCTCTTGTAAGTCGTTCTGCTAAAGACAAATCCTCTCTCTTTTTGTTTATCTGAGAATATCTTTTCATGAAGGAAAATAAATTTCTCCTTCATTTTTGAAAGACAGCTCTGCTGGCTATAAAATTCTTGGTTGACCATGTTTTACATTCGGTGCTTTGAATGTCACCCTAATCCTAGTCTCTACTGTTTTAGATAAGAATTCAACTATTAATCTTATTGGGTTTCTGTTGTACAGAACCTATTGTACAGATGACTAATTTTCTTCTTGTACGTTTTGATATTTTCTCTTTGTGTTTGGCTTCAACGTTTCGACTGGGGTGTGACTGTGTGTGGATATCTTTGTGTTCAGCCTACTTGGAATTTTTTCACTGAATTGGTGTGTAGATTAATGTTTTTCATCAAATTTGGGTGTTTTTAGCCATCATGTCTTCAAATATTTTTTCTGCGCATGTCTCTCCTCTAATACTCACATTACAAATATGATGGTCCAGTTAATGAAGTTTCACATTCCTCTGAGGCTCTGCTTTGTTTTACTTATTCTTTTTTTCTCTGAGTTTTTCCAATGCATAATCTTTATTATTCTGTCTTCAATTTGGCCAAATCGTTTTGTTGTTGTTTTTTTTTGCCAGCTTAAACATACTTCTGAGAATCTACATTGTATTTTTCATTTTAATTATTGTATTTTTGAATCCTGAATTTCTATTTGGTTCTTTTTAATAATTTCTATATTTTTACTGATATTTTTTATTTGATGAGACATTATCATCTTCTTTTCTATATTTCCTTAAGTGTAGTTTTCTTTAGTTCTTTGAATATATCTATAGATGCTGTTTTAATGTCCTTGTCTGCTAAGTCAAGGGCCTTCCAAAAGCAGTTCATATTGCTTGCTTTCTCCCCTATATATGGGTCATGATTTCCTGTTTCTTTTCACATCTCATAATTTTTTTCTGGAAACTGTACATTTTGGGATAATATATTGTAGTGACTGGCTACTGATCCTCCCAGTAATTGCTGTTTGCTTGGTTGTTTGTTTATTTGTTTAGTAACTTGGCTGGACTAATTTTACAAAGTTTATTTCCCCTGCAGAATGTAGCTTATAATGTCCTTGATCAGAATTTTTTTTAATTTTTATTGTTTAGGCTGGCTACAGGTGAAGGGTTCAGTTCTACAAGATTACCTTTCGACTCCACAATCACTTCAGATGCCAGTCATAAGCCCAGATTATTACCAGTACTTCTGACTGCAGACACCAGTTGAGAATCCAGGTTGTTACCTGTACTTCTGACCAAATGGCTCTAAATAAGATGTTTCTAAAACTTCTTCCTTGGCTTTGATTAACTTGCTAGAACAGCTCACAGAACTCAGAGAAATGTTTTACTTACTAGATTACCAGTTTATTATAAAAGGATATAACTGAAGAACAGCAAGCTGGAAGAGATGCATAGGGCAAGGTATGGGAAGAAAGCAAGGAGCTTCCAGGCCCTCTCCAGGCATACCACTCTTCCTGAATCTCCTCATGTTCACCAACCCAGAAGCCTTCCAAACCCTGCTTCTGAAAGGTTTTTATGGAGGCTTCATTACATGGGCATAATAGATTAAATCATTGACCATTGGTGATTGATTCAACCTCCAGCCCCTCTTCCCTTCCCTAGAGCTCAGGAGGTGGGACTGAAAGATCCAGGCAGCTAATCACACGGTTGCTTCACTGGCAACCAGCCCCCATCCTTAGAAACTTTGCAAAAGTCACCTCCTTTAGGAAATTCCAAGTGTTTGGGGAGCTGTGAGATAGGAACTGTGGACTAAGACCAAATATATATGAGAAATGTATTTTGGTTATCTATTTACTGCAGATGGTAAACCAAATTCATGAGCAAAGGCTGAAGACAGGGTCTTGTCAATTTTAATGTAGTTTTGGTTCTTTATTTGGGGTTTTGTGTTTGCCAAGTTGTTGTTTATTTTTGTTGTAGAAGAACCAGATCTTGGATTTGAAAAGTTCTGATTTTCCACTTCCTCATTATTTAATTTCTTTTCTCAAACCATATTTTCTTTAGTGCTACTTTCCTGAGGGCTTTATTAATGGCTTCTTATGTTGAATAATTTAATTTTGTTCTTAAATAGAAACATCTACACTAGAAATTTCTTTATGTGCAGAGTTTTAGTTTTAGTTCACCTTATGCATATATTAGTTTTAATTTCTTTATTTTTTAAATTGTTCTGTAATTGTGTTAGTAATTTCTTCTTAAACTAGTTTGTTATTTGCTGTCAACAGTGTTTTAAAATGTCCAAGTGGAGGGGCATCTTGGTGGCTCAGTCAGTTAAGCATCTGACTTTGGTTCAGGTCATAATCTCAGGGTCCTGGGATCGAGCCTTATGTCGAGCTCTGCACTTAGTGGGGGAGTCTGCTTGGGATTCTCTCTCTCCCTCTCCCTCTGCCCTTCACCCCACTCATGAACGCCCTTGCTCTCTCTCTCGCTCTCAAATAAATAAAATCTTAAAAAAAATAAAAATTAAAAAATTAAAAAAAGAAAATGTCCAAGTGGCTGCATTGTACCTCGTTCTTTGAATTGCTCTCATGTTCCTCCTAGCTGCTCCCTGGGATCAAACTCTCCCAAAAAGCACCCACATTTAAACTTTGTCTCAGATTCTGCTTTCTGTGGAATTCAAACAAACACCCAGATCAACTCACTCAATAAGCCCTCCAATGTCTTCCAGCACATTTAAAATAGTATCCCAGCTACTTTACCTGACTTAAAAAGCTCAGCATGTTCTGGCTTTAGCTCCAATTATATTTTAACACAGTCTCTTTGTCTACTAGGATTCAGCCATACTAGTCTTCTCTTCATTCCTTAAACACACCCAGCTTGTTTGTGCCAAAAGTGTTCTGGCATTAAATATTTTTCTCTTAGAATTTCCCCCTTCCCTCTTAAAGACCAGCTTTTTGTCATTTGTGCTTCAGTTTTACGTTATTTTCTCAGAGAGATCTCCCTTAGGCACTCAGTGCTCAGAGTGGGTGCTCATTTACTTTCTATTATACAATTTACTTGAATTCTTCTAGTACTTTTCATTATCAACTCTTTTTGAATTTTTGTCTGAATTGCTCACTGCCATGTAAGATTCGGGATTAATCTTAAAATTAACTTTAAGATTAGAGACCTAAACTCTGTTGTTTATTGCTATATCTTGCTCACGGCCTGCAAGTCCCTGGCAGAGTAAGCACTCAATAAATATTTGGTTAATGAATGAATGAATAAAACCACCATCTTTAAATTAATCATCTGTGTAGATTACAAAATGAATTTCTATGGCCTAACCTAGCTAGGTATTTTCCAGTGTTACTATACTTTCCTCTGATATCTGACTCTCTTTTTATTTATTTATTTATTGAAATCCACTGTGATTTCATCTCATCTTCTCCTTTCCTTATAGATGTTGGTTATGACTTCATAAAGGAGTTTTACAATTGTTGCTCAGTTAGTGAGTTTCTACCAATGGAGAGCTTTATTAACAATGGTATGGAGTTCATCTTTGATCCCGAGGGCAGCGGATGCTATCTGTGACCTTAATTAAAGATGTCAAACAGTTTATAAAATTATCTTGTGGATATGGTTAAATTTTTTTAGGATTTGCTCTGGATCTGCATGGCCTTGTGGCCTTCCAACTCCTCTCCTCTTTCCCCCTTAAACTATTGTTTTCTCTTTATTCATCCTCAACGGAACAGAGATCTATCCAAATCTGGTGTTTATCATGAGACATTGTGTTGTATGTATTACCTTTTTCCCCAAGTCTAACAAATTCAAATGCTCCCTTCCTCAGATTTGGACATGGTCAGTGCTTTGAAGTGCATGAAGTTCATCACAACTTCTACCAGCTGCAATATTTTCAGTTAGTGGAGATTATAGTGACCTGACATAAATTCCTAAACTCCTGTTGGCCAACACTCTGTACAGATGGAACACATATTAAGTTACAATCTTTAGTATATATTATGTTCCAAGGCCCATTCTAACTCTATATCCATTTTTTTATCTTCTTAACATTTTATTCTATATCCTATAGCTGCCAGGATACAGTGCACCAGAACTCTAGCTGCTTTAAAAAAAAAATAGCACCTTTATAGTTGTTTTGGTTGGCACTGACCTTGTACTTCTGAATCAGGAAATAGAGTCTAAGGAGAGAGATGAAAGGTATTCCAGACAAGTTCCAAGAAAACAGGACTGCTACTTTTCTAAATTATACTAAGAAAAGACTACCAATCATTTGTTTTGGTACAGTTTCATCAGCTTTAATGTTATGGGACATTTCTTTCAGATTCCAGCACTAAGAGAACAATCCACCATAGTTTTAAGGTTTGTTATGAGTTTTGTAATTTTCCTATATCCCCCTAGATATTTTAGGGGGCCACATCTAAGCAGTCAGCCAGAAGATCCCATTTTAAATTAAAACTTCCGTTGGTTACCTTTTAAAGTGACTTATTTAATCACTCGTGAAGGTTTAATTTTATTTTTTCTGTATTTGTTTCCATTCTATTTTTTGAAACATTACCTTCTCAGCAATATTCAAAAGTTGTAAGTGGGAGCACATGTAGAAACTAGAAGGACAGAGAAGGGAAAGAGCCACAGAACATGTTTTTTCAGGTCATTCTATGTGCCAGATATAGTGCTATATGATTTATTTTATCTTATTCTCATTCAGTCATAGAGTTAAGTGATATTATCCTGTATTACACTGAAGAAGCAAAGGCTCAGAGAGATTGGGTAATTTGTTCAAGGTCACACAACTGTATATTTATTCAAGTTGGATCTGGAAGTACTCTAATAAAGTGGAATCAGAAATTATTAAACATCTGTTTGTTCCTAACCCACAGCTCTCAGTTCCAGATTTTTAATGAATTGTTTAACAGAAAAACAAAACAGAATAATTTCCTCTTTCTAATTCATTTGCTTTTATTTAGAGAGATTTTTCTTCTTTATTTTATAGTGATAAGGACCCAGGCATAATATGTGACTAGATATGTAAATACAGTTCCACAAACCAAACTGAAAAAGGGTGTTCACAATATCTCTGAAACTATATAAGGGCCCTGCTGTGTCCCCAGGTTGTGAAATCTAGTCTTCTCTCTTTTTTACTTTAGCCTATCTGCACGTTTCCTGACCAGACTGGACTCCTAAATTATCAATTTAATAAAAGGACCCTAGGACTCAAGAAGCATACAAATCTAACAGAATCACTACCCCAACTCCACAATAAAGGAAAAGACATTTGTACTTTCAGGACCCAAGGTTCATTATTTATTGTGGATTTTCCCAGAAGAACTGATGGTGGGGAGCTTTGGAGGAGGCAAGCCTTGTGCTTCGTGTGAGAGGAGGGAGCGAGGTGAACCTGCAAGATAGGAGGCAGGGTATGTGTCTGGAGAGTCTCAGGAAAAGGACTGGGGCGACAGTGGAAGATCTTACTATGACTCCACTCTAGAGAGAATGTCATTGACAGGCTCGAGTTTAGAACAAATAAGTGAAGTGAGTCCTGCTAATGGAGGGCTCTGAAGGCAACAATCAGGAGTTTATCTCTGATCCAAAGGGCAATGGATGCCATCCCGGAACTTAATGAATAGGCTCTTTCTCAGGCCCCGCAGTGGCCACGCAGGGCTGTTCCATGACACGTTTACCCCTGGAATGCTGCAGCCAGCAAAGGGGATAAGACACAAACAGGCAACTGCTGAATTCAATGAGGAGGAGAAAGCAGTCCATTTTCATGTCATTGATTTCTCCAGTTTGTTCACCTGTTTGTTGAGGGTCGTTTCATTTACTTGCTATTCCTTTTTTCCCACTGCTCAGCACTTCTCTCAAGTATTGCTTAGTTATTGACTGAGTGTGAAACTTCCTGTGTAAGTCAGGCAACTGGGGGAGAAGGAGTGCGTAATGAAGGACAGTAGGTGCTGTTTAGCAAGTTATTCTACTCATGCATAAAAAATTCATTGACCAGAAAGGGTTAATGCCCCTCCAAATGGCTTAACTTAATCCCCAAGTGCAATGGGCTCATTTGAAGGATCTGGCCCATTGAGTGCATGTTAGCAGAGAAGCTGAAACACCTCTTCACTAAGTCCGGTGCAGTGAGGTTAAACCCAAGGGCATATAATAGGTCAGTAGCAGAGTCAGGAATGAAATCTCAGTCTTCTGAACCCCCTTAAAGCACTTCCTTCACTTGACTAAGTTTCTTTCTTTTATGAGAAGAAAACTTAAAAAAGAGAAAAATTAAGGCATCAAATTAAAAAGTATTTTATAGTAGATTTTTTTTCAGACCCATAGGAAGAAAAAAAAATTGGAAGTAGATGAAACATACTTCAAGTACAAGTTAAGCAAAAATTTTATAAATGCTTAAAATACAACAGAACAGCAGAAAGGCGAGCCAACTCTCTTTTGGGATTGTGCATCCCTGCCCTTATGCCCTGTGATGTGAAATCAGCCATCTCTCCTTTGATCAACTCAAGAGATATTAAAATTAACATCATTTCTAAATTACACATAGAACACACAAATTGGAAAGATGTATGGAAACATATAGAAAAAATCTGTTTGCATTCCTGCTCTGCTGCTTTTAGTAGTGATGATCAAAGTTATTTAACCTTTTAGGCCTCAGATTTTTTATTTGCGGGTATGGAGATAATAATTCATAGTATTCCTTGAGAATTAAATGAGATAATTTATATAAGGTACTTAGAACAGTGCCTAGCATATAGTAGACACTTGAAATATGTTAACTCTTATTATAACTTGCCATAGGACTAAGTTGAGATTGTGTTGAACAGAGAACAATCATAGGTTTAGGGAGATAATTTATAGTTTCCTATATGTTTTGCATTGGCAGCACCAAAGGTAAAGAGTAACGTAATCAGGACGTTTATATCCAGAACTGGGGAAAATTGAAGAGAATTTTTAAAAATAAAAAGTCAAGGTAGAATGTCTAAAGTAACATAAATACACAAGTGTTACAACAAACAGGCAATATGACTTATGTTCTAACAAAGGATATCTGCATTAAAAATATTTTTAAAGTCCTATGTTAAATTTCTATATGGCCTAACAAATCTGCTCTCTTATACATCAGATTCTACAATTTTGTAATTAAGGTTTCAGTGATGTGGTATAAACTGGAAGAGGCTTTTAAGATATGTGCTTATTTAGATCAAAGTTATGTCCATGGGCAATATAAATTGAAGACACATGAATCTGATCCCTAAAAATATATAATCAAAAGGTCAAGCATAATTTTTTCAAAAAAATTTCTGGGTCTAAATTATCTATATAACTTCCCACACAGTCTACTGTGATGATGTTTCATTTAAGACATTATTTCATGCTGCAATTGAGAAGAATTCTTTTGTTCAGTTAGTTACCCTGGCTACCCAGACTTTTATCCAACAGCCTTACCTTATTCTAGATCAATAACCTGTGACTACCTACCAGAACTTCAGAAAAGTCTGGCTGTGCATTCGTGTGTGTACATATATGTGCATTTCTTTGGGAACGCAGTATATAGCATTTATCAGATCCTGGAAGGAGTATATGACATCAAAAAGGTGGGAATCATTAACTATTTGGGTCTCCTTAATTTTTGCCCAATCATTTTCTGACCAAGGTTTCATTTTGATCTTTAAATGACTTTTGTTTCTGGCCCCATGACCATGCCTAGCCTATACCCCCATCACTGAGCACACTTGATTGTCTTATTCTGAGTTTCTTGTTTTGTCCCATAAGCTTAGCTAGCCAAAGTCAAGTGCTGACGGGATTTTTTCTTTTTTGATAGTTTACCACACGGCAGCTGGAGCTACATGGAAAATGGATTTATTTGGATGTAAGAAAGTCACCGACTCCAGACGAAAGACCTATGATGGAGGGAGCATCAGGCTTGCCGACTGAGAACAGAAAAAAAGCCAGGGCTTTCTTCACTTCAAGGAGCTAAAAGGTAGATTCTGAAAGGCAATAGAAGAAGCCTGAATTGCACTGAATCACATGCTGCATGATATTGATGTTGAACTTTTTATGGGTGTGTGTCATAATGCCCATATTTTTCATGACAGGGAAGATAGAATTTAGATGACATATTTAGGTACATTTTATAACCTCCTCCAACATCTAGAAGACTGCTGTTTAAGTACGGAACGTGTAAATTTTAGGGGGATTAATTTGGTCATATTCTTCCCTTCTGCCTTTTTTTTCCTTTTTGTCTTTACCTCCTGCTAATTCTTATTAATAACATCTATATGAATATTTGTGTTTTCTGATCCACAGAAATGAGGATTTTTCCTCTTCCCAGCAAGTAACATTGACTTCTCTTCTGATAATGTCTGAGTTATCATTAGTTAGAATTTATTGTGTCATTGCCCATTTGAAAGGTACTTTCCTAGGCTTTCCTTTTCAAAGAAGTAGTCAGAGAATTTAAAATCTCGTGGTCTATTCCACTAAAGTGCTAGTTTTTAATGGGGAATACTTACTGCTTTTTCCTCACATTCCCAAGTCGAAGAAGTCCCTCGTGGTGGCTCTTAATCAGGAACAATTTTACACTCTCACCCTCACTGCAGACATTTGGTAATATTTGGATATATTTTGGGTTGTCACATCTGATGGGGGCCCTCTGCTACCTAGTGGGTATATCTGACAATATGTAGGACAGCCCCCTACAACAAAGAATGACTCAGTCAAAATGTCAACAGAGCTGAGGTTGAGAAACTACCCCAGAGTAAGGTCAACTCACCACGCCTTACATTCCCCTTCCTCAGTGAAGAAGAGTGACTTATTTGGTTTGCAAGTATGACCTGGGCATGCTTACTGTAATCTGTCCCTTTACTTTTCTCTCTAGAATCCGAGAGCCTACAGCAGGTGGATTCGCACCTGTCATCAGTGATGTGATGGAGTTGGTCCAGCAGGCCATGCAGCTACCACTGTGCATGGCCGGGTTTTGTTTGTTGTCTGTTTGGTAGTCATGGGAAGAGGGGTGACTTCAATTCAGAAGAGCCTCAGCAAGCCTATTAGGACTTATCTAAGCAATGTCCTTCACTATTGCTTTTATCAGTAATAAAGCTGACATTTTGATCTCTAACTGTCTGACTCCTGAATCATTCTCTGTAAATTGGTTCTGATCTCAGGTTGGGAACAGTGGTGTTATTTTTTGACCCCCTAAAACCCAAAATCTGTTACTGCCTGATGGTTCAGGATCTTAATGGCTTACCTCCAGAATTCCTGGCCTTCTGTGTCAGAAGATCTCATTCAGCAAAGACTGCCAAAATATAATGCTAACTAATTGATTTAAGACTCACATGTTAACACCAAAATGATAAAAATATGAACACTAAATGTCAGTTGCAAGTCTTCTTTTTGGAACATAGTGGTTTTGCTTTTTTATAGGTAATAGAAAGAAAAATTTATTATAAAAATGTGTTTATGAGATTTTTCCCCCTGAAAATGGCAGTTAATTCCTCACTCAGAAAATGAAAATAAATCCTGATATAACTGTATGAATTTTATAACTGCCTCCATGAATTTTCGTCACTGGTGATAGATAGACCAGCAGTATTGAACTCTGGGTAATAAGAAGCAAAGTAAAAAAGAATTAGAGTTTGTGGCTAAAATAAGAGGGAGGAGTTAAAGTGGTTCAATAAAAACTATGGTCCTGACATGAAATAGATTCTGTGAGGTATTGTCATAAATAATGAGATTGATTGCCCAAAGCCACACGTAAGATCAAGCTCCCTGGTTTGTGTCATACCCATAGGTGAGAAGAATGTACCATTCTCACAACACGGCAGAGGGTTGGCATTCCAAAGGATGCAAAAAGGAAGAACTTTCCACAGGGCAATGCCAAACACCCTACAACCTTCCCAAAACCTGCCCCATCAGTCGGATAGGCTTAGCACAACTGAGATGCAGTCTATGAGGCTACACGTCCGGACCACATCCAGTGTAAGTCTGCAGGTGTCCCTGCGGCCCCCTGTAGTCATGAAGGTACCCAGACTGACAGAGGGGTCACCTTCCACGATCTGTTCAACAGACAAAAGGGAAGATGGGAAATCACCTTTTGGTGTATAATTCTTTGTCCCAGAAGAGACATATGTCACTTCTGGCCTAAGCAAATAAATGATTGCACTTACTTCAAAGGTGGCGAGTGGCGTAATGCTACTGTGTGCCTAGAAAGAGGGGAGAACTGCAATGTTGAGAAGAAATAGCTCTAATGACTAGCCCCCATTTTTACCAAAATTCCAGAGCAAACCAATTATACTGCTTATCAAGTATTTAAATGTGTTTGCTATTGATGACCATAGTAATTTACGAAATGCCTTGAATTTCCAGGATAATTAGGATATCACAAAGTACTTGAGTCTAGGCAGAATGTCCTCATCATATTTTTGGATGGTGCAGTGTTTAATATTTCGTGTCGCAGAGTCTCTGTGGCCTGCACAGCCCAGTGATCCCCCTGCTCTGCTCATGTCAGGCACGGCCATGTACTAACACAGTGTACGATGTCATCTGGGAAGACCTGCAGCACCGTAACCCCATATTCTCACAGGTGCCCAGCTTGAGCTGCTGTGATATCCTTATGACATTTCCTAAGGAAGTCTTAAAGGCACATGCAGAAGCACTTCTTACTACTTTCTTTACTTATGTCTTTATTTGCTGTGACATTGATTTAGAGTGAGTATTATGGGAAATGGTAGCTGCAGCACAAAGACTGCAGGGAAATGAGAGATTTTATCTAACTTGTTGGGAAAGGTCTCTTGTCCAAGTTCAATTACCAAGTCAATTTTAAGAAGAACACTGAATACAGAAAAGGAACACATAAGTGACTGGGGTTCTATTTAAGTCTGTGTGTCCTTTCGTCACATCACTCAACTTTTTTCAACCTCACTGAGTTTCCCGTCAAATAGCAGGGAGGACTCAGGCATGTTGTTCTTGTTTACATCGTTCTTACAAATCTAAAATGTGATTGTTCCTGTGGTGGTGTGTTTGGTATGTAAAGTTATAGAGGAAAGACGGTTGACAGATAGATAAGGGGAGGGAGAGGGGGTGCAGGTGGAAAGAGGAAGAAGGGGGGAAAAAGGAGGAAGGTGAAGGAAAGGAGAAGAAAATGAGGCCATATTTGCCAACGGAAGTTTATGACACAGCACAAAAGCAAATATGGACTCTGAACTAGGAGACAATAAGCTTTCACGAACACCCTCCAATCCTAACAGCAAGAAAAGGCACACGATTTCCCAAACACCCTTTGAGAAGGGAAAGTTTATGATGGTTTTAATGTGGTGTTCTAAATCATAACTTTTTGCCATTAAGCAAATGTTCCATGACTTTATACCTTTATATCTTTCTTGTCTAATCACCTAAATCTGGGCATTCTTGGGTATCTCTATGTACATGAGGTGCATTACTCTACGAAGTCTTTAGAGATGCCGGACACGGAACAGACAAATCCTTGCTTTGTTCTTTAATAGTGATGATAGAAGCATTGGAAGCAATGGGATCAGGGGAATTAGAGGAAATGCTCATTAAAACAAATTTAAAAGGTCTAATGATTAAAATATTGATTAATTAGCCAAACATTGATTAGCAGTCACACTTTATCAACTACAAAGTTTCTAATTACTGCTCCATTATTCCATAGATTGACCTGTTCTCTCCTGTCACTTATGATGAAGAACAATTTTTATTAAGTGGGTTTTGGATTTTTGACCTGTAAAATTTTAATAGGGAGTGCAAAGTGGGTGTCGTGTGTGGTTTGGCATTTTATTCACCAAGGGACTAATAGCTACTGTCTCTACTTAACCAGAAGCACAAGAGTGCAGGAAGGACAAGAACTCTTAGGGATTAAAATCTTACCATCTTCCCAATCAAGGAAAAAAAAAAGTCACATGTTCATCCATTGGGTGTGGAAAGAGGAAAACGTTTGCCCTTCTGGTCCTTAGCCATAGAATGGATGACAAAGGAGCTCTTAACCATAGTGCATCAGTTATAGACTGTCCAGAAACATGGAAGCACTATGAGTAATACAGAATAAAGGATTTGTTATAGAGATGGAATTTTATGCACTTTGGAAGCACATTAAGCCATGTATGGAAGGCTGTTGCTCCTGCATCTGGTGCTGGGCATGATATCAGAGGGGCAGACAGGTGGGAATTAATGATGGACAGGAAATGGCAGAGAGCAAGGACAAATTGGAACTCACATCTGTCTCTCACAGCCTCCAACTTGGATGATGTGGGTGACCTGCCAGGGAAGCTGGCGCTCTGTACCTTGGAGCTGCCCACCCACAAGGTCCAGGACTCAGAGAAGCTAAAAGACCAGGAGCTGAAGGAGTGGCCAGCCCAGCCACCGCTCCATGCTAGGAGGGGCATCGGCAGATCGGGACAACATGTGTGAGCTGCCATGGTGTCCGCTCACATGTTCAGAGTGCAGCCACGGTCATGCCCTTCCTTCTAGCTTCCAGATCTTGCACACAGATTTCTCTTGTGACTATCCGCAGATACCATCAGCAGGAAAGGCAGTTCTGGGAAACAAAGTTGCAGTACAACTAAGTTGACACAGTCCAAAGCCATTCCATAAAGCAAGAGATTCTCATCCTCGGTACCAGGGATCCTGATGTCGGAACTTCGGTGGGCACGTCATACGAGAGCAGACATCAGGGACCAGGCACCACTTTGAAGGAGGTTTGTCCCTAAACTAACAATATTTTCCCTTTCAATGAAAATTTTTTTTTTTTTTTTTTTTTTTTTTTACAGATACCAAGAAGGAAAAGAGAAAGAAACAAACAAAAATGATTCATACCAGGCCAATGAAAACACCCCACTTTTAATATTTCAATTAGGCAATTTCTGGACATCTTGTAAAAGGAGATCTTGTTGATCTCAATAACTGTCCATTTAAATCTGCTGGGGCAGTGCTGATGGCCTGGCCCACCAAAAGGAAAGGCCACTACACCACACAGGGTTACCATCTCAGTATAACTTGTCTGAAAGTGCTGCTCCAGGTTTACACCTGATGAGATCAGCTCAAGGCCCAGAAAGCAGATTTACAGCATGAACGTAAATGAGCAGGGGGCACACCTTTTTGATCATGCACATGCTTGACAGGCAAAATGTGCTTCCGACCTTATTGCCAAATAAGTAACAGCACATAAGCTCCTTGCAGTCAGTGGAAAATGAATCCTGAAGACAATTCAGAGCAGAGTGTTGGGCTGATAAGATCAATGACCACAGCCTGGAAAGAGCCAGGATGGAGGAGCTCATGCTCCGTGCCCCATAGGAGAGGGACTCCTATAGGCTTAGCTTCTGGGTCCCACCGAGGGGCCATGTTTTAGAAACCACCAGCTTATTCTGAAGTGCTTGAAAGGAGAGTAGGCATTATGCCCAGATAAAAAGTGCCTTACCTGCTTCTGTGTGTGAGGAGACAAGAAATACAGGGAACACACTGCAAGACTTAGAAGCCAAGTGAACAAGCCTGAGGTCTGAAGAGTTCCTGACATTCCTCTCATGTATGTATCTGAATGTACAATAGTGCATAGAAAGGGAAGTCCTTTGGCTACCAGTGGCTTTATTGTTCTCCTGTAATTTAGATGATAAATTTTGTTCAGTAGGGGAGGCGCCTGGTTGGCTCTGTCAGTTAAGCGTCTGCCTTCGGCTCAGGTCATGATCCCAGGGTCCTGGGATCGAGTCCCGCAGCAGGGAGCCTGCTTCTCCCTCTGCCTGTCATTCCCCCCTGCTTGTGCTCTCTCTCTTTTTCTGTTAAGTAAATATATAAAATATTTTTTTAAATTTTGTTCACTAGGAATCCAAAGCTAAAATTACAAAGTGAAAGGCAGTATTTAAGAAATTAACTGGATAACTCAAAGTTATCTGGGCATGTCAGACAAAGAGTTTCTGTTCATGACCATTTAGATTTGTATATGTTGCCGTAATTATATGGAGCAAGACATGTAGGTAAAAGTCTAGTCTGACATGGTACTATTATATGCTGCAGATCTAAATATTAATTCAAATGTAAACATTAATAGACGAGACAGTCACAGTACTACCTTAGAGTGAAAGGTCTTAACAGTTTTTCACTTTTCTGGTGAAAATATGGAAACAATGTCAGAGAAGTTACACAGCATGCAAAATTTGAGGCTACTTGTGGTATAATATTTAGCCTAAAATAGGAGACAAACAAAATCTACTGGTAACAATAAAAGAAGGAAAATAAAATATTTTATTATTAACTGAATGTCTTCTTCCCATTTTAAATTGGGTTTTATTATTGCTTGTGAATTTGGAAGAGCTACTCGCATATTAAGACAATAAAAACTTGCTTTGTCACCTTTGTCATAACCGTCTCTGGTTTCTCCCACAATTTGGTGACCACTTCAAATATACTGATGTTTCCTTTTTGGTTCTTTTTTCAACTTTCATGTTTAGAAACTAGTCTTGTTCAGATAAGAGTCTAACTGCTTATAGAAGAAAGAGAGGAAGGGGGAGAGGGAGAAGAAAAGAAGCAGAGAGAGAAAGAGAATGAATTACCATCTTCATGGCAGTATATCCTCTGGTTTCCCAAAAAAAGCATTCAAGATATTCTCCTCAAGGGCTTGCTGACTTTGAAAAATCATGTCAGTTTTTCCACATTTTAGAACTTTTAAAGACATATTCAATAGTTATGAAGTCAACAGTGAAATACACGAGTCTCAATATAGGATGTCTTGAATTTCATAATTTCTTATATTAAGATCTAGGAATTGTTTTATTTGTATTTCATTTCTGAATTCTTAATTTTTTTAACATAGGGAGTTATATTAAGTTAGTAGTGTAGTTAAATGTTTATTCCAACACATATTAGAGAAAGGGGAACCCTTCTACACTGTTGGTGGGAATGCAAGCTGGTGCAACCACTCTGGAAAACAGTATGGAGGTTCCTCAAACAGTTGAAATTAGAGCTACCGTTCGATCCAGCAATTGCACTACTGGGTATTTACCCCAAAGATACAAATGTAGGGACCCGAAGGGGTACGTGCACCCCAATGTTTATAGCAGCAATGTCCACAATAGCCAAACTGTGGAAAGAGCCAAGATGCCCATCGACAGATGAATGGATAAAGAAGATGTGGTATATATACACAATGGAATATTATGCAGCCATCAAAAGGAATGAGATTTTGCCATTTGCAACAACGTGGATGGAACTGGAGGGTGTTATGCTGAGTGAAATAAGTCAATCAGAGAAAGACATGTATCACATGACCTCACTGATATGAGGAATTCTTAATCTCAGGAAACCAACACATATTAGATGCTGCAAATCTATTCCATAAACAGTTATATATTAAAATATACTTTATTTCTATGGTTTAATTTTAACATTCAACTACCTCAAAAATGACTGATATAAATTGTATAACCAGATTGATTATTTTTCTAAATAGCCAATTTTGCTATCATGGATATTTGAATTGCCATTCCTTCTACATTGCTTTCTATTAGTTATTTCATTGTTCACCTAGTATACAAATAGGTGAGCTATATGATGGATGGATAGGTAGATAAATGATAGAGAGAGAGCTAGATAGACCCATAACTGAATTTATGACTCATATATCTTCCTTTCTTAAATAATGAAAGAAACGCCAGCTATAAATTTGCTTTGGGTAAAGTACTGCCTTTACCCCGTAAATTCTCTTACGTAATGTGGTAGACACAGAAATGCACTGTGCAGATCTCCCTTCAAGGAAGTACTTTCTCCCTTCAAGGAAGTACTTTCTACTTTGTCTTAATATGCAAGTAGCTCTTCCAAATTCACAAGTTTTTACTGCGGGGAGTATTGTCAACCTGTGGTTTCCAGCTGTTAACACCTATAATGGTCTGTCTCGGCTGCAGAGAGCCCTTTCACCCAAGGTTGTCCCTTTCCTAGGGCAGCTGGTTCAGGTGATGGGAAGACGTGGAAATGTAAAGATCTGGCCATTTGGGCCAGCCCAGGACACCACAAAGAGCAATCTTGGCTTCATATCTCCCTGTCAGTGCAGGCTGCGGCTTTGTCAGACCTACATCACAGCGACTTTCTCCTCTGCTCAGTTCCCGTTTATTCTTCCCTGCTTAACCCATGTTGATCCCCAACAAACATTCTGTATCCTTGTCTTCCCTTGGCTTCTGGAGAACCTAAGCAGTGACAGTGCTTTTTGGGAGTGTTCTGAGAACTCACGCAATAAGGTGGGATTTGGGAATTTAATCAGTCCCTACCCGGCTGGCCGGGAGGACCCATCACTCGTAGTAGATGGAACATAGGCAGCCACTGGCAGGAGGTAGTCTTACAGCCATTAAACCTTCTGCTGGTGGAAGAGAATGACTAAGAGCACACAATGTCTTGGTTGTTTAAGATGTAGGAAGAACACAGTAGCTCTAGGGATAACAGAATGGGATGGCTGCTAAGTCCTACTGATGCTCTGTGAGAGATGATAAAGAGCTGGTAGAGTGTGAGGAGGTGTCAAACCCAGAAGGCCTTGTTGGTTGCATGTAAGGAAGCTCCCATCACCTCCAACTGGAGGGAAAAGAAGTCTGAGAAGAATGCACTACTCAGGATGCATGGCTCCGAGTAGCTGGACTTCAAATACAGTTCAGCCCCCAAACCAAGGCAGGTCTGTTACGTCAATATCAGGGTAGACTCCTGAGACTTCGAAACCAGAGATGAGAATATCTGCCCCCCTACAATGGAAGACAATGCAGAGGCTTATCCCCTGCAAGGCATCATGGTCCTTCTCAGGGACTGCCACACTTCCCTCTTAGCTATTGAGTCTTATGTAAGGTTGAGTCAGCTAGAGATGTACTGGGTCTGATAAGAGAGGGATGAAACTGTATTCCAAAAGAACCATAAGACCTAGCCTGCCTATGCAACAGAACTGGAAGAATATGCAATGGACTGAATCATTTACTGGGGAAATTGTTCACTGGGGAAAAGGGAATAGTCTAGTACTTAGAGGATTGCTGGACCCTCTATGTACAGAGAAATGGATTCAAGTGGCACAAGGAATTGTCTGCCATAGACACGGAGATGCATCTCCTAGATCTCCATTTGAGGAAGAATTGCTGCAAGCAGCCTGCAGCTGTCAGGTCCTTCAGGGTCTGCCTCAGCGGCCATGCCAAAGATCATTCCTTTCCAAGAGTGCCTGTAGCTGAGTAAGGCCAAGGCATCAAGGCTGATCATTTCAGCCCAGCACAAGACACTGATGGGCAATTCTTGCTCCAAAGTTCCATGCTCAGTTGATCTATTTGTTTCCTGGGGCTGCTTAAAACAACAGAAATTTATTATCTCACCGTTGTGGAGGCTAGAAGTCCAAAATTTTGGTGTAGTAGAGTTGGATCTTTCTAAAGGCTCTGAGGAAAAATCTCTTCCACGCCTCTCTCCTAGCTTCTGGTAGCCTCAGGCATTCCTTGGCTTGCAAATGCATCACTTTAGTCCCTTATAAATTCACATGGCATCCCCCCCCATGTCTCTGTGTATTTACAGGAACTGTTTCTTAGAAGGACAGCATTCATACTGGATTAAGAACTCATCCATATTCCATTAAGAACTCATCATATTCCATACTCATCATATTTTAACTTAAGTGATAACATCTGCAAAGTTCCTATTTTCCAAAAGGGTCACATTTACAGTTATTAGGGGTCAGGGAATACAACATCTTTTTAGAGGAAGAGGGTAGACACAATTCAACTCACAACAGTTGGCCAACGGTTTGTTTCATCTACATGGCAGTTTGACCTCTCCCTCTGCCCAACTCCATTTCTTTCCCTTTAACTTCCTATCTTTATAGGTTTTGATCCTAAAAAACATCTTGCACGTAAAACATGTTAGCTTCTGCTTTCAAATAAACAAAACAACAACAACAAAACCCAAAAACCACCCAACTTCGGACTTAATATTCAGATTACCATTTCTGTTTTACATATTCTATCGTTGTTACAAGTCTTTCCAGGGGTCTCCACTTAGTTTCACATGTTCCTATTCCAATGCCACGTCCTCTTGTTATAGCTGTGAGTCCTAATATCAACTTCAATGAGTCATTCTATGCTATCCATCCCATTCTTCATCAAAATATCTTTGATATCTTTTTAAAGATTTATTTATTTATTTATTTGAGAGAGAGAGAGAGAGAGAGAGAGAACACAGAGGGGAGGGGCAGAGGTGGAGTAAGAGAGAGAATCTTTTTTTTTTTTTTAAGATTTATTTATTCATTTGACAGAGAGAGAGAGAGCAAGAGAGGGAACACAAGCAGGGGGAGTGGGAGAGGGAGAAGCAGTCTTCCAGCCGAGCAGGGAGCCCGGTGTGGGGCTCGATCCCAGGACCCTGGGATCATGACCTGAGCCGAAGGCAGACGCTTAACTGACTGAGCCACCCAGGCGCCCCAAGAGAGAGCATCTCAAGCAGACTCCGCACTCAGCTTGCAGAGCTTAACTCCAGGCTCAATTTCACCACCCTGGCATCACAACCTGAGCCGAAACCAAGAGTCAGACGCTTAACCAACTGAGCCACTGAGGCACCTCTTTCATCAAAATATCTTAGTGCAATTTTTAACCTTTACTTTACCAGATATGTTTTAATATCAGTTAAATCAATATAATATCAATTCCATGAAAACAATTTGGTTAGAATTCCATTGATTTTATATATTTATTAATCTGAGGCTATTTGACATCATTAAGAATGATACATTCCCAGGTGTGACCATGGAGTTATCCCCAGTTAAATCTTCTTTTATGTCATGGTAAGATTTTGTGTGTTTGTTCATAAAGTTCAGACATAATATTTTTAGATATATTTGTATATTTATATACATTATAAATTATATATCATTACAATTGAGGCAATATAAGTAATTCACATCCTTGAAAATTATTTGTCTAAAATATCCAGTTATGACTTGAATTTGTTCAAATTTATCTTTGTAATTCTGTCACATTTTCTTTTACTTATTTCTAGGCTACATTCTTAGGTGTATACAAATTTGTGAATTTTGAGTATCTTCTTGGTGAACTGGTCTTTTTTTGTTTTCCTACTGTTGTTCTTTAATAATGCATTTGCTTTGTTTCCTACTTTGTTAATATTTATATTTCTTCAACTTTCTTTTGTTTTGCTGGTGTATCATTTTTTTCCATTTGCGTTATTGGATTGGATTTTTAAACTCCAATCAGAAATTTTAAAACTTTTAATCAGTGAGTTTAAACCATTTCATTTATTACGGTTAAAATCTATGAAATAGGGGCGCCTGGGTGGCTCAGTCAGTTAAGCGTCTGCCTTTGGCTCAGGTCATGATCCCAGGGTCCTGGGATTGAGTCCCGGGGGGACTGCTTCTCCCTCTGCCTCTGTCTCCTTCCCTCTCTCTCTCTCTTTCTGTATCTCATGAATAAATAAATAAAATCTTTAAAAAAATAAAACATTTGAAATAATTCCTATGTTTTTATTTTTATATTTTATACTGGCCATGCTTTCTTTTATTTCATAATTTTCTCCTCTCCTGCCTTTGTTGGAAGAAAAGCTTGATTGATTTCTCCTTTTCTTCTCCTCTGCATCCTTGGAAGCTATGGGTTCCATTTCTATTATTTTAGTTATTACTTCTACATTTTTACCATACATGTAGAAATGTTTTTCTTTGGACTATGGGAGGAGGGTGACTTAGAACGCTTTATTGACAGTAATAGCTCTGAATAATTTTCATAAATTCTATTTAAAAGAAAGTATAATTTTTATAGAACACTTTCTATTAAATCAATTTCATTAATAAATAAATAAAATTCTACATTCACATGAAATCAATGAGTCTTATATTAAAAGAATTTAATGAACTTAAATAACCTGTGAAAATGACCTAGGTGATAATAAATCAGAACCAGTCCTCAATATCCTCAATTTAATTTTTTTTTTGGCCAGTATAGGTCATTCAGACTAAGAAATCTAAAGTATTCAATATCTGGTCCATAGTTAATAAAAGGATTATGCTACTTTTTTTAAGATTTTTTATTTATTTGTCAGAGAGAGAGAGCAAGCACAAGTGGGGGAAGCGGCAGGCAGAGGGAGAAGCAGGCTCCCTACTGAGCAAGGAGCCCAATGCGGGACCCGACCCCAGGACTCTGGAATTATGACCTGAGCCAAAGGCAGACGCTTAACTGATTGAGCCACCCAGGCATCCCTTATGCTACTTTTCAAGTTTTTGTTTTTGAAATCTCCTGATCTTAAGTTTTAATGGGCTTAGGGAATGATACAGGCGGATAGGTATACCTTCATCTGTTGAGACAGCTATTGAGGGGTGGTCTTCCACCCGAACCGCAACGCAAAACTTTTTACATCCCTGGGACAGAAGACTTGTCCTCACTGATGTGTTTTATGATCATCTCATTTTACTACATCCCTCACTTTGGTCCCTTACTTACCTACCATTATACCATTTGAAAAAAATGGAGGGCACAAAACACTTTTGCATTCACCTTTCTCTCCAAAATAAATTCAATTAATAAATACTTTTTAGACCCAATGCTTTGAAGGCTGTTGAGGTTTACTTTATTTATTTTTTTATTTTATTATTACATTATGTTAATCACCATACATTACATCATTAGTTTTTGATGCAGTGTTCCATGATTCATTGTTTGCGTATAACACCCAGTGCTCCATGCAGAACGTGCCCTCTTTAATACCCATCACCAGGCTAACCCATCCTCCCACCCCCTCCCGTCTAGAACCCTCAGTTTGCTTTTCAGAGTCCATCGTCTCTCATGGTTTCATCTCCCCCTCCGATTTCCCCCCCTTCATTCTTCCCCTCCTGCTATCTTCTTCTTCTTCTTCTTTTTTTTTTTTAACATATAATGTATTATTTGTTTCAGAGGTACAGATCTGCGATTCAACAGTCTTGCATAATTTGTTGAGGTTTACTTTAAAGCTTAAAATTAACATAAACAATAAACAAAGTCAATACAGTTAAATATGATTAAAATGTAAAACTTAGGTTTTTGCTCTCAATTTAACCTTAGAATTTAAAATTGTTCTATATTTAAGATCTAACTCAATGTACTGTATAAAACATTTAAAAACTTGGGAAGAGATCTACATTTTTCTGAAGCTGTTTTTAAAATCAGTTGCAACCATTAGTCTATTTCAAATAGAACAAATTATGTAATTATTATAAAACAAGATATATATGTATATATTTTTAAAGGATTTATTTATTTATTTTAGTGGGGGAGGGGGAGAGGGAGAGAATCTCAAGAAGACTCCCTGCTGAGCTTGGAGCGCAACCCAGGCCTCAATCCCACAACCGTGAGATCAGGACCTGAGCCAAAATCAAGAGTTGGACGCTCAACCAACTGAGCCACCTACGCGCCCCAAGATATATTTTTCTAGTACTTGGAAATAGATTTTATTCTTAGGAAATACACTTAGGTATAAACTAGGACTTTAGATTGCATGTAACAAAAACCAAATCCAAATCTTGATTTAAGAGACAGGAGGAATTCATTTTAAGGACAAAGAGACAACTACATTCAAGGACACAAGTAACATTAGGAGTCTCCCTTCCTATCTGGCTTCCATTCTTTGCAATTTATTCTCTTTCTCTTTGCAGACCAACTATTGCTGTTCTCATCTTCTGAGCAGAGAAGATGGCTGTTGATTTCTCCCAAATTGCATATGGCATGGCATCAAATGCCCAGAGAGAAACTGATCTTGCAGACACTTTCTTTTTTCCTAAAATGATGTCAGAGCCTGATGGGTTCGGCTTGGGTAAAGTACCCAAACTGCTGGACAGTTGTTTGAGGCCTGCAGACAGTAACTAGAGAAAGGACTGCAATTTGTTTTACGAGTCCTTCCCTGAGCCTATCAATTGCAGCCGGCACTTGTATGACATCATACTCCATGGCAGCCTACATTATATTCATTCTATTCTCTGAACCTCAGTGAGGTTCTCAGCATTGAGATAACACTTTCTTGGCATATCTTTGTTTTTGCCTTGGCAAAGCCCAGAAATTTCAACAAAGCATTCTGAAAGTTAAGGAAAGGGGCTACACCTGACTCCTTTAAGAGTCCCCTGTGACAGTGACACGGTCTACAGAGGGAAATAAAGAGGATAATGAAGAAATGTACTTGCCAAGCCCCTGTCATGGTAAATTTTAAAAATTAAAAACTTGTCAGACTTGGCACTGAAACTCATGATAATAATGTGTGTCTGGAAAATGGGTTGACATTGTTAACACAGAGGGAAGACATTGTTTCATCTCTTCTGTCCTTTCTAGTTAGACGAAAACTGTGTAGAAATACCCCTTCATCCACTACCACCACTCCATCAGGGCCTGCTGAGTGGAAAGGGGCCCTACAGGCTGGATTATACCCTGCATTGGTCCCAGCCTCTGAGTCCCATTATCTCTGTGCAGTTAAGGACAGAAACAGAGATTAGGATCAAGGGTTCTCTGACATTGCAGGTTTGTACTCTGAGTGATCATAAAATAGTGCTGCCAATATCCTTTGCTTTTACAGCTCTGGGGGGAAAGGAAGAAAATAAGATGAAGAGGAACTGAGAAGTTGTGATAGAGAACATTGTAGGTGTTCCAAAGGGCCCTCAGTCTATAACAGTAGAAATATGCATATGTGTTCAGAACAAAATCATTCTTGCCAACATCAATGAAAGGAGTTTTGACGGGACTGTACCTTGGCATTTAGCTGGATACAATTGAATTTTTTCAGGTACTGATTTGTAAACTAACAACTTTAAAAAAGGTCTTTGTTGCTTTACAAACGTGAAGAGGTGTGATTCCTCTGGGACGTCTGAACAAGCAAATATTTTTGTTAGACGTGGCAGTGTTTTACAGGAATATGTTACTTTCATTGGTTTCAGTGTAAATCCTGAGAAGAAATTTTTACTTCACATGTAAAGGGCTTGGCAAAGCATCCCATCTGGGTTACAGGAATCAAGTCTATTAATAGGAGAATTACATACACATCTCCCAAGGCATGGATGGGAGAATAAACTTCATACTCCATCTATGCAGGAGCTATATTAACATGATAGATTTTTCAATGCTCTACAGGACCCATTACTGTGTTTTGGGCCAACAGTCCATGAATTTGAAGGATTTATACAATGGACCATAACAGCTCCTTAGGTATGATTATGTCCCATCAGATGAAAAAATGTCTTTTTAAAACCTTCCTATTAACCTGTTTGCTCCATAGACCATAATCCTTTGAAGGTTAAATTATATACATAGCAAAATGGGCCAAATCACCTCATTTTGTGTTTTAAAATGTATTTATGGTGAAAAAGCTCTCCAAAATGGGAGAGTGGAAATTGTACCCAAGAGTACCATCAAATCAAGGTGATTTTTCAATGTGAGCAACAGGCACTACTTGCAATTTCTGCTAAGGAGAGAAATCTTGATAATCCAAAGATAACACCTATTCCTTTATGTACCATTTACATTCACAATCATCCAAAAATAGATCAAACAATTGAATACAATCTAAGTAGTCATATAGCATGAGATAACAGCTCTCAAATCTTGGGCAGGCACAAAGAATCATGATAAAGATGTAAGTACAAATTAAATGGAAAAACACTATTAAAATATTTTAAGTTGCTTCTGTTATCTATGTTTGGTATTTGTATGAGAAAAAATAGGTCACATGAATTTTGAATTATTGATGAAATTTTATTCCTTTCACAAATACTGTGTACCTAGTATTTTGTTGAGGACAGGCTAAGTATTTCAGGCATTTTAATTAATGTATTGATGAAATCTAAATTATTAATTTAATATCTCTCTCAGATAATAGAAGGCTACTGGTACCACTGCCTTAAGCCATAAAAGCAACTATAAATATGGAACTGCTGGAGAGGACTACTTGATGATCAAGGCATTGTTATACCACTCGTGATGAACCACAAATCAGCCTCCCACTCCAACCACCTAGAGCCAGTCTTGACAGAGATGATTGCTCTCATTTCAAAGTTAAGTACTGATGGCAGAGAAATGTTTAAGATTTGGAGTGTATAGTCTAAACTATTTGATTAAAATGTTTGAGGGACTTGTGGGTGGCTCAGTCGGTTAAGCATCTGCCCTCTGCTCAGGTCGTGATCCCAGGATCCTGGGATCGAGTCCCATATCGGGATCCTTGCTTGGTGCGGAGACTTCTTGTCCCTCTGCCTTCTGCTCTCCCTGCTTGTGCTTTCTCTCTCTCTCTGTCTCTCTGACAAGTAAATAAATAAAATTTTTTAAAAAAATGTTTGAGAGAAGAATAGTGAATGGGTCAATTCAGAGAAAAGATTTTTTTTTTTTTCAGTCAGGTACTTCGGTGAATGTCTTTCTACTACTATCCTTACAAGTTGTTCTCCTTCTTCCTTTGAATCCCTGTTAGTGATGTTCATTGCTTTTTCATAAATTTTGGAAAAGTACTTTGAGATTTTTGGAGAAATGACAACAAAAATCTAGAAAGAAATAGAAAATAAACACAATATAAATATAAAGAGGAACAGAAAATAAATGTCTATGAACTGGCCTAAAGTCCTTTTCTTTTTAGTAAATGCAGAAGTAGAAAGAATGGACAAGATAATTTAAAAAATGACCAGAAAAATTACACCTTCTCGTTAAAAAATCTCCATTTTCTTACTCAAATGCATTAATTAGCCTTCTGTACCACAGTGAATCCCTATCAGCCCATGGAGTGTGGTAGTACACATCCCTACTATCTCATGGTGCAGTTCTCCTTCGGATAGAGATCTGTAAATGGATTTAATTATAATAAGGATTCCCTTCTAATCTGTATCCCTTCTATGCCAGCTCATCAGTGAGCCTATGCATTATTAAATATGTTGTGATAATTAGGAAGGCTACACTTAAAGTGATCCTTACTTAACTTAAATATAAACAACCAGTGCAGTTGTGTTGTCTTTCTAGACAACATTTCCTCCCAATGGTAGAGAAATTAAAACTGGAAAAATCCAAATAGTTTTTTTTTTCCTCCATCTCTTTTCTATATCTGGCATGATAGAGGCCCATTTTTACTCCACTCAGTTCTTTCTTTTAAAAACATGTGGGACAGAGAGGGGGTAAATTGCTGTTGTAAAGACCTCCAAGACCGTAGGCTTCCTCTGTGCCTTCATTCTGGGCTGAGGACCCCATATCACAACTTGGTAGAAAGGTGCTCTCATTCTGCTTCCCCAGGCATGTGTGATCTGCTCTTATGAAGCACACTTGAGGAATGAAGAGGCAAAGCCACAAGGCTGAAATGCCTTGTGGGTCTACTCTGATTCCCAAGCTGTAATTGGAGTTATGTCAAGACTGAGAAAAGGAGCATTAAACTTCCACAGAGAGCCACGGGAATTCCACTTTTCTCTCTTATTTTGGAGGCCTCTGGGAGTGCCTTCCAAAAGGAAAGGGTATAATTACATTAGAAATTATTCAAATCTGCTTCTTGACTTTGGGGCAATGTTCTCATTTCCTCTCCAAACGGACCATTCATCCACTTAGGCGACAGAGTTTTGTTTTTGTTTTTGTTGTTGTTCTTTTTTGGGTTTTGTTTTTATTTTTGTAATATCCAGTTGTGAATATTTGACAATGAAACTGCCAAGCACAAATCCATGAATATAAACGTTCTCTTTGACTTTAGACCTGGCACAGCCTACAAGTGGAAAACTTCTGTTGAAAGGATTTTTATCTTATTCCCTTTTAAACTACTATTAGCAACAATTTTTTAATGGATTAATCTTCTGAAAGATATAATAAATGTAGTATTGTGTGCTTCTTGTTACAAAATTTTTGCCATCTTCTGAGATTCAAGTTTGTTAAAGTGGAATGATATTGAGAGTTTAAAACCAAAATATCTCTCAACTTCTGTATTCTAGGCATTCATGATTGTGACCTAATTTGTGCTCTGTGCACCAGACCAGCATATGGGTTGTGGATAGTTCTGCAGAGGATAACATATTAGAAAGAGAGCTACCCTTCCTTCCCAACCTTCTCCTAAGCAAAGATATGCACCAGTCACGCTGCTGAGCATTAGGTAAACCTAATGTTGCCCTTGATGGAAGAAAAATATCAGGTTCATTAATATTGTAAATAATATAATCAATTGGGAACACATTGTGTCAACTATACATTAGAAACATTTGCTTTTGAAACCTTTCCCAGCAATTACCCAATTGGTACTTATAAATTACAATCACACGTGCAGATCAAGGAAAATCACTAGAGCAATTACCTATGCATGAATGATTTCACTCTTCAGGACTCTAGTAAAAGTAAGACAGCAAATAAAACTAGTTTATCTTTCTCTGTGGTCTAGAGATTGAAAGCTAGTCATGCTTAAAAATTAGCATTAGTGTTCCAGGCTAAGGTCATGTGCCCATCCCAGTAATTCACAAGTAAAGAAAAGAAATAAAGGAAAGGATAGAAGAAAAATGGAAAATAGAGCGGAAAGAAGGCAGCTTGCATTGAATTAGCCTAGAAAACGTCAAAGCTGTTACCCAAAAATCTATCTGCACTTTTCATAAAATTGATTGCAGAAAAAATTGGTAGCTAGCATCAGATCCCTGGCTGGAAATAGTTTCCGAAACAAAGTCTGAGGACATTTGTGTGCAGACCAAAAAAGCTATTTCATATAAAACCTAATTCCACTATTCTATGGGACTGGGATACACCAACCATCCTTAAAGTTTTGGACACAGCCTGGTTCCCATGAAAAATAGATTTACTCCTTTTACTTCAGTTTAGAAGGTTAGGTAAGGCTTTGGGGAGGAGGGAAGGGAAGGTAATGGAGAGGTACTGAATCTTTGGGGAAAGTACAGGTACCAATATCTGAAGATGACTGGCCCAATTGCATTACTCAGATTCTCTGTGAAGCTTCCATTGGTATGATTGCAAGTCACTGTAAACCATAAATGATTTAAAAATACGTGATATTGTTGAAGCTATAAGCTACACAATAATTATCCCAGGCAGCTGATGCAGGTGTTTGATAATAAATGTTTTAAAAGAGAGATGTCACCACTTAATCTAATTCCCCACAAAGTCATACCTTTACTACATTTTCTGTATGTTGACTCTGGCTTGACTCCTACGCTATTTCTGTAAGGAAAAGCACAGTGGATCAAAATAGATTATGCAATGAGTTAAACGACTCTAATGTTTCTTTTAGGCCCAGAAATGATGAACTGATTGATTGTGAGACATTGCTTCTGCCCAGTCTAGTCTTACACTAGCCATACTGGGTTTCTTCAACCCTGAGACATTCATGACCTCCTCAGGCTTTGTTCTTGCTCACTCCTCTGCCTCATATGCTCCCCACGTATTCTCTCGTGGTTCATTCAGATCTCTCACCCAAACTCCACCTCCTAGTGATTGCTCCCCTCTTTTCCACCCCTTATCACTCCATCCTCTTGCCATGCTCTATTTTTCTGCATAGTAGTTATCATTCTCTGAATTGGTCATGTCCATTTATTGTATACTAGAATTTAAGTTATATAAGAGCTGGAATTTTGTCTCTCCTGTTCCCTGCTTTCACCATCATTGTCTGGCATATAGAAGACATACAGCGTGTAAATGGTGAATAAATGCATTTACTGATTATCCGTACATACAATCTAGCAACTAGTTATTGGTCCGATGGTTGGTTGTACTCCTGGTTGTAGTTCTAAAACCTTCAGGCGGTTGTGGTTCTACTGACATTCTTACTGCCATGAACTATAAGCACACCTCTCAAACACGGGCAGCAAGGTCTTTAGCATAGGATATATAACAATACTTATCTAAAAGAAATCAATGAGAGAGATAAAACATCGCAATGTGTAATGTACTTGGCTGGCTTTGACCTGAGTAGTCAAAACCCCAACCCTTCCTAATCAGAGACGTACCCGCTTCCCTTCTTCCCTTCTTGCAAAAACTCTTATTGCATTTATTTATTTGTACAATATCTGCTGGACAGTAAGGTGTCTTATTTTCAAATTGTATCAGTTTGTGTCATAACCTTAATGTGACTTCAAGCTATACCTTTAGGAAAATCTATTTAAAATGAAAATAATTGCTTAAGCATAGTGCTTATATTTTGGAATTTTGGAAATGTAATCAGGGTAGACAGCTATTACTTTGTGTTACAAATCTCAATGTGAAATTTCAGAAATCCTCCCTGCATTAAAAATGAATTAACTGTGTGATTATTAATTGTGCATATTCCAATCCCTTTGTGCTATACTGCATGTTTCTTGAATCTCATTTGAATCCTTTGGCTAAGTAATGTGTCAAGGGGGGTATGAGCCTGAATGCCTGAGTTATTTAAAAGGCAGGACAGCACTTCCAGATTAGAATACCAATGAGTGGGGTTAAAAAGGCTCTACTGTAGTTGGAGGGCAGCTCTCAGTCTGAGAAGTACCTGAAAAGGACCTCTATGGACTAATTTTCAGAATCACATTGTAATGTGGGCTCATGTCAATCATCAGAACAGACAGCTTCATCCCATGATATAAACTAGTTATACATTCAAGAGCTGCCAGAAGATCTTCATTAAAAAGGGACTTAGCATTAAAGGAAGAAGGTTGTTTTATTATAATACTTCAAACACAGTTTTTTGTTTTATATGTTCTCAGAATTCTTTTTTGTTCTTTGCTACAATATCAAAAAAGTACCACAGAAGAAGGAAAACATTAAATATTCCATTTTTTAATAGGAATCAAGGAAGCTTTCTGGTTTAAGGCATTAAAATCATATACATTTTTCTTAAATTTATTCATGGCTTTGAATAACAAAAAGAAATCTCTAGATGTAATAGGAGGATGTTTTTAATCTTTTGTGGGAAGGGATTTGCAGAGCTGACTACTCAAGGTAAAATATCTACTGGCAAAGTATATCAGTGAGAGCTTTATACATATAAATTTGTATAAAAGCTTTGGGCTCTCCACAGCTTCCAGATACCAGTAAGATATTACAATTGATGTCATTAAAATTTAATATAATTGTGTTAGGAGGAAAACAGGAACAATATTCATGTAAGTAAATCATTGACATCGTAATCTAGTATTTAAAGAAAACTTAACAGGGGCTTAATAAAACAGATAAATGTATCTTTTTGCCTATATTCAAAAGTGTCATATCGAAACCTTAATTTAAATATATTTGTACCAGTCAGGTAACCTCTTTAAAATATCCATCACATATACTTATCTACCTAAATCATCTCATTTCTATCATGAAAAATGTCAAAGCAAATGGCTTGGTAAAATGGAATTAAAACAATTACATAGTCTCCCGCAAATAAGGTGTTTGCTTCAGAGGCTGCAATCAGCTCTCTTTTCTGTCATTCGCTTTCAGGGAAGAAGATGCGATATTGTGTACCATGGTCTGTCCTCCAATTCTAGTACATGTAACTTCAAGTTGCTTTCATTATTTAAGAGTGTTCCCGGTAGATATATGGGTATTTATTTATAGATAATTCATTGTAAACCGCAATTTACAACTTTTTCTTATGACACAATCATGCTACTTGTTAATTTTTAGTGCTTCCCCTCTGGAGTCTACCTGGAAGCAAAAGTCATTAAACCTACTTATGAAAGCCAGGGACTGTCTTGGTTGGAACATTCTCCCACACTCAGGACAAATAGAGCTGACTTAAAGGTCTTCTGATGCTCAAAGACCAATTGCTATGATAAAAACAAACAAAAACAAACAAACACAAGCCAAACAACATGTCTGAAGCCTCTGTCTTCACTGTTTCTCTCATCCAGTGTCTTATTATGCACAATTACTCACTTCTTATCATCTTCATATAAACAGGCTCCAAAATTCACAGCATAGAAAGAACTGAGCATCCTTCCGATGCTTTTACTATGCATAGCATTCAGAGCAGGTGGTAATTTCAGCAGCCAAAATTTGAAAGAAATCGTAAATCAAAATTTTGTCTGATCCCCACAGTACTGTGGAAAGATGCAAGATGGAAGGAGGAAAGAGAGGAATGTTATATATATGGCATGTACTTTCTCTCCTCTTCAGATTGCTCCATTCTGTAGCTTTGTACCACCAACGTATTGCTGTTTCATCTATACTCGTCATATCCGGCTTGTGATAAAAACTCAGAAACACATTAAAAAAAAAAAAACTCAGAAACACCTTTTACCAAATGAATTTAAAAGATTAAGTAAATAATGTCATGTGGTGCCCAAGTACCATTTTGATGGTAAGTTAATGAAAAATTGGTTGGAAACATACAAAATGGAACTGCATGTAAACTGGCCTTGAATTTACTGCTCCTTGTTACTGGATTCAGGGAAAAAAAAAAAAAAAAAGTGCTAGAGAGGGGCGCCTGGGTGGCTCAGTCGTTGGGTGACTGCCTTCGGCTCGGGTCGTGATCCCAGGGTCCTGGAATTGAGCCCCACATGGGCTCCCCGCTCAGCGGGAAGCCTGCTTCTCCCTCTCCCACTCCCCCTGCTTGTGTTCCCTCTCTCGCTGTGTCTCTCTCTGTCAAATAAATAAGTAAAATCTTAAAAAAAGAAAAAGTGCTAGTTAATTGAATTTGCTGTTTGTTCAAAATATTTCAATACAAAAATCATTAAAAAAGATTAAATCTTGTTCTTAAGTTAAATGGCTGGGATTCATGGTTAAGACTTATGAGTTGGGAATACCTAATTAAATTAAATTCTATTCTCTCTAACTAGTTTCGAATATCACAGAAAAAATAGAAAAAGCCTAGGCTATCTATATTACAGTTAGATTTTCATCTCCATGAGAGTATATTTTACACATTTTTATTTTATTTCATTTTATTTATTATTATGTTATGTTAATCACCATACATTACATCATTAGCTTTTGATGTAGTGTTCCATGATTCATTATTTGCGTATAACACCCAGTGCTCCATGCAGAACGTGCTCTTTAATACCCATCACCAGGCTAACCCATCCTCCCACGCCCCCCAGAACCCTCAGTTTGTTTTTCAGAATCCATCGTCTCTCATGGTTCATCTCCCCCTCTGATTTCCCCCCTTCATTCATTTTATTTTATTTTATTTTATTTATTTGACAGAGACATAGCGAGAGAGGGAACACAAGCAGGGGGAGTAGGAGAGGGAGAAGCAGGCCTCCCACTGAGCCGAAGGCAGATGCTTAATGACTGAGCCACCCAGGTGCCCCTATTTTACGCATTTTTTAAATTAATCTTTACCTTTCTGGTTAAGGATGGTTTTATGACCAAATATTCACAGTGGTCTGAAAGAAAATATTTTCTTAAATTATATCATATTTTCATATTTCAATACATTTAAATAGTTTTAAGTTAAAAATTAACATTGTTTATTGAAATATTTTAAATTTTATTTTTGTTTATTTTTTCCCCTATCTAAACTTCTAAAGAACACTGGGTTGAAAACAATGCACCTTTTTAACTTAGTGATTCTGTTCTATATCCTGACATCCTACAAGCCCCAGTGAAACTCTTTTAACCCTGATACATGGATCTGATACCAAGACGTCAGGTTATTAGATAAGGATATTTGTTGAAGGACACGGTAGTAACTTTCATCATTAATACATATATTGATCAGATATTTTTAATACACTGTTCAAGGACCATTGTCTTTCGCATATGAAATAACCAAAAAACTCATCAGTCTTGGAAGAAAAAAAATACCTTGAATACTCACATCTTATTTTATATGGAAGCAGCTTCTGAGAAAATCTCAATGTGTGTTCTTTTTTCCTTATAGAGCTTCTATTTACTATTTCCACACCATGGTAACTTCCTATTAAACACTGCTGTGGAATGAAAGCCAAAGGAATGGATCTATTTACTCCATTTAAAACTCTTCAGCCACAACTTGGCTAAAGGGGAAAGTAAAGCAGCTGTGTTCTGTGAATCTTTAGAGTGTTATTGCAAGCCCAATTTTGGCTCTGCTGGGATTTATGAAAAGAGGTTAAGAGATTTGCAGAAGTTACACAAATGTATTGAAATACATGATCGGTTCAGTAGAGACTAAAATTCCAACTGGAGAAAGTAAGGAACAGCATGCTTTTATTTCATACTATATATGTGCCTATATATATATAGACATTCATATATATACATATACATATATACATACATACCACAATAAATACACAACACAACGAAATACACAAATATATATGTATACATACACATAGATATATTTGTGTATTTTATAAATTTATTTCATATACTATATATTTCTTAACTCTTGCTGTATGAAGCACTTTCTTGATATTTAGTAGAGATGGTTGACTAATTTTGATTAAAAATACATTCTTCCGGTGGTGGAGCAAGATGGCGGAGGAGCAGGAGACCTGGATTTCGTCTGGTCTCAGGAATTCAGCTGAATAAGGATCAAACCATTCTGAACACCTACGAACTCAACAGGAGATCGAAGACGAGAGTAGCAACAACTCTCTGAACAGAGACGCGACCACTTACTGGAAGGTAGGACGTGCGGAGAAGTGAATCCGAGGCGATATTCGGGAGGATAGACGGTGGGGGAGGGGCCCTCCGTGGCTGCTTCTGGCAAGTGCTAGAGCCGCGGAGCACAAAATCGGAACTTTGAGAAGCCGGCTCCACGGAGGGACGTTGCTCCAGTGGCTAAGCGGGGGGTGGAACCCTCCTGAGACAGTGTGGTCTCAGGACCCTCGGGGTCACAGAAAGACCGGGGGTGCCTGAGTGCGGCAGAGCTCCCAGGGATCGGAGCGGGGAAGCCGGCTGCAGAGACGGAGCCGAGGCGCGGGCTCTCAGCCCGGGGTTGCCATAAACTGTGATCCGCGGCCCAGTCGGACCACTGCTCCTCCAGCAGGGACCCAACAAGCGGCAGAGCCGGGGAGACTCCCCTCCCTCCCCCGGGAGGAGCGGCGCGGGAGCGCACCGCAGGGATCTGCTGGGTTTGAAGACTCCACACGGGGTCGGGTGCCAGAGATAGAAACACTCGGTCACAGGCTGGGTGAGCACGGAGTGCGGCCGGAGACTGGGGAGATGGGAGTGACTGACTGCTTTTCTCTGGGGGCACACTGAGGAGTGGAGCCCTGAGTTCTTGCCTCCTCTGGGGCAGATATTGGGAGGCTGCATTTTCACTGTCATCCTCCATAGCCCTATGGAAAGCTTGCAGGGAAGAAAAGCTCCTGAGAGCAAACCCGAGCAGCTTGCTTAGCCCAGACCAACAAGGGCAGGGCAATTCTGCCTCCGGCAAAGACATTTGGGAACCATGGCGACAGGCCCCTCCCCCAGAAGATCAGCACAACAGCCAGCAAGCCAAGACCAAGTTTACTGATCAGGAAGAACGGGAGAACTTCAGCGCTAGGGGAATATGGCACATAGAATTCATGGCTTTTTTACCATGATTCATTGGTTTTTCAAAGTTAATTTTTTTAACTGTTTTTTTTTTTTAATTTTTCTTTTTCCCCTTTGCAACCAACATCTTATCAAGCCCTTTTTTTGAAAAAACATTTTTTATTTTTCATTTTTAGAGTCATATTTTATCCCTTCATAGTAGTTACCCTTATTTTTGGCATATATATATATAAGTTGTTCTCTCTTTAAAATTTTGAGATACAGTTTCTTCTAACAGATCAAAATATACCCTAAATCACTAGTGTATGGCTTTGTTCTAGTCTCCTGCCTGATCACATTCTCTCCCTTTTTTTTTTAAATCTTCTTTCTTTTTTCAAACAACTTCTTACCATATCAATTCCTTTTATAAACTTTTCTATAATTTTCATCTTTACAGTCATCTTCCATCCCTTCATTGTATCAACCCTTATTTTGTACATATATAAGTCTTTCTTCCTTTAAAATTGTAGGAGACACTTTTTTCTAACAGACCAAAATACGCCCAAAATCTAGTGTGTGGCACTGATCTATGCACTAGCCTGATCATATTTGATCATATTCGTTTTTTTTGTATTGTTCGGTTTTTGTTTTTATCTTTTTGTTTTTTTTCTTTCTTTCTTTCTTTTCTCTTTTTTCTTTCTTTCCCTTTCTTTTCCCCTGGTTTCAGGTCTTTTCTGATTTGTATAGAGTATATTTGCTGGGGACATTGTTAACCTGTGAGCATTTTGTTCTCTCATTCATCTATTCTCCTCTGGACAAAATGACAAGACGAAAAAAATCACCTCAGCAAAAAGAACAAGAGATAGTACCGTCAGCCAGGGACCTACTCAATACAGACATTAGTACGATGTCAGACCTAGAGTTCAGAATCATGACTTTAAAGATACTAGCTGGGCTTGAAAAAAGGGTGGAAGTTATTAGAGAAACGCTTTCTGGAGAAATAAAAGAACTAAAATCTAACCAAGTCGAAATCAAAAAGGCTATTGATGAGGTGCAATCAAAAATGGGGGCACTAACTGCTAGGATAAATGAGGCAGAAGAGAGAATCAGCGATATAGAAGATCAAATGATGGAAAATAAAGAGGCTGAGAAAAAGAGAGAGAAACAACTACAGGATCACGAGGGCAGAATTCGAGAGATAAGCGATATGATAAGACGAAACATCATTAGAATAATTGGGATCCCAGAAGAAGAAGAAAGAGAGAGAGGAGCAGAAGGTATATTGGAGCAAATAATGGCAGAGAACTTCCCTAATGTGAGGAAAGAAACAGGCATCAAAATCCAGGAGGCACAGAGAACCCCTCTCAAAATCAATAAAAAGAGGTCAACACCCCGACATCTAATAGTAAAACTTACGAGTCTCAGAGACAAAGAGAAAATCCTGAAAGCAGCTCGGGAGAAGAGATATGTAACCTACAATGGTAGAAATATTAGATTGGCAACAGACCTATCCACAGAGACCTGGCAGGCCAGAAAGGACTGGCAAGATATCTTCAGAGCACTAAACGAGAAAAATATGCAGCCAAGAATACTATATCCAGCTAGGCTCTCATTGAAAATTGAAGGAGAGATAAAAAGCTTCCAGGACAAACAAAAACTAAAGGAATTTGCAAACACGAAACCAGCCCTCCGAGAAATATTGAAAGGGGTCCTCTAAGCAAAGAGAGAGCCTAAAAGCAGCAAAGATCAGAAAGGAACACAGACAACATACAGTAACAGTCACCTTACAGGCAATACAATGGCACTAAATTCATACCTTTCAATAGTTACCCTGAATGTATATGGGCTAAATGCCCCAGTCAAAAGACACAGGCTATCAGATTGGATTAAAAAACAAGACCCATCAATATGCTGTCTGCAAGTGACTCATTTTAGACCCAAAGACACCCCCAGATTGAAAGTGAGGGGGTGGAAAACCATTTACCATGCTAATGGACACCAAAAGAAAGCTGGGGTGGCAATCCTTATATCAGACAAATTAGATTTTAAAACAAAGACTGTAATAAGAGATGAGAAAGGACACTATATCCTACTTAAAGGGTCTATTCAACAAGAAGATCTAACAATTGTAAGTATCTATGCCCCGAACATGGGAGCAGCCAATTATATAAGGCAATTAATAACAAAAGCGAAGAAACACATTGACAGTAATACAATAATAGTGGGGGACTTTAACACCCCCCTCACTGAAATGGAGAGATCATCTAAGCAAAAGATCAACAAGGAAATAAAGACTTTAAATGACACACTGGACCAAATGGACTTCACAGACATATTCAGAACATTCCATCCCAAAGCAACGGAATACACATTCTTCTCTAGTGCCCATGGAACATTCTCCAGAATTGATCACATCCTAGGTCACAAATCAGGTCTCAACCGGTACCAAAAGATTGGGATTATTCCCTGCATATTTTCAGACCACAATGCTTTGAAACTAGAACTCAGTCACAAGAGGAAAGTCAGAAAGAACTCAAGTACGTAGAGGCTAAAGAGCATCCTACTAAGGAATGAATGGGTCAACCAGGAAATTAAAGAAGAATTAAAAAAATTCATGGAAACCAATGAAAATGAAAACACAACTGTTCAAAATCTTTGGGATACAGCAAAGGCAGTCCTGAGAGGAAAGTATATAGCAATGCAAGCCTTTCTCAAGAAACAAGAAAGGTCTCAAATACACAACCTAACCCTACACCTAAAGGAGCTGGAGAAAGAACAGCAAATAAAGCCTAAACCCAGCAGGAGAAGAGAAATCATAAAGATCAGAGCAGAAATCAATGAACTAGAAACCAAAAGAACAGTAGAACAGATCAACGAAACTAGGAGCTGGTTCGTTGAAAGAATTAACAAGATTGATAAACCCCTGGCCAGACTGATCAAAAAGAAAAGAGAAATGACCCAAATCAACAAAATCATGAATGAAAGAGGAGAGATCACAACCAACACCAAAGAAAAACAAACAATTATAAGAGTATATTATGAGCAACTTTATGCCAGCAAATTAGATAATCTGGAAGAAATGGATGCATTCCTAGAGAAGTATCAACTACCAAAATTGAACCAGGAAGAAATAGAAAACCTGAACAGACCTATAACCGCTAAGGAAATTGAAGCAGTCATCAAAATCTTCCAACAAACAAAAGCCCAGGGCCAGCTGGCTTCCCAGGGGAATTCTATCAGACATTTAAAGAATTAATAACTATTCTCCTGAAACTGTTCCAAAAAATAGAAATGCAAGGAAAACTTCCAAACTCATTTTATGAGGCCACCATTACCTTGATCCCAAAACCAGACACAGACCCCATCAAAAAGGAGAATTACAGACCAATATCTTTGATGAACGTGGATGCAAAAATTCTCACCAAAATACTAGCCAGTAGGGTCCAACAGTACATTAAAAGGATTATTCACCATGATCAAGTGGGATTTATCCCTGGGCTGCAAGGATGGTTCAACATCCGCAAATCAATCAACGTGATACAATACATTAACAAAAGAAAGAACAAGAACCATATGATCCTCTCAATAGATGCAGAAAAAGCATTTGACAAAGTACAGCATCCTTTCTTGATCAAAACTCTTCAGAGTATAGGGATAGAGGGTACATACCTCAATATCATAAAAGCCAACTACGAGAAACCTACAGCAAATATCATTCTCAATGGGGAAAAGCTGAGAGCTTTTCCCCTAAGGTCAGGAACGCGGCAGGGATGTCCACTCTCACCACTGCTATTCAACATAGTATTAGAAGTCCTAGCCACAGCAATCAGACAACAAAAAGAAATCAAAGGCGTCCAAATCAGCAAAGAGGAAGTCAAACTCTCACTCTTTGCAGATGATATGATACTTTATGTGGAAAACCCAAAAGACTCCACCCCAAAACTGCTAGAAATCATACAGGAATTCAGTCAAGTAGCAGGATATAAAATCAATGCACAGAAATCAGTGGCATTCCTATACACCAACAACAAGACAGAAGAGATAGAAATTAAGGAGTCGATCCCATGTACAATTGCACCCAAAACCATAAGATACCTAGGAATAAATTTAACCAAAGAGGCAAAGGATCTGTTCTCAAAACTATATAATACTCATGAAAGCAATTGAAGAAGACACAAAGAAATGGAAAAACGTTCCATGCTCATGGATTGGAAGAACAAACATTGTGAAGATGTCAATGCTACCTAGAGCAATCTACACATTCAATGCAATCCCCATCAAAATACCATCCACTTTTTTCAAAGAAATGGAACAAATAATCCTAAAATTTGTATGGAACCAGAAGAGACCCCGAATAGCCAGAGGAATGTTGAAAAAGAAAAGCAAAGGTGGCGGCATCACAATTCCAGGCTTCCAGCTCTATTACAAAGCTGTCATCATCAAGACAGTATGGTACTGGCACAAAAACAGACACATAGATCAGTGGAACAGAATCGAGAGCCCAGAAATGGACCCTCAACTCTATGGTCAACTCATCTTTGACAAAGCAGGAAAGAATGTCCAATAGAAAAAAGAGTCTCTTCAACAAACGGTGTTGGGAAAATTGGACAGCCACATGCAGAAGAATGAAACTGGACCATTTCCTTACACCACACACAAAAATAAACTCCAAATGGTTGAAAGACCTAAACGTGAGACAGGAGTCCATCAAAATCCTAAAGGAGAACACAGGTAGCAACCTCTTCGACCTCAGCCGCAGCAACTTCTTCCTAGAAACATCGCCAAAAGCAAGGGAAGCAAGGGCAAAGATGAACTATTGGGATTTCATCAAGATAAAAAGCTTTTGCACAGCAAAAGAAACAGTCCACAAAACCAAAAGACAACCGACAGAATGGGAGAAAATATTTGCAAATGACATATCAGATAAAGGGTTAGTATCCAAAATCTATAAAGAACTTACCAAACTCAGCACCCAAAGAACAAATAATCCAATCAAGAAATGGGCAGAAGACATGAACAGACATTTCTGTAAAGAAGACATCCAAATGACCAACAGACACATGAAAAAGTGCTCAACATCGCTCGGCATCAGGCAAATCCAAATCAAAACCCCAATGAGATACCACCTCACACCAGTCAGAATGACTAAAATTAACAAGTCAGGAAATGACAGATGTTGATGGGGATGTGGAGAAAGGGGAACCCTCCTACACTGTTGGTGGGAATGCAAGCTGGTGCAGCCTCTCTGGAAAACAGTATGGAGCTTCCTCAAACAGTTGAAAATAGAGCTACCATACGATCCAGCAATTGCACTACTGGGTATTTACCACAAAGATACAAATGTAGGGATCTGAAGGGGTACGTGCACCCCGATGTTTATAGCAGCAATGTCCACAATAGCCAAACTGTGGAAAGAGCCAAGATGTCCATCGACAGATGAATGGATAAAGAAGAAGTGGTATATATACACAATGGAATATTATGCAGCCATCCAAAGGAATGAGATCTTGCCATTAGCAATGACGTGGATGGAACTGGAGGGTGTTATGCTGAGTGAAATAAGTCAATCAGAGAAAGACATGTATCATATGACCTCACTGATATGAGGAATTCTTAATCTCAGGAAACAAACTGAGGGTTGCTGGACTGGTGGGGGGTGGGAGGGATGGGGTGGCTGGGTGATAGACATTGGGTAGGGTATGTGCTATGGTGAGCATTGTGAATTGTGCAAGACTGTTGAATCACAGATCTGTACTTCTGAAACAAATAATGCAACATATATTAAGAAAAACGAAAAAGAAGAAGATAGCAGGAGGGGAAGAATGAAGGGGAGTAAGTCAGAGGGGGAGACGAACCATGAGAGATGATGGACTCTGAAAAACAAACTGAGGGTTTTAGAGGGGAGGAGGGTAGGGGGATGGGTTAGCCTGGTGATGGGTATTAAAGAGGGCACGTTCTGCATGGAGCACTGGGTGTTAAGCACAAACAATGAATCATGGAACACTACATCAAGTACTAATGATGTAATGTATGGTGATTAACATAACAATAAAAAATTTAAAAAAACAAAAAAAATACATTCTTCCTACAAGGAAAGAAATAGACATACCCACACAAATGTATATATATATATGTACACACATACATATGTATGGATAAAACACATACACATATACACACATGTATACCTACGCATATATAAATATACATATACATGCATATACATATATACCTATACATATATATACACACACATTTAGCATAAATATGCATATATATTTTTAAATGTATATACATGTTTACATATCTTACAAACATATATGTATATAAATGTCTAAATGAAATATATATTTTTTGATGATGTTGGTCAAGAACAACAGTAATTTACATAAATTAGAATGTAGAACCAAGAACAAAACATATTCAGATTTATTCAAATACATCCTGTGAGTCTCCTGTTGAAATATTACCAACTTCATTGTCACAAATTTAAAGGGAGGGAAAAATAGAGGACAGAACCGGGAGGGAGCGATAGGTGCTGAAGGGAAGAAACATAAACATAGCTGTTCCAACCTTACAGCCCTTTACCGAGCTTCAGGAAGCTTTCAATGGTAGTATTCAAAACAGGCTTCCCTGTAACAGCAGTAAAGACACCATCAACAGCCACTTCAAGGGGTTCAGATAGAGTTTCCCTCCAAGGATGGAAAGAAGTGATAAGTGGAATGCAGCTGTAAGCATCAGTACTTAGAAAGATTTCTCTACTTTATATATTGATGGCCAAGTTGAAAGAATGTGCAGCAAGGTGAGAATCTTGCTGGTGAAACAAAAAACCAAGGGAAGACAGTCAATAAAAAGGTGGGTAGCAGTGCAGTTGCCCGATGAGAAACCTTGAAGTTAAATGGCATTTTGCAATTCATTGTAAAAGGAAGAATCTGAGACTGAACAAGAAGAATCCTAAAAGAATTCTCCATTTACAAATGTGTCTTCAGAAAAACTGAACATAGATACAGGAACCGGCTTCAGATCTGATGATACTTCATCATAGCCTCCAGATGAAGAGTGAAACATTGTTTAATCTTCTATAGATATTTTTTGGCACATGTGTAAAAAATAATGTTGGAAAGTCTACTGATCCTTAAAATCTAAACAACTATTATAGAGACAAATTTTCCTTAAGTCCCAAAACAGTATGTAATACTAATGAAGCTCTTTTAGAATTATCATCTTTATAGAGAGATAGCTTTTCTAAATCTAGGGACAAATGAAGTGAGAGTGAATTTCATATTTCTAGAATTTCTCTTTGATAAACATAATGAAAGACAAACTGTGGCTTATTTATTTATTCATTTATGGAGGATGCATGTATGCATGTATTTATCATTTATTTGGAATATGCCAACATGCTGCTATTTTAAAATATGTCAGTACCACCTTTTGTAAATAAGTGGCCGAATTTTTCAGTTTTCGTTTGTTTGTTTGCCTTTTATAAGGTAGCCAAATTTGCTAGTTTGTGTTTTGATTATCTGGGAGGGAGGCCGTATTATTACTCCATCGATGAAATTGATCACACTAATCAAATGGGGGCAAAAAGAAACAATATTCTCTTTTTTAATTTCCTTGCAGAAACGTGGTCATATTCCACATCCTCTTAAGAGAAACACCATAAAACATATGTCTTAAATATTTTAGTCAATTAGGACCATCCACTTCGAAGCAGAATATTCTTCAAATTATAGCATGATAGTTCCCCATAATTCTACCGGGACAGGGCTGCTATTTTAAGAAACTCTGTGGTTTGAGAAATGACGATAGGACAAAGAAATGTACACAATCCTGAAGTGAGCCAAAGGACAGATGCTGCAGGCTATCTGAGCTTCTGTTAAATATGAGAACCAAGGGGCATGAACTTAAGCTAGAGAATGGCCGAGCACTAAAAAGTGCTTCCAACTCTTTTGCAATTGCCCTTTGCGGAATAAACAGCCCAGGAAAAAAAGATAACAAGCAGCATACACAACAAGAAGGTGGACAAGTGGCTCTGGACAGTGCAATGGGCAATTTAATGACTAGAAATCCTCAGTGTGCTCTTTTCAGGTTAAGTATGTATATGGATGCTCCTAAAATGGGCATTTTCATTATAGCTAAAAATATTTTTAGGAGCTTCGGAGTACCTCTATTTTGAGGGGTTTAAAATCATACCATCGAAGCTAAGTATTTATCTTTTAAAAATTTGCTGGGAAAGAAACACCTCTTGGGAATTATTAAGAAATCAAAAATGTTTCTATCTGGGAAAAGTGTTTTTACACACATATAATTTTATGGTTTCTTTATAAAGAACTAGTACATTTGTAGCCTCCAAATCTAGTCCATCTGCTAAAAATGAAGTTCATTTCTTTAAGTAGTCTATAATTCAATTCCTTTCCTCTTATCAAGTATCCACAGAGCAGAGGGAGTGAGAGAGTTAACAAAAATAGTTATTAATTTTGCCCTCACAAAGCACTTAGGAAGGCTTCAGGAATCATGACATTATAGAATTATTACCGTGGATAGGGCTTTAGAGCAAACTCCCCTCATTCTGAAGACTTCAAGTAGACATGTGAAGTGACTTACCTCTAGTTTTGTGACGGGAGCATCCAGACTCCCAATCCACTATTTTTTAAAATTCTACTAAATAGGATGAGGTATATAAAGGGCTTAGTATACCGCCTGGCACAGAGGTAGCACCTAATAATTGTTGCTAAAACCATATAAAGAGCAACAGGTAGAGATGCATAGAAACACCGTTGGACACAGAGGAACATAAGCTCAAACTCTGACAGTAAGACAAGAGGCCCAGCAAAGGTACAGGGTAAGGTTGACGAGCATTAGGCTACTTTCCAAAAGTTTCTAGAGTTTCCTTGAAGTTATCAAACAAATGCTGTTTTTGGTGGCTAAACACTAAGCCAGTTTTCTATGAATCCTGCCAGCTTGGTGAGAGCAGAATTTCCTTCAATCCCTCCTAATTATCATATACCCAGGTGGGTGCTTCTCCGCTAAAGAGACCGTCTTATGCCTCTGTATGCCAAGCACCCCTCACATAATAGGTTCTCGATAAAAGGTGCTCCATAATTGATGAATAAAACAACAGATAAACACCCATGAAGTAATAGGAAAACTCTAACTCAGAAAACTCAAATGTGAATGATCAGGATGTGCTTTTCTCAAATGAAGAAATGCACTTTGCACTCCTCACTCACAAATGGTTTGCTTGCAGAGTTCTGGAATAACAGATAAGTTATTCACGACTGTTTGGGGAGCCGAACCATATCTTTTGGTTCAAATGAACATGCTGTAGGCAGGTCTCTCACTGATTATCAAGAGTGACCTAAAGGTTTTTAACCTTAAGGACAGAGTTTCCATTTGCATCGTGTCATCCTGATCTCTATCCCGAGAGTGCCCCTTGTTTGACTAACCAGCCCAGCTTGCCTGTCTGTGGCTACAGATGCTTAGGGAAAAAAATTCTAATTAAGCTAGTTTATACATTTTAACATGTCTGGAAAATTGTAGAGTTAATGGTTGCAGACCGTTTCCGTTACTTTAGTCAAGGGATCGCTTTTTTTTTTTTTTTTTTCATTTTCAAAATGTGCCTATGGGAAAAAGGGAAAAGGGAGAGGCCTGTGAATTCAGCTCCTCATCTCCCTTTGTGGTAGCTGTTAAGCGAGTGCATTAGTAAGAAAGAAAAAGGATAATAGGGCTAGTAATTGGCAGGGCTGTCCAACTACACCTCTCCTCTCTCCCACCACTTGGCCCTGCCCCATTTATCTCTCCCATAGCCCCTTGATGCCTCATCTCTTCACCAAACTTTTACAAAGTTGCCCCCTGTATCTGGTGGCTTGTTATGTAAGGATTTTCATCAAAGCTTCCACATGAATGTTCTTCCACTTGTTAAATCAATATTAAAACAAGAAAGAACCCCTAGTTTAAAGCATCTGTGTTGCCAGTCCCCCAGCTGGATGGCCACTGCCAATGGTAAGTGGTGAGGGAAAAGTATAATTAAAACTTAACTTTCAAATAGAGCTCATAGTTTATACCCAGTAAGAAGCTCTTTTCACCACGTGAACTTTCAGGTGGCTGTTCTGAACAAAATAGGTGCTGATTCCTTTTATGTGAAACCCTTAAGATAACTTTAACATGGTCCTTTGCAGTTTAATTTATCATAAATTCTGGCACCATTTATCACTAAACGCAAAATGATGAAGAAATGGCTCTATTAAATCTGAATAACTACTGAATTAAAAAGCTGTTAAATGAGTTGAAGCACATAGTACTGTTAACAATATGTGGAAGTGTGTTTGGCTGGAATAAATTACTTTCACAGTCATCATTTGAAGAGTCTACCTTTGGAGGAATATGTCCAAATTTCACATCTTGATTCCCTGACTAAATCCACATGTACTGCTAATGTACTTTTAAATTGACTTCACAGAGAACGTGAGAAAATGCCTAGTCTAAAATTCTTAGGTATCAAAACAAAATTCCTCTATTTAAAAACTGAGGAAAAGATGACTTTAGAAGAGGCACGTAAAATCCACTAGCAAATTCCAATTAAGATATATTTTATTTGTCCACTCTTAATCTTTCAAGAAATGGCTTTGTGATATTTTCATGTGATCTAGTACACTAATTTTTCAACAATAGCTCTCCCCAAGGCAAGTATTTTAGCATCACCCATCCATAGCACTTTTTAAATAATAACACAAGGATCAGTTCGCACACCTAACGGATTGATTTTTTTTTTCTGAGAAATTAGTCGGCAATTGTAAACAGAGTTTTGTTCAAAGTAGGGCTCTGTCACATAATCTGTACGCATTTATATTCTGAATAGCATTAACAAAAAAGGCTTAAATAGCAAGGCATTTATGAATTTCACAATATAGTATCTGGATTCTAGACTTTGACAAAAAGCATTCCTAGGATCTGTGCTGATAGAGCACCGTTCCCCAAGTATGGCCCCTCTCAGGGTTTTAGCACCTAGACAGGGTGTTCTTAATCCTTACCCGCATGAGGGCACTTCCTAATGTCTTTAATTATCACCCTGGTATTGTGATTAGAAACAAAGACTTTTCAATAATAGTGTCCTGTTGCATGTTTAGAGATATTTCAGTGTGAAATCTTTAATAAAGAGGATTTGTGAATGAACTTAATTAGCCCTGTTAAAAACATCCAGAGAACAACAACCTCATGTCCACAGAGAGGGCTGTGTCTTGGCATGGGGCAGGTTCCTTGGGGAGACTTTCTCTGTGAAAAGCAAGGTACTATTGTTTGAGAAAGCACAAGCCTTATTTTTACATGTTTACCAAATACAATATCTGGTTTACAGAAAGCAGTTTATTCAACTATTCTCAAAGCCCACCAGATATGTTGTTTTACAGGGTTTACAAAAATATCTATGGACACAATGCTAATTTACAGGCACACACACACACACACACACACACACACACACACACAGAGAGAGAGAGAGAGAGAGAGAGAGAGAGAGGCAAATTCTTGAATTCCAAAGTGGTATAGACAAACTTTTGTCTTTGTCTTTATGTGCTTTAAAGGAAATTATATAACTATGTAGAAAAGAAAGCATGTGTCAATAATGTCTATTTATGCAACATTGGTTTCTTTCTTCTTTTTGTTCTCATGTACCTTTTTTCATCCTCCTTTCTGTCAGCCCATCCACCCCAGGAAAAGAGCTTGATAGTCTCTAGGTTATTATGTAAGGTGAGACAGACAGACAGAAGGATAGACCACAGAAATGAGAAGATTGAGTGGAGGTAGTAGAGTATTTCCCTTCTGAGTGCAAAGGACAGTAGATCACTCTCTAAGAGCTGCGAGAGACTCTAGTAGACTTTGGTAGGTAGCTGTTGGGGGACTGAATCTGGCACCCACATCATCTTCTCTTCTCCCATTTGATTGTCTCTGGGAGTGCTTTCTGCTTGGGATATGCCCTTTAATTCTACAAAGCTAAGGAGCCTTAGGGGAGGGGCCAGATTAGAGAAAGCTATTGAGTCGGTTATAAAGCTTAAAACTCTGTTTATTTGCTTGCTTGTTTATTTTCTTAGATTTCTATTATACCTTTCCTGTCCCAGTTTAATTGGGGGGAAAAGCAGGTAACAATCAGGGGTAGTAATATATCTAAGATTAAAATTTTTGAATTTGGCAGTCTTCCTCATGCTGTAATGCTGAGTGTGTGTGTGTGTGTGTGTGTGTGTGTGTGTGTAAGATGAAAGATCCTCCAAGCATACACATTGAGGAACCTAATTAAGTGACATCATCCCAACTAGAAATCTGAAAGTCATCTCCTATACTTACTTTTCAGTCATATTCCCAGGGGTAGGAAATATATAAAGACCCCCACTCACCGAAGATCCTTGTCCCCTAATTTTTCAGTCAACTGCTAATCTAGGAAGTTCTGTGAAGGGATATTGCAGCTGGAGCTAAGGTACTAGTAATCAGCTGAATTTAAAAAAAGGGAGATTATCTAGGTAGAACCAGTGCAATCACATGAGCCCTTACAAAATAGAAGAGGAAGGCAGAAGAGTCAGTCAGAGAGATGGAGCAGTGCGAGAAGAATCCAACACACCACAATTCTGAGACGCAGGAGGCTATGTGGAGGGACTGAAGGGATGCTGTTAGAAGTTCCAGGACATCCCCAGATGACAGCCAGCAAGAAACAGGGACGTTAGTCCTACAACCACACAGAACAGAATTCAGTGAATAGCCTGGAAACAATTCTCTCCTAGAGTCTCCATACCTGCCGAACACCTTGACTTCAGCTTTGTGAGACCAGAGGCAAGGAGCCCCATAGACTTCTGACCTACACAACTGTGAGATGGTAATAAATGGGTATTGTTTTAACTGCCAAATTTGTGGTACTTTGTTATGGCAGCAATAGCAAATTAATACACTCCATTTATTCTGACATTAAGTTCTATTCTATAACCTTTATTTCTGGAATCCATCCCCGTGTCTTTGCTCATTGCCACTACAATGGCAATGAATTGTAACTGAATACTTGTAACTCTTTCACTTCATTAGCAAAATACTCCTAATAGGTTTCCCCTTTTTATCTTCCTTTATCCTCAGTCTACTTACCTTAGTGTCATAGGGATATTGTTTTTGAAACACAAATCTATGGCTTTTATGTCCATATGGTTGATTTGTGGCACACAATAATTTCTCCAAGATCCAATTAAGATAATACTATACAACACTTTAAAGTCATAAGCTCATAATTTATAAAAACGAATGGGAGGAAAGTATATAAGTGGATAAAAATTTCCACACATTTCTAGAAAGTGGAAAGCAGACAGATGACTGGCGACTCATGAAGCAGGACAGGATCCACTGCTTGGGTCCTTGCAGAGGGTTCCAGAGCCAGAGGGAGAGACCTGGGATTTGCAAGGGCAAAGTATGACTGGGGAGAGGGGGTGGGGGATGAGCAAAGGGTTGATATCATAAAGCCTAATGGAAAGTCAATAAACATAACAATGGAATTCCCACTTCTTCCACCTCTGTACACAGAACAAATGTTTTACTTAAAGAAAGTGAGCAAACTACATGTGGAGGGTAGGGCAGCTGGTGTGTATTTGGAGCACACAGAGCAATAGCATTTCCCTTATGGGCTGCAGACGTGGCCAATGGCAGACTCAGTGTCATCTCTCTAGATAGTGAAGTCTGCCAGAGGACAAGCAGATTTTTTCTCATTTCCTTCTTCTTCTTTTTTTAAGATTTTATTTATTTATTTGACAGAGAGAGCTCAAGCACGGGGAACAGCAGTCAGAGGTAGAGGGAGAAGCAGGCTCCCTGCTGAGCAGGAACCCCAATGTGGGCCTGATCCCAGGACTCCAGGATCATGACCTCAGCTGATAGCAGATGCTTAACCGACTGAGCCACCCAGGCACCCCTCATTTCCTTCTTATATATGAATAATCTGATAAGGATCATGAGACATTTGATGAAATTCTAGAATACAAAAGAGAAATTTCAGAGGAAACATAATTTAATGAATACAAGGTTTTGTTTTAAGCTCTAAATACTATAGTCAGAAATATTTAAGAAGATACTACAACCATGAAACACACAAAAAATATGGTGTTATGAGTAGAAAAGGAATCACAGAGAATGAGGGAAAAACTTTACAAACTAAAAATGTGATTACAAAAAGAATTTGATGGATGGGTTTGAGGAGAAAAATCAATAATCAAGAAATTGAACAAGAGAAATCAGAAAATGTAAGTAAAAATTATTGTAAAGGTATAGAGGATTTGTCCAGAAATTTTATAATCATGCTATTAGGAATTCCAGAAAGTAATTAAATAACAATTAGCAAAGGATTGCCCAAGACCAAAGGACACAAGACTTTAAATTGAAAGTGTCCAGCACAACTAATGAGAAAGAACCAGAACTATATTATTATAAACTTTCAAACGCAGACTTAAAGAATTTTAAAAGCCTCCAGAAAGAAAAATATGTCTCTTAATGAGAATCAAGCTGGCATCAGAGATACCATCTTCAAAAATGGATATTAGGAGAAAGAAGACAAAATTGCAATGTTCTGTGGGAAAACAAATTTCAACTTTGAATTCTATACCCAGATGAATTATAATTCAAATGTGAGGGTAAAAATAACTATAATTTCATATGTGAAAGAAATCATAATTTACCTCCTCTTTCTTCTGAAATTTTTTAAAATTTGTTCCACCTAAATAAAGGCAAAAAATACACACATAAAAAAGGATAATATGGTATTAAGGAAATAATGTATACAAATTAGGAGATCAATAAAGACAAGTTTGTTGTCTTTGTTTGCCTAGGCCTAGAGAGAATTAGTCCCAATGATAGGTGAAGGAGGGAGGTTTCTGATGTGCGTAGGCCTAGAGAGAATTTAGTCCCAATGACAGGTGAAGGAGGGAGGTTTCTACAGGGAAAGAGAGAGCAAATGTCGTAGATTTTTATATTCTTAGCAATCAACTGGCAGTCCTTAAACATGCATTTAAAAGTCCTTAAGTATGCCAAAAATGCATGAAAAAGGAAGGCATTAAGAAACCAAAGAAAATGCTGTTCAATAAAAATAATATATCTAAATAAAGTTTGTAGATTGGCTAATAATAATGTATCAATGTTAATTTCTTAGTTTTGATCACTGTACAATGGGTTTGCAAGATGTTAACAATAGGAAAATCTGGGTAAATGATGTACAGGAATTCTCCATACTATTTTTGTAACTTTTATCTAAGTCTAAAATCAATTAAACACAAAGAAAAATAAATTTAAGCAAAAGGAGATATGATAGTAGTATGCTACTTGAATGCACAATAGACAATAATTATGTCGTCAAGTTATAAATAAAAAAAATAGAAAAGTAGTTAGTAATTTACTGTATAGTATGATTTTGGTTTTGTCTGCATCAAAATCAGTGTTACCTGAGTAAAACATTGCCAAGGCAGATGGTCAAAATGCCAAATATCAAAACCTCTAGCTGTGGCTCCTACCAGAATTCATCTCAGAAAATCGCCTGCTCCTTGGGAATGGAATTAGGCAAAGCGTTAACTGAAAAATTCAGCAACCAAGAGACAGGTTTCGACATTGGGAAGAGTGTGCATGGACAGGAGGATGTTTACATTGCTCAGTGGTTGAGGCAAAATCAATGATAATCAACTGGAGCTTCTACTCATGATTAATGTCTACACAATTGCTGCAGCCAACTTTATTTGTCCCACACTTCCCCTAGACCTGGCAGAACAAGAAAACTAAGAGCCAAGCCCCAATCCTGACCAAACTGGCTACAAATATGTTATGCACAGCAGACACTGATCATACCATCTTCATGATATACATGTTTCTAAGATTCAGAGCTTACTGATATCTCAGTGAGTAACTTATATGTGCAGCCAGCTGTCCTAAAGTGGATGAAAAATAGTGTCTCTGAGTAGAGCAACTGTTTTCTCACCTGATGCTCATGAAGTTAAATGAGTGACCTCCAATGAAGACCACTTGAATGTGGCCTTTGCCATGATTGACAAATATGAGAAGTAGCTGGTGATATGGAGTCCATGGACATACTGGGAAATACAAAGGATCAATTGATGACGAATGTAAATATCATAGCTACCAACTGGGATGCTTTTTGCCATGAAATGATTGATACCCTTCTCTATGATGGAGACACTTGAGTTTTAGGCCCTCCTGGCTCACAGAATCTTTTCTGATGTAACCATTTCTTGCATCAACATCTTGCATCTTGTGCTTTGCTGTAGTTATAGTCATCACTACCATACCTCTCTAGGGCCTGTCTACAAATATTAAAGAGAGATCTGTAAGGATCAAACTGTTTACAAATAACTTAACTACGCTCCAGAACAAAGTCCTAGCAGGCTGAAAAAGAATAAATATATAGATAGACAGATAGATGATACATATTGTGATTTTTAGCTTTTTGTGTGATATAGATCATACTGTGTGTGTGTGTGTATATATGTATAGTTAATATTATCTTTGAATACATATAAATATGTTATATGTTATATATTTTATACATATATTTATGTATATATAAATACATAAATACATATATAAATACATAAATTCTTATGTGAGATATAAGGTAAAAATCACATTAACAGCCATCTATCCAATTAAAAAATTATCAGACATGCAAAGAAAAGAAAACACTATAGAATAAGCAGAAAAATCAGTCAACCAAAACTGCCCCCCAAATGGCACCGTGCATACACACACACACACACACACACACACACACACACACACACACACAAATTAGTAGACAAAAAAAATTTTAAAAATACTAAAACTATATTCCATATATTCAGCAAGGTAGAAGAAAGATTGAACATGTTAAGTAGAGGCACAGAAGATATAAAAAAGACTCAAATCAGGCCTCTAGAAATAGGTTTATAAGGCCTAAAGTAAAACATACACCGTTGTGGGCACCTGGGTGGCTCAGTTGGTTAAGCAACTACCTTCAGCTCAGGTCATGATCCTGGAGTCCCTGGATCGAGTCCCGCACCAGAGTCTGCTTCTCCCTCTGACCCTCCCCCCGCCATGTGCTCTATGTCTCTCACTCTCTCTCTCAAATAAATAAATAAAATCTTTTAAAAAAATACACTGTTGAATAGTTTTCTTCAAATCATCAACAAATGAAAAATCATGTGAAATACCACTATCAGAAATAATCACAGTTGAACATGGTGGAACATCCTGCTAGTAATTACACAACACACATATCCATGTGTGCATATGTGCAAGTAATTCCACATAAAGTGGTTTATACAATGCATTTAAACAGCATCAAACTCAGCAGTGTAGCAATTTGTGAACAGATGACAGAAGTGCAAATGTAAGAGGTCAAGAAGATAGGGAAACTCTGGCAGCTAATTCCTTCTTAAGGGAATCAAAATATGCTACTTCGGTTCAATACACACACACACACACACACACACACACACACACACACACAAATATAAATATGGGATTTAAAATTGTAGTGGAGAGCAGTTACCAAAAATAATGTCATATTGCCATTGGTACAATGTAGGAAAAGAAAGTAGGGGTGATATAGGTAATCATCATCTATTATAGCAAGTTGTAATCAGTAATATCTATGGTAGATCAATCAAGCAATCAATTAAAGTATCACATGGAAACATATAGCAAACACCAGAAAAATGAAAAACAGGAAAAGGTATAACATATTCCCTCTAGGGAGTGGATGTAGATGGTATAAATTGAATACTATCCTACACAAAAGGTACTGCAACACTGCCTGGAATCAACTGTGATGCTACATTAAAAGGAGTATTATAAAATTTTTCAACTTTTAGAATAAGTCTGGACAGGGACGCCTGGGTGGCTCAGTTGGTTAAGCATCTGCATTTGGCTCAGGTCATGATCCTGGAGTCCTGGGATCGAGTTCCACATAGGATTTCTCACTCAGCAGGGAGCCTGCTTCTCCCTTTGCCTGCTGTTCCCCCTGCTTGTGCTCTCTCTCTCTCTATTAAGTAAGTAAATAAATAAATAATCAATCATTCTTTAAAAAAAGAAGTCTGGACAATGCACTGAAGATTTAATTATGGTTGTTATTTTAGCTATTTTAATGTTTTTATGTACCAGTTTAAAATAATAATGTCACTCCTTTTCCATTTTGTACTTAGAATTTCATTCTCTTGACTAACTGCTTTGGACAGTGGTGATAATATAATGTTTCTCAGTTGAAAAAACTTCTACTCTTTTACTCGTGCACAAGCATTTAAAGTGCGTGTGTGTGTGTGTGTGTGTGTGTGTGTGTGTAGTGTTAATGAAGATACTACCTATTTTAATTTAAGGGTTTTGTCAGGAATAAAGTAGAATGTTATCATTTATTTGTTTCAAAAAATAATGCAATTGCTGGGGAAAAAATGTATTATTATGTTATAAGTAATCGATTGGGAAATTGTTGACAATTATCTTTATTCTTCCACATTCCATTGTCTTTTAGTCTTTCTGAAGCAGCCGATCAGAAAGCCCTGCTTCTGAGACTAGGGACTCGTTAAATAATGAAGATTAACATTCAGGAAGGCTTGTAATTAAGCTTCAGTTCTTCAAGCAGAATATTGGCATATTGGACAAGTGACCTAGGAATGCAAATCTCTAAATGGTTACAAGTAAGCTTAAAATTAATTTCCCACTAAGATGAATGAAAGTTTTTAAACACAACACCTGGGTTAATGCTATTGTTTTGTAGTGCTGCAGACTCAAACAAGAGACTTGGTAGCAGCTCCGTCAGAGGAGGTAGCTTATCAATACAATCAAGAAAGGTTTATTAACTTCTGAAAAAACATTAGGTTTGTTTTGTTAACATTGTGAAAAATATTGCAAAATCATTTATTATAAACAACATTTCTACTGTTACCTGCTTCTTTAAAGAAGAATAATATTAACACTGTAATTTGTATGAATTTAAAATTTTGAGCTCCCGTAACGGAAGGGCAAAAAGGGAAATACATTGATTACATGTAACAGAGAATGTTAAATTTTTACAAAAGTCCTTTTTTTTTGGCAGTAAATTATAAGAGAAGTTTCATATATGAGACCTTATAAGATGGCATTGACAATGATTTACAACAAATGTGGAAACAATTTTTATCTGGTTCTTTCTTATTAAGAACCTCATAAAAGTCAAAGAAAAATTAAACTACAGCTAAGTGAAAGTGATTTTATAGACTAAATTAATGTACAACTTTAGTTAATATACAAATTGAGTTTTGCAGTAAACTAACTTTATGCAGGAATGGAATTTAGAGTAACTGGTATTCAATGGCAAATACTGATTCCGGTTTTAAGGAATCCCCGAAATATATCAGATTATTTAAGTTGCATAATTATCTTCTTCCAAAACTGCTTTTATGCATCTATGGTATTTAAAGTATCATAAAAGTAGAAGACATAGTTCATTACAGTATTCAGTTAACATATTATATACCAAGATGGGTGTGTGTGCACATACATGCACTCATAGGGATGGACAGATAGATAGTTGGAGGTGGGGTCAGGGGAGCAACGTCCCATGTCTAGAAGTAATTGACTCTGGGATATTTACTATTTCACAATATTAAACTCATCCTTTAGATAAAATTACATAAGTTTTTGCATTTTAACACAAGGCCTGTTATTATAGGCTACATTCTATTAGGCATTATGGGGCCAAAGTCCGCTCATTACTGGGGTTATCCTGATTGAGAAGTTCTACATTAATACTAAAATTTTTATCTATTAGCAAATTATTATATTTATATTACATTAATTAATTATTAAAATAAACTCCTAGGAATCAGGGTATTTTTTTTTCTTTTTGGTCTTATCTATCAATATACCAGCCAATAGAAGCCAAAATTGTGTTAACACTAGCTCAAGTCAAAATTATAGAAGCCTAGAGAACCAATTAAATATTTCCACAATTCCTGCTCTCTCACCTTGAAGGCCACTCCCCTTCCTCCATCATAATGGCCACTGCTCTCCCCAACCTTCCCTAATCTGGGGTGAAGTAAGGAAGGGGCATGTGCTATGGCTCTCAAGGCCAACCAGCTTCAGAGTTCTATCCACTGTCCCCAGGTTTCTATTGTTTCATTCCTGAGTGGTTTGAATACCAGACAGTTTCCAACAGAATTTCTCAAAAAGTTTTATCTTTACCGATTAGCCTTTTCCCCTAATTAAGTCTTAAAATAACCTTACGCTCTAAGTCATCCACTTCCACATATTCCTGGTATGTGCCATCTTTGTGCAATAGCTAAATTATCTCATAAAATTCCTGGCATTTCTTCCCTGATCAAGGGGATTAGACTAAATGAGTTTTGGGAATTTATAGACAGGGGACAAGAATCTCTGGGTTTACATGGAGAAACTTAAAGAACAGAAGATCAGCTAGCTGGGCATGAGGTAGAAAAAAATTTGAGGAGTGAGACATTGAGGGAGGCCAAACTGATGAAGACTCATGTTGTAATTATCACAAATATTGGGTAGAAAGCTATTCACAAAGGTATAGAAGCTTAACAAAGAGGCATAGGACTTATGCCTCCTGGAAAAGGGAAAACTAAGTGGGCTCATGCCTGAGACACTAAGTATAAAAACTTGAAAAAAAAGAAGGTAGCATGAGATATGCAGTAAACATAGGGGTTGGTAGTGAAACTTTATCAGAAATAGAATGAGTGTCATTATCTAAGTATTTATTTAGGAAAAATCAGTAAGTCATAAAATAGATCATTCATTTATAGAAGTAAATCTACTCTAAGGATTATATTTACAAATGGCAGGTTGAGGTGACCAGGGTATACTCTTAGAAAAATAGGACCAATTGGGTATCCAAATCAATATATGTTTTAATGTATGTCTTACCTTTCCAAAGTCTTTTAGATTAGTTGGAAGTAGACTTTAAGCAAAGATTTGAGTGCAAGTATCTTATTTGGAAAATATAGGAACTGATGGCAGAAAGTGGGGGAATGAGACCAGACAGGAAGACAGCCAATAAATGGATGACCATGAAAACCAGCTAAAACAGTGAGCAACTAAAGTTTAAGCCTGAGAGAAAGCCATAGTAACCAAAGTAAACACCACACACACACACACACACACACACACACACACACACACACACACCCCTACCTCTTAGAGTTATCAAACATGTGAGACAGAGGAGCTACAGTATTTATACACCAATTGTATCAGTCATTGGTTATTCCCTGAGACTTCCAGCCTGCCGACCCTGGGGTAGAGCATCACAACAAGTCTTCAACAAACTTGTAATTGGAAGTCAGGAAGGATTCCTAAAGAGTTAAGATCCTAGGATATAAGCAGGGCATAGACAGTGTCTGCTATGTGGAAGAAAGCATTATTTTTAACATAAGGGGATAACTAACATGGATCCTTGAAAAATATGTCAGCATATTTTCAGCATTATCTAAGTTGTGATTGTCCTTGGCATGTCACAGTCACACAAAGAGAAGTATCCAACCAAATCCCCTTGCTCTGACTTCATATTTCCCATAATTATAATATGACATTCTGTATGGACTTGCTGGTGGGTTAAGAGGATTCAGTCTTCTGGTAATGGTGAAAATTCTTTTCCTTATGCAGCCATCGTGGATGATACTTCCTTCTCTTTGATTTTGTTTAATTCTACTTAGTTACTCTGAGCCTAAACATATCTGGATATGCTAATCTAAAGGTCAGAGCCAAGAACATGGATATTGTGCTGAAAACGTATCACCCTTTCAGTAATTTTCCAGACAAAATAGTCTCCTGAGGACATGTGGAACATGGCAGTTTTCAGTGGATGGGTGTGTGCTTGCACATGTACAGACACTCACACCCAAACCGGTTAACTTTTCCTTAATGTTGGGATGGACTTTATCCTTCCTATGGACCTCAGTGGCCATTCATTATAGGCTTACATGAAACCACCTCAGGTATGTTATATTCACCGTGTTATGGACATCACCATCACTAGTATGTATAGACTATGAAGATTTTATTACCTATATTTATCCAAGAGATAAATATTTGAATGCCATTCTGAAGTGGCACCATGTTTCAATCAAGGTAAAAAATTACATGGAACTTCCAAGGGAATTTATGAATGCTTTCAATTCTTTATATTCTCTCTCCAATGTTTTAAGTGATATATACCTATGGAATGATGGTTAATATTGGAATTATCACCAGTATTAATCATCTTCGTTTGACTGCCAATATGTAATTGTAATATGTAAATATAAAATTAGGAACTTAAAATGTCTAGGACCTTGGTTCCAGGTGTTTCTGAAACTTTGACAATGGAATGTAAGTTGTGAAACTCCATTTTCTCTTTCTGTCTTCTGGTTTAAATAAAGACCTAAGGCATAGAAGTGGCATTAGATAGAAACAGCCTCACACCAAATATCACAGGTATTTGAACAGATTAAAAAAGAGTATTTGAGGCTATGGAGGAAGGTAGGATAGGTAACGAAGAGACTTTCAGGTGGAGAAAAAGAGTAGGAGAAAGGTCCCCATTAGATCTAATTTCTCTTCTTTTCTCAGTTCTGTTATCTTTTTGAGCTTTAGTGTCCTATCTCTAAAATGGACATAATGATTTACCTGAAAGCAGTGGTCTCCAATTAGTTGATACTGTCAAGTCTTCTAGATCAAGGATTCTATGACATGAGAAAAAAAGTTAATAGATCTCCACTGGTAATTAAAATAATACTCAGTATTCATTTAAAGTTTTGAAGAGATAAATATATTTGAAATTTTGAAATGGAAAAAAATACTATGTTAAATTGATAATGTTAGTCTCTGAAAATAAGAGAAGCAAAGGAGACTGGACACCAAATACATTAATATTACCATAATTGAATAGCCTCCTTGTTACTATATAGCCATTAAAAATCATGCAGAGCATGTAACTTTTTTATTGGCTTGGAATTTAGCCATTGCTCTTATTTTTAAATTTTAATGACTGTGTTTTAACCCTTCCTGTAAGGCGCAGAGAACTCCCATTTTCTTTTCTGTAACAACAGGCATATTCTATGAGTAAAATTATGAGAGGCATATTTGGCAAATCTGTGGTTGAGGAAAAGTTGCCTTCAGATGATCTAATCATATCTTGACTTTGGTATTATAGATGACATTAAAAAGGGTGTAGCTCTTGAGGAAATCTTGGATTAAAGATTGTTCTTAAAGCATGTAATCATTCACTCTATGTATTATAAACCATATATTATAGAATACAAATTAAAAATATATTCTATACAGATATGGAAAATTATATAGTCTGAGATTCAGAAAAGTGAGAATGTAGTCATGGGCAATATGCATTGTCTCACATGCAGAAGCCATTCCTAAGCAATGGTTTATTTAATTAGAAACACAGGACTGAAAAAGTTATAAGGAAATCAGGCATTAATTACAAACATTTCTTAAATCCCTGCAATATGCTAGAAATTGTGCCAAGTGCTGAGATACAGGGATTAATATGATTTGGCCCTTGCCTTCTTAGAACACATTCCCAGCTGGGGAGACAGGCAAACAAGAATGATGGTGTGCTAAATGCACATTATACCAAAATGGAAATACGCAAATTGTAAAAATGCAACTGTCTCTTGTGGTCCCTTCAAGCCTGAGTACATCTAGATCTTTCTTAAACAATGGCAGTCTTTCCATTTCTAAGGGATTCCAGAAAAGGGTAGCCAGGGTGGAGTTGGTCTATGGTTTCCTTCGAAATCGATTCCCATATTAAATGTGCTCCACTAACAGGTTAGTTTTCTTTGTATTCCCTGGGGGATCATTTTCTTTCTCAACTGGGGAGTTGATTCAGTGATCTAATTAATAGCACATTTTCATGTTGGAAACGATAAGTACAATGGTTGCCAACTAAGAGATGTAATTTGGCAGCAATGCACAAGAGATCGTGATCTTCAAATTATGTTACTTCTTTGAATTAGCTAGAAGACAATGGTAATAAATGAAGGTCTAAGTATAAGGCCTAACTGCCACCTTCAAGAATACAGAATTAAATGTACAATCTAGGTTGCTATTTTGTCCCACATATATCAGAATTGGGTTAATTGAACAAATTATTTTTAAGGTTTTTCTATTATAAATAGCATCCCAAATTAGAGTAATAGTGCAAAACCTAATAACTTGTTTATAATAAAATCATCCTTGCAGAGAATTTATTTTAAATTTTCGGAAAACAAATATTTGGGACTATACATTCTCAGATTCTGCTAAAATTCTGCACTGATTATGTATCAGACTCTTTTCTCTTGTTGATAATCTCTCTCTTTTTTCAAGTTTCTAACCTGAAACAAGATCACAACTATTGTTTATGAATATCACACAGTATTAGGCATAATTTCCTCCTGTTCTCAATTTCTTCCCACTACCTCACTGCAAAACACAAAAATCTCATTGGTTGATATATCACCCATTTTACAGTGAATGACCTTGCCTTGAAGTGACATTCCAGGTTGGTGGCTTTTATTTAAACATATCCTATAGTTTCAATAAAATAAACATACTAAATTAGAATTATATTTTCTTTTAATAATAAGTATATGATGTTAGGAGGTACAAACTTCTAAATACAAAATAAGTAAGTTACAGGGATGAAAATTACAGCATAGAAAATACAGTCAAAAATATTTTAATAACTTTGTATGGTCGACAGATGGTTACTACACTTGTGATGAGCATTTCATAATGTATGAAATTGTCAAATCACTCTGTTGTATACCTGAAACTAATTTAATATTGCATGTCAACTATACTTCAATTAAAAATAAAAGTTTTTAAATGTATAGAATTGAGTAAACTATAAAATGTACTCTTGCTTTTGAAAAGAACATACTTAATACTGTTTTTAATAATACAAAAATAAGTATGGTGGTGTACTCTCATTCGGCAAAAATATCAATTTGTTTTTGATAAGCTGTTAATTAGAATATTCCTTCCCTCAGCCAACACAGACACTCTGTTTGTTCCATCTTAACAACTCACATTCCATTTATGACTGCAATTATCTGAATGTTGTCGATTGTTATTTAAAATTATTATTTACACATTGGAAGGTCTTATTTCCCTAAATACAAGCTCGTTGAAGACAAGAATGATGTGTTAGAACCACCAGTGCCTAGCCTATATGTTTACACAGTCAGGGCAAACACAAATATTTAATTATGATGCTGACTAAAAATAAATACATTATTATGAATAAGATCTCTTCTTTTAAGAATCATGTAAGCTCAGCAAAACAGGTCCAGATGTGTTTTTTATGAACAAAATTGGGTCATTAATCTAAAGATCTCTTACCAATAATATTAATTAAGTTCCTAAACATCTTGCTAAAGTATAATTACCCACACTTTACAGAGAAGGGAAAGAGGCAGATGGCAATAAAGTGCTGGGCCCGACTCAGATATCTTCACTACACTGTCATGAAATGGAAACCAAGCCCCCAGTCTGGCAGAGAATGTCTCCATCATCTATTTTGACCTTCCTCTAAGTGTTGGCTGTATGGATAACCCTGCTAAAATGACATTTTTCCAAGATTATCTCTTTCCTTTCTAATAATGTAGAACATGGGTTAAGAGCGTGATCTATTGAGTCAATCAGATTTAGACTCAAAATCTTATTCTACTACTTACTAGATGTAAGACTTGAGCAAACCACTAAACCTGAACTAAACTTCAGTTCCCTCATCTGTACAGTAGGGAAAAACAACAACTATGCCTGTCTCAATAGGTCTTTGCGAGGATTGAAAAAAAAAAAAAGAAATCACGTGCAAAAAGCAACTGGAACATTATACATGATCAAGAAATAACAATTAGGGGTGCCTGGGTGGCCCAGATGTTAACTGTCTGCCTTTGGCTCAGGTTATGATCCCGGGGTCCTGGGATCGAGCCCCATGGAGCCCCCTGTTGGGCTCTCTACTCAGTGGGGGGCCTGCTTCTCCCTCTCCCTCTCCCTCTGCCTGCTGTTCCACCTGCTTGTGCTCACTCTCTCTTTCTCAAATGAATAAATAAATCTTTAAAAAATAACAACTTCTTTTTTTTAATATATAATGTACTATTTGATAGCAGGAAGGGAAAAAATGAAGGGGGGGGAATTGGAGGGGGAGACGAACCATGAGAGATGATGGACTCTGAAAAACAAACTGAGGGTTCTAGAGGGGAGGGGGGTGGGGGGGATGGGTCAGCCTGGTGATGGGCATTAAAGAGGGCACGTACTGGGGCGCCTGGGTGGCTCAGTCATTAAGCGTCTGCCTTCGGCTCAGGTCATGATCCCAGGGTCCTGGGATCGAGCCCCACATCAGGCTCCCTGCCCCGTGGGAAGCCTACTTCTCCCTCTCCCACTCCCCCTGCTTGTGTTCTCTCTCTCGCTCTCTCTCTCTGTCAAATAAATAAATAAAATCTTTAAAAAAAAAAAAAAGAGGGCACGTTCTGCATGGAGCACTGGGTGTTACACGCAAACAATGAATCATGGAACACTGCATCAAAAACTAATGATGTAATGTATGGTGATTAACATAACATAATAAAAAATAAATAAAAAAGAAAAAACAACAGGAAAAAAAACAATTAATAGTAGCACAAGGACACCAAATCTGCTTTCTTTCTAAAATTATATTTCTATGCATCACATTCATCTGCAGGTTGTGTTCAGAGAACAATTTAGAAAACCTAAGTCTCCAGATGCCCAGCTTTCACCATTGACACTGACTGAATTGCAATGTCTAATGAAATGGGGAGAAAAGTTCTCAATTTCTATGGACTCAATTTTCCTTAACTATAAAGTGATATACTCAAATGTAGACAATGTCTAAGGTCCCTTCTCTGAATACACTCATGTACTCAGAGCACTCATGAGTACTCTTTACCACCCTCTTCTCAAATGTCTGTTTGATGTTATTTTTATTTTTATTTTTATTTTTATTTTAAGATTTTATTTATTTATTTGAGAGAGAGAATGAGATAGAGAGAGAGCATGAGAGGGGAGGGGGTCAGAGGGAAAAGCAGACTCCCTGCTGAGCAGGGAGCCCGATGTGGGACTCGATCCTGGGACTCCAGGATCATGACCTGAGCCGAAGGCAGTCGCTTAACCAACTGAGCCACCCAGGTGCCCCTGATGTTATTTTTATGCTTAGTGTCATTAATATGATTATTAACCAACATTTATTGCGTCTTTACTCTGCAGCAGACACTGGGGTAGGTGTTTTATATAGATTCTTTCATTTAATCCTAATAATCACCTTATTTCATGGATCAGAAAATAGAGGCTCAAGAATGTTAATTAACTTGCCCAAGCTCAAATATGTAAGAAGCACATGACAAATTAAAATGTAAGTCTTTATGACTCCAAAGCCAGTACACTTTCTCTCCCTAATAAATTATTTTTCTCATTCGAATGCTTTCTATTTTAATTCCTGACTATAAAACTTGCCTCACCTCAAAACTGAGGAATATTTCTAGTACCTCATAGTATCAACTGTCAAGATGTGTGTGTGTGTGTGTGTGTGTGTGTGCGCACGCACTTGTGTTTTGTTTTAAATTTATGTCAAAAATCTATTCTAGCCATAAAAATCTAGTTCAAACCAACTGTAATACAGAATAGCCCTGGGTCTAATTAATAAAGACCATATGCACCAAAAGAGATGAATAAAAAATATTTTAACAATGTGGTATAATGAAAGAACTCCAGTCTGTCCTAATTAAATTAGACCCATGGTTATTTTTCTTACATAGAAATTGAGACATCATGTGAAAGTGTGTTGTACCTATTTTCTTCAAAACTTAAAAAATACCTCTTTTCCATACCTTCACTTCTTATAGCAATCCAATTTAGGTTTCTCATTTAAGGATTAATGTAAATCTGGGGTACCTGGGTGGCTCAGTCAGTTAAGCGGTGGACTCTTGGTTTCAGCTCAGGTCATGATCTCGTGGCTGTGAGATCGAGCCCTGCATCAGGCTCTGCCCTCAGCACGGAGTCTGCTTCAGATTCTCTCTCCCTCTCTCTCTCTCCCGCCAGCTCATGCTCTCCCTCTCCCAAATAAATAAAATCTTTAAACAAAATTTTAAAAAAGATTAAATCTATTTTGAATTTATTTGAATATTTGGCATCAGGACAATAAGTTCATTAAATTTCTTCTTACCCTATGTGTTTATCCTTCCTTCTACCTTTCCTAAATTTATTTTTCCTAAGCTTCAAGGGCTACACTCCTTTCTCTCCCTCTTCCTCAAATGGGATTGTAATTTTCAATCACTTTTTAGCCTTTTCACCATGATTACGGTGCACTAATCTGATTTAGGTGGCCTACACTCATAGCCTAGGTAGTGCATTTCCATTGATGGTTTCTGCTATTCTTCCCTGTGCCTTTTAGGATTCTATGAAGTCTAAGCCTTTCTTGAGGTTTAGTGACAACAATTTCAAGCAGTACCTTAGATGATAAGTCCCAGGATCTTGTTCAATTGGATTTTTTTGTTGTTGTTTCCAATGCCCTTCTATATTATAGTTAACATTCTGTTGGACTTTTTAATTATAGTAATGTATTAAATTTGATTTTTAACAGAATTTAATAACTCTTGACTATCATTATGAGCCCAGAATTCTATAAATCTAGTTTGGATTATTTTATTCTCAAAATTTTATCTTGCATTTGTCTATGTTGAACTACTTTTTTGTCATCGTACTATTCATTTGTATATTCTTGTAAGAACTTTCTGGGGCACCTGGGTGGTACAGTTGGTTAAATGTCTGACTCTTGGTTTCAGCTTAAGGCATGATCTCAGTGTTGTGAGATTGAGCCCCACGTTGTGCTCCACACTCTGTGCAAAGTCTGCTTGGGATTCTCTCTCCCTCTCTTTCTGCCCCTTGTGCTCATGCTTTCTCTATCTCTGTTTCTCTCTCTCTCTCTCTCTAGTAAATAAATAAATCTTTAAAAAATAAATAAAAAATAAGAACTTCCTGAAATGTGTACCTATTACTTACCTGGTTGCAATCTACTGGATAAAATCCTCCCAACAGATCATGTTAAGTCAGTAAGTAAGATTATGTCTAGGTCTTAAATATCAGCAAAATTCCTTTACTAATTCTCCAAACCATTAAATTCTCAAATATAAGATGCTCAGAGAAACAGAGACAGTAAGTGTGATGCAGGCCAAATTTGCAGCATACCTGTTTTATTTCAGTTTATATACAAATGGAATTTGGAAATGAGCAGCTCTAGTAACTGTCAAATAATTCCCAATCCTAAGCTTGGTCCAAGAGCTTGAGAGCATAATGTTATTAAACGTTTATGAATCAGCTTGGACTTTCTCCACACTGACCCCTACTTACCCTCTGCCCTTTACTTCTGGGCAAAGATAAATTCTGCTTTTCACATAACATTTTATTATTTGTAATAACAACAATATTGTCACAGAATATTAAATCACAGTAGCTAGGGTTATTTTCATGTTTGGCCCTACAGCTTATTAGCAAAGGGAAAAAAAAGCAACTTAAAGGAAGTAAACACTGATACTGAAAAATTAATTTGAAATAATCACACTTTTCATTTACAAAGTTCTTTATATTTTATAAAATACTTTAAAAAATATGATCATAGGGTAGTTCAGAACACAGCCTCGGTCCAAAAGCTGGCTCATGGCTTATGCTTTGTGGCTCTGGGCAAGTTATTAATATATTCTAGTTTCCTCATCTGTAAAGTGACTCGATGGTAACTGTACAGACCTCGGAGGATTATCGAGAAGAATCAGTGAGTTAATGTTTATAAAATGCTTAGGACAGTGTCTGGCATATAGACAGCACTATGTAATGGTGGGGAAAAAAACTAAGGAATAGTACTTGTCTTAACACTTTGAGGTAGATGTTCTTGCTTTTCCAAAACTAAGAATTAATAGCTTCAGGAGATAAAGGACTGGCCCAAGCTCATATGACTATTAAAGATTATAACTATGAATCAAATCCAGCTATTCTAGCTCCGAGTCTAACTTTTCTCTCTTCACAGACATTAAATTCTGTAAATTAAATCTGAAGATTATGCATATCTAATCACTGATTTCACTTATGCATTATGCAGCCAGTAATTGTGATACACAGTTTCTGTATAATGAGGTACTTTTATCCAGCAACCCTCCATAAACATTTTAGCAAGTATAAGAATCACATACTTTCATTGCATTATAGACTTCACATCCGGGTTCTGAACCCACTTCATCAGCAACACTTAAAAACTGTTCTCGGACAAGATCTCCACTAATGAGAGCCTAGAAGACAGTTAAAAGTCAGTATTATTATAGCTGTATCTTTTATGGTCTGGAAAAAAATGAAGACTGGCTACTGAAGGTCATTCTACAATCGTTCCAGAATAACCTCTACACATCAACAGTCAGACTCTTCTCTGCAGCAGTGGTCTTAACAAGCATGGTTGTCCTGGTCTCATTACCAGGCATTTATTTTGACTTCCCATGTGCCAAGTGCTGTGTTAGGGTCTCAGGAAACGGGAAAGTCACAACCTGTTCTCAAGATGTTCACAGTCTAGTGATAGAGATAGATGTACATTTACGGAATTATAGGGGAATATAATTTCTTGAATATTGGAGATATAATCCAGATACCAAATTGTTTTGCAGTCATTAACCCTGGATGTGAATGTATACAGGATTTAAGGGAAACTTCTGCTTTTTAATTTATATATGCCTCTCTTTTTTTGCACTTTTTGAAAGAGAGAATGCATTACTTTTATAATTTAAACACCTTTAAGGAGCAAAGATAAACATTAAAACTGAATCTAATACAAAGAGGAAAAAATATCTTTGCAGAGGAAAGAATTGGGAACTGCAAGTAGAAGTATGTATAAAGAATAGGTAGAATAGTGAGGAAGAACTGTTTGACTCTGTCTCTGCACACTGAAAAGAGTAGGGAGGATTCTGGAAAGCTTTACTGAGAATGTGATGCCCATGCATGTTTATAAGAATTTCAGTTGTTTATGAGGCAATTGACACAGGAAGCTATTTCAGGTTTGGGGAGAAGCATGTGCAGAGTTGCGGAGGAATGAAGCCATGTGGGATGGACAGGGAATGATCATCGTTTTCTCTTTAGCAGTATCATAAAATGTAACATAGGGACTGGTGATGACAGCTGCAGAAGGAGGCAGCCCCCAAATCTTGTGGGCCCTATGCAGCCTGCTAATACTGTATTGTTATATTCTAAAGTATTTTAAGCAGAGAGCTCTCATGGCCAGATTTATGCTTTCTGCTGGTCGCTTTTAGATCAATTCCTAGGTTCCCCTCGATCATTCAATAATATCAGACATCTATAAAGAGGTAGGTACTGTCCTGTGTACTAGGGATACACCAGAGAGCCAAGGAGACAAAAATTCAATAGTATGCTAAAGCCAGCTTACACCAGTTTGTGAGACTTATTTTTACATTTCGAGCCATTTTGCAAGCTGCTCATTAAAACTTGGTACCTTGAAATGGGCATGATGGGAACATTTATACCGCAGATACTGGCTTATGTTACAAATCAGGGCTCTCCCCGCTGCTGCCCCCAAGAGCTGATTGTTAAGTATGTATTGGCCCACCACTGCAGAAATCTCAAATCTCATGGGGTTTATATTTAACACAAATATGTAATTATATCTCTTATACTGTATATAAACTATTGTATATAAAAGGTGCTATTGAGAAAAAATAGAACAGGGTATGGTTGATCAAAGGAGGACTTGAGGAGGGTGAAGTAGTAAACCACTCTGTCTGTGCTGGGCCCTGAGATAGGAGCGCACCTGGGGTGACCAGGAGAGTGAGGTGCCTGGTGCAGCTGGGGCAGGGCCAGTGAGTCAAGGAGCATTGAGGACCACTGAGAAATGCCAGCATGAGAACAGGAAACCCTCCTTCTTGTACAGATTTTGCCTTTTAGTCTGCATGAAATGGTTTCTCTACAATGACTGTCATTTGATACTTCTCCTGAGCATCCAAACTCTAGTTGCACAGCTTTGTTATTAACAACTGAACTTTATAAAACTTTATTATACCATATGATGGAATGTAATGTTGGTTTTATGTTCTGAACAAACCTGCCCCTAAAAATGCTTGACCTTCCTGACCTGCTCACACAAAGCTGATTCTCATCATCCCCGAATGGTGCAAGTGTAAACCTAGCCAATAATGAAAAGGGGTCAACAGTACTTACCAGGCAAACACCCTCCCCTTCTCCGATATTCCCAGAGGGCTCTGCGGCTCCAGGCTGGACAGAGCCACTGCCCTACACATGATTGTCTGCGACCAAATCCAGTGAAACCTTCTCTGACTGAATGGGAAGGGAGGCCATTTATGCCTCCCCTTTCATTTTTCACAGATACGCCTCTCCCTTTCATTTTTCACAAAGCCTATGTTATAGGTTTTCCTTTTACACCAAATTCTCAGCAAATTGCAATGGTATAAGTCTTTATTTATGCACATTGATCTTTTAAGTGGCAAATTCGCAGAGATCAGAGGATGTTTCACCAATTTTGAGAAGGATATAAGATTGTCATGAGCAAGGAACTATTTAATAAGTCTTACGGTGTTGACGAGGCCGATGGTGATTGAGCAAGCATCACAAATAAATAGTGAAATTAATTTGAGGCCTAGTTAGCAGATGACTTTTTTCTCATTCTCACAAAAGAATGAGCTGAGATGGCATTAGAAATCACAGGGGAAATGAGTCAGAAGCAGGAGGTGTGGTGTAAGCTAGCACATAGTCAACGCACAGAACCAAAGAGAAGAAAAGAACATATATTAGCACAAAGAATCACGGTCTGCATGACTTCTTGAAGTGTGGTGAGCAGCTGGTTCGACCTTGAGCTTTGCAGCCACCACACCACAATAATGACACAGGAAGCTTGAGCCTGGATAAAGAAGGGGACTAAAATGTACATTACGAACTATGCAAGAGTATATTAAACAAAATGTTTCCAAGCCCCTGATCGCTCAGCTGTGTTCTGCACGGGCCCTCATGATAAAATAATGGTAATTCTTAAAGACCTCAAATATGCAGCCACTTTACATTTAGTAGTACAATAATGAAAATATTTTAAAGCATCATTCAGTCATAAACATAATTTTGATAGCTACAAGGCACTCTTAGCGTATCTTCTTTTCATCTTATTTCTGAGAATGAATGGGTACGCTGAATGAACTTGAACCATTTTATTCCAGTCAACAGTGTATTACTTAACAAGCTAACTTTTCATTATTTATCATTTAGCTCATTGACTCCCTAGTGTGAATATAAGCTCAGTGATTAAGACGTAGGTATAGTATATTTCCAAGATACAAATAAAATAGCACGTTGGCATTCTTTGTGAATTCTGAACCATTTAATAAATAGATGGAACAGTTAACACATGTGATTTGGGGACTTCAAGGTGCAGATTATTGACAGCATGCTACATCAATAGAATGAATATATGCCACTTTCTCTTCACGCTGTTTCAATTCTTTGATAGGTGTAGCAGCAGTCAATATGGTAAGACTCAGCACTTTTCCATCAAATTTGTATTTGGTCCAAACATTGAAAAATATTACCTCTTACTTGCCTCATCTAGAAACATGTATAATAAAAGAGGGTATCCATTCCAGATATGCTGTAGATGCCATATGTTTTGCATTTTTAAGTCTGTTTACAAGAGTAGTATTTAAAATCTAGTTCTGTTCATTGTACTTCCCTGCCTTGATACACTAGGATGATATCTGTCTTCTAAATTTGTGTGCACATAATAAAGCAAAGTAGAAAAATGAGTAGCTTATACAAATGTGTAAGATACTTCCTTAAAATAACTTAGAGAATTCAAGCAGTGCTTGAACTGGTTAATTAATCTGGTGAAAAATTAGGAAACTGAGAAAACATCACATGAGAGAGACTTTATTTTCCTAAAGACATATTCTCCAAAGAACTTACAAACTGTCAAATCTCACAGAAAACTAGAAGCAATTTTTATAAGATTTTTATGAAAAAAAACAGCCACGTCTAACCTGTTTCTCAAATAGAATTCTCTCTATAACAATGTTTTTTTTTTTTCTTTCCAGAGTTTTCAGGTGGCAAAAGCTAAAATATCTCCAGAATAAACCCAGACTTCAAATAATTATAAAAGCCTATATCATTGTCCAGTTCTATTCTCCGTATCTAAACCATGATGGCTTTGTAACAGTTAAAATTCTATCCATTTAATATCACTAATTATTTTCCCTCTGCAGCTTTGATGGGTTAGTTATAGCCTGGAATAAAAAACACTGTGGTAAGGACAACTGTACAGCAAGGTTAAGTGCCTTCTTGTCTTCAGTACCAATAATTACCTTTAAACAAAAAAAGGCTGTTTTCAGATTTGACAGTTAATTTACTAATGAGTATGTGGACCCAATTTATAATAAAGTAATATTGACCAGAAATAATCCTACATTGGTACTTGTCTGAATTATTTTATTGTTCATGTCCTCTATTAAATAAATTGGAAAGGATTAATTTTGCAAGATGGGATTGTCAGAGACTGCCGCATAAACTAGATGCTTGTCAGCACTAAATTTAATTATTGATCACAATACAATAGTGCTGAGTGTTCCAATCCCCAAACAGCTTCCAGTAACTATCAGCAGATTCCAAATATAGAGACTGAAGTAAAAATTTGATTGCAGATGACTACATTTTTAATAAATAAATATTTCATCAGCACTAAATAAAAATTTAATTTTACAGTATTATTTAGATCATTCATTGAAACATGGAGCAAATGAACAGTGAATGAAGGTGACTCCCCTCAAGATACAAATTCGATTTCAATGGTTTAATGGTTTCAGTATACATGGGATTATTTTGCTCCCTTCATTTTGGCAAAGAAATAAAACTTGTAAGTAGAAGGCCATTTAGAGCATACCGTCATGTTGCTGAAAAACATAAAGTGGCATCTGACTGGCTTGGATTCTTATCTAGGATTCTGGACCATGGTCTCCTGCTATGCATTATGGATTGGTATGGTACAGAAATCAGTACTGGGATATAACTTGAACTGTGACAATTTGAAACTAGTTGACAATTGAGAAACTCATTATGTTAAATTGGCTATAAAATATGAAATAAATAAATAAGATTTTTTTAGATTATAAAGTTGTCTGTATACAGGAACTGGTTGTATTGTTGAACAGACTTTACTAGTCACAGTGGACATTCACTTTAACTGATAAATCATTTCGCCATAATGTAAAATATTCCTTAAGCTTAGCAATCAAACAGATTCACAGTTGTTTTTGCTAGAGTTATGGTTAAAGATTCAATAAGTATGTATGGAGATATAATATATATAAGAACAGAATTAGGTGGTGAGTTCTGCTACCAAGAAAATAGATATGATTTTATTTCCAGGGCTGCTCTCTATGAAATTTCAAATATTCAGTGTATTCAAGATTTTATTAGATAACCATAAAAATTTTATTTCAAATGAGAAAATAAAAAGATATATTAGCATTGCTATTACAGTTTGTATGACTTAGAATATTCATTCTATGGCTAGTGTTGAAATAAAAACATAAAAATAATTAATAGTATATGAAATCTACTGTGAGAGTAGAAGTCATTTTATTTTAAATCAGTAAAAAAGCAGCAAAATTGCCCTACTAAATAAATCTTAAAGGACAAAAAGATGCTTATAACTTTTATCAAGAATTTATAGAGTGGAATTCATGCAAATGTTGATTAGATCATTTGACTCATTCAACCTATTTTTAATTTGATATAAAACTTTGAAAATTAATATACTGTTTTAATTTTGATAAGCATTGGTAAAGGAGAAAGTCATCATTATTCTAATAAATTTTTAACGTGTATCTTGACAATTTTTCAATTTCCTCTGACCTTTTGAACAATAGCTCAACACATAATTCTGTACTCTAAAATTCATCAGTTTGGTTGAAGTAGAATTTATTCTTCTCTATCTCAAATTTGAATCCAGTTATTCATTTTTTTGTATTACTGTAATAAATTAGTAAATTAAAAATAAAAAGCTTAGATCCATCTCAGAAGTTACTCATTTATGTGATAGCACAGTACATTAAAAAGAGTCTGGGCTTCAGGGGACAAGCAGATGGTGGTTCAAAACCCAATCAGCCACTGAAAGCAATGTCATTTCTGCAATTGACTTAACTCCTTTGAGACTCAATTGTTTATCTGAATTTTTAAAAATGACTTTTAATTAAAAGTCTAATTTTGGAGATATGTCTTTAAAACTTGCAGGTTAGTTTTAAGAAGATTCAGGCTATAACTAAGCTCATTATTTCACTAGTCTTCACTCTCAGTAGAGTAAATGGCATCCCATACATTATATGCCACAGCATACACCATACATATTATGTACATGCTACCATATCATTGAGAAATTTGGTGGTACCACAACACTTTAAAAATCCTAAGTGTTTAAATTAATAAATAATAAATAATAAATTAATAATAAATAATTAAAACATTAGATAAATTAAATTAAAAATAAATAATAAAACAAATAATATTAAGTTCATTAAGTATAATAAACATCTGTTTTAGAACTTCACTCAAGAGTAAAATAGGAAATTGTTTTGTAAGGTAGGACTATTTATAGTTCAAGTAACAGAAAAGGAAGGAAGGCTCTTCATTGACTAACGTAACTAAGAAGAATAGAAAGGAAAGTGGTCTTCAGACACAGTCCAATAAAGGTTCTAAGTTCATTGTCTGCAAGTCTCCCGCCTTGGCCCATTTCTAAATATTAACTTTATCTTCATGCTGTATCCTCTCGAGATTGCAAGATATTTGCCTCCTTTTCCATCTCTAAGACAATTGAGCAAGGGTCTACAAATCAGATCTGCAGGAACAGGCTGCATCGGGGCTTGTTTTTGTATAGCCCAGAAGCTAAAAATAGTTTTAACATTTTCAAATAGTTGGGAAAAAAAAATCACAAGAAGAGTAATATTTTGTAGCATGTGAAAATTATACAAAATTTAAATTTTTTCCAAAGTCCATAAATGAAAATTTATCCTAACACAACCATCCTCATTCATATACTAATCATCTGTGGCCGCTTCTGCATTATAATGGCAGGCAGAATTGAGTGGTTTGCAGCAGGGATAGTATCACATTACCAACTATAGAGCAGACATCCTGAGTTCAATTTCGAGAGACAACCATAATAATTCCACAGCAAGGAAATGCCAAATACTGACTGTCTAATCTACTGACTGTAGATTTCTGCCTTAAAACAACCACTCAGGGGGCGCTCGGGTGGCTCAGTCATTAAGCATCTGCCTTCGGCTCAGGTCATGATCCCAGGGTCCTGGGATCGAGCCCGGCATCGGGCTCCCCACTCAGCGGGAAGCCTGCTTCTCCCTCTCCCACTCCCCCTGCTTGTGTTCCCTCTCTCGCTGTGTCTCTCTCTGTCAAATAAATAAATAAAATCCTTAAATAAGAAAAAAAAAACAACCACTCAGGCAAATGAGATGGGATTACCTTAATTGGCTTAATTTATCTTTACTATCCAATATTGGAAGCCACTATCCACTTGTGCAAGTGTGACGGAGGACTGATTGTTTTTTCATTTTATTGCAACTTAATTTTTATTTTAATTTAAACACATATTAAATTCAGTATATTTTAAGTATATTTGGGGCAACATCAGTATGTAAATTTACATTTTTACTACAACCTTTGTGAAATCTAAACACAGATCAAGTATTTCAGATGACAACTAGCATGTAATTGAGGTGTGATGGCAGTGTAAAGGACATACCAGATTTTGAGGATTTAGTACCAACAAAAGGATGTAAAACATTTCATTAATACTTTTTTAAAAGGTTTATTTATTTTAGAGAGAGACAGAGAGAGACAGAGAGTGGGGGGAGGGGCAGAGGGAATCTTCAAGCCGACTCCCCGCCGAGCACAGAGTCCGACAAGGGGCTTGATCTCTCAACCCATAAGATCACAACCTAAGCTAAAACCAAGAGTCAGTCACTTAACTGACTCAGCCACCCAGGTGCCCTTCATTAATATTTTTATATTGGTTACATATTGAACTGACAATCGTTTAGATTTACTGAGCTAAATAAAACATAAAATTTATCTTTTCTTTTTCTTTTGCGTTGTCAAATATGAATACCTAAACATTTAAAACTATATAATGGCTTACATTATATTTCAATCGGACAGCACTAGCTTCAATCAATTTCTACCTCACCCAAAGGCAGATCTATATGTTACTCGCTAATGGGGAGGAGCTTAGATGCTAGGTAAGCAATGAGCACATTTCTACTATAAAATTAACTGTTATCATGAATCAAGGAAGCACTTAAGATGGATATTTTAAGGTGCAATTGTTAGACATTACCTACGTTCCTCTCAAAACTGGACAAAGGCACATTTTCTAGTAAAAAACACAAGGTTAACGTACCCAATTTACAGAATATGAGGATAAGAAATTGTTTTCTGTTTCACAAATTAAATATAGTAGATACATGTATGAGGACAAGGAGAAGTGCCTGTAATAAAGAGTCCCCAAAATAGACTAGCTTTAAAAAAATAAAAATTGATTTCTTCTAATAAGGCAGTCAAAGAGGGAAGGAAATGTTTCAGGATAGGAAAGCAGTTCTGCTCCTTTACCTAGTCAGGGATCCCAAATCCTTCTTACAGTAGCCATGAAATTGCACCACTCAGAGATCCTGAAGCAAGAAACATCGTTGACCAACAACTCCAGCTGTGACCCTCTGGATCAACCACCACTGAGGCCGCGTTTACCCCAGGATGCTGTCAACCAACGACTGTGTACAATTGCAGTACCAGCACAAGCTCTTACCTGCAGAGCATGGGTCTAACGGGCAGTGTTAGCAAGATGACTCCCTGTAACCTCGGCTGAAACTTTCTAATAATGTGCCTGCCATCTCTCAGATGAAGTCTCGCTTTCCCTGCCCAATCCTTATTCCTTCAGAATCCCTTTATCCTTCAGAAGGGTTTTCTCCAATAAATCTCTTACACATTTAATCCCCTCTCAGTGTGTGTCTTCAGGAGGACCTGGGCTAACACATTTCTATTCTGCTCCTGTCCCCTCCCCTAGGCTGTGCCCTTGTCTGCATGCTCATACCTAGCTGACCACTCACACGCCAACCTGCAGGAAATGGGTAAAGGACAAGGGAAGTTCACACTCAATCATTTTATAGGGGGAAAACCCAGAAGTTGCCCAAATCCCTTCCATTCATTTCTCACACAACAACTTATTCCCATGGTCACACCTGGAATGCAAGGAAGGGAAGAAAATCTAGTCTCTAGTTAGGAGGAGGTGCCCTGCTAAAAATCTTGGGGTTTGCTATATAAAATGAAAAGAGAAACCGTAAAGCCTAGGGGACATTTAAAATGTCTGCCATTTACAGAAGTTTCAAAGATTTAGATTTTTGGAAGATTGTTTACTATTCTCCTAGCAATCATAAATAAAGTACATGTTACTCTTTTTTGTAGACACTGCTGTTCAGGAAAGAGAAATTATATTTTATGTGAGTCATTCTGAAAGAATCTCTTGAAATTATTAATAAAAAGTTAATAACATTTGGATATAAAATAAAATCAGCAGAAAATGTTAATCCTAAAATTATCGTTTTGACATCTCAATTCATAAATGATACTCACAATATCATCTCTAGCATCAGTTTAAAATAAATACTTCTGCTTTGGAACAGACTGTATTTACATTGCTCTTTCAGGCCTAAGGGAGGTAACAACTCCCCACACTTGCTCCCCCCAGACACCCCTACACACCATGTCTGTTTCCTTTATTAACACAGACTGTATTTACATTGCTCTTTCAGGCCTAAGGGAGGTAACAACTCCCCACACTTTCTCCCCCCAGACACCCCTACACACCATGTCTGTTTCCTTTATTAACAAACATATTATACCCACGCTCCTATAAACTGTCCTTTCATTAAAAAGCCAGCTCAAAAATGTCAGCTGCATGTGTCATATGATTCCCTGCAGGGATCCTAACTTGATAGAGCAATGCAAGATAAATGTAAAGGACTCATAAGGAGGAAAGCACAAACTTAACTGAAGGACAGACATTGTCCTAGATACGCTCTGTCTCTCTGTTTGTCTTCTCCCTCCCAAGGCTGATCTCCAGAGACGGTACCACCCTGCTTCCCTTCCCCTCTAGGTTCACCCAATGGGAGGCAGCGGCAAATACATGCATGCATGCATGCATACATACATACATACATACACACATAAATGGATGGTTGAGAGAGTTCTCAAGGTACTTCTTATCCCTATTCTCTCTTCTAAGAGGTGGTCGAATGCCTCAGCTGAAGGTTGCAGCTTCTATCAGGTAGCCCTCTTCTACGGCGATGGATTTCAGAGAGTTTTGGTTTAACTATTGCCCCTCCTCACCCCTTCAAGCCTAAGAACGATAATGGTTTGGCACTGTTACTAGTGTCAAAGTGCTTCACCATCCCTACTTCTCTTCTCTTCCGTATCTTTGTAAACAGTCCCTTTAACATAAACTCCTCAATCCTCCTTTAGGTGTGCTCTCTCCTGCAAGGGGTCTAATGGATATAGATGCAAAAGGAGATTTGAATACATAAAGACTGAACGTAAAAACAGAATACTATAAAATGTTACTTCCCCAAAGTAATCTATAGATTTACATATAATGACAGTGAAAAAACCCAGTTTTTATCATTTTTAACCTTACAGAATGAACCTGGGATACATCCAAAAATCTTCAAATGTTCAAGAAAATTTTTGCAAAGTTATAGTGACAGCAGAGGGCTTCTATCAAGAAATATTAACACTACGAGGTAATGGTAATCAAAGAAATATGGTATTACATCAAGAACTGACGGATGGTGGAAAAGAAAAATTCTCTGCAAGCAGACTATTACAGACAACAATTTTAAATAAGAATGACATCACATATTAGGAAAGGGGGGAATTGATCATCATAGGATAATTCTTTAGTCATTGAGAAATGAAAAGAAATTGAGATTCTCCTCTGGACACTTAAACCTAAATAAATTTCAGAAAGCAAAATAGCTAAATGAAATCATTCAAGAGATGAAAGAATAAACTGATATGTGATGAAAGTCACCATAAATGAAAAAACTAATAATTTTGACTACTTCTGACCCCTTTTAAAAAGAATCCATAAACAGTCAGAGGATTAAAAAAACTTAACATAGAAATAAGAAAAATATAAGTACAACTCAGAGAATAAAAAAATGATGTGAACAAAAAAAAAATTTATAGAAAAAAGTTTAAAAATATATAATCCTGAAAAACTAACCAACTTCACTAGTTCTCCAAAAGGAGGACATTAAAACTATCAAAATGATAGTCTGGATGGCTGAAAATGCTATTCAGTGTCTGTAGCAGTACAGTAAATGATGTTTAAATGTCTCTGGAGGTAAAATAAACTATCACCTTTCTACTAGATATTTTCCAATTATTATCAACGTGTTTTAAAATATTCATAACATTTAAGACAACATACCAAACTGGCTAATCTCTCACAAAACTATTTAGTGATATTTAGTTAACTAGGTTTAGATTTATTAATGAGCATAACAACCACAGCTTTATTTATAATGGTAAAATAGGGGGGTAATACCAAATGCTATGGAAATGGTTAAATAACTTACTAATCATTCTTAAGAGAGAATAATACATGGCCACAAAAGTAACAAAACAATCCAACAATATTTAGTGTCATGCAAAACAAAGTAATCTTAAGTTAAAAAGATGAGATATTAACTTTACAATAATATGATACCTATTTTATTGTTTTATATATATAAAGTACATGTGTGTATGCATATATGTATATATAAGTACATATAACAATAATATATATAATAAAATATACACATAATAAAATAATGTGTGTCTATATATACATACACACACACATAACATATATGTATACACAACATATCAACCAGAGTTTTCTACACACACACACAGTAGGCTGACTAGATGCCAAAACTTAATACCTAGTTCTTTCACAGGTTTAATTTATTCTTAAGCAGTTTGGTATGTAAAGTGGCAATTCATTTTAACTTCTCAAGTTTCATATCTGTCCAGCATGCTTCAAGAATACACCTGTATGGGGCGCCTGGGTGGCTCAGTTGTTAAGCGTCTGCCTTTGGCTCAGGTCATGATCCCAGGGTCCTGGGATCCAGCGAGCCCCACATCGGGCTCCCTGCTCATCAGGAAGCCTACTTCTCCCTCTCCCACTTCCCCTGCTTGTGTTCCCTCTCTCGCTGTGTCTCTCTCTGTCAAATAAATAAATAAAATCTTAAAAAAAACAAAAAAGAATACACCTGTATCGAGCACCTGGATGGCTCAGTCAGTTAAGCGTCCGACTCTTGATTTTGGCTCAGGTCATGATCTCAGGGTTGTGAAATCAAGCCCCACATGGGACTCTGCTCTGGGCGTGGAGCCTATTTAAGATTCTTTCTCTCCCTCTCCCACCCCCTCCCTCTCCCTCTCTAAAATAAAAACAAAAAAAGAATACACCTGTGCCTTTTTTGTGTGTATGTGTGTATACTCACACACATAAACATATAAAAGGGAGATATACTTAAATGTCCCAAAGTGTTGTTCTTGGAACTAGGGGTAATTATGTTGTTCTTCATATTTTTCTGTATTTTAATTTTTCTACAATGACTTTGTATGCTTTTATAATTATAAAAAAATTATTGCCAAAAACATATTCACAACTCCACTGGCACAAATATTTAAATATTACATGACATCATTTGGATGCTGCTGGGTGGAAATAGTTAAGCTAAATATTGTAATCCATACCTCTTGCACAGTAACTGGTTCAGCTAGGTTAAATCAGAATGAATCACTAGACTTGTGTTTAATGGCAAAGAAGAGAATTCTTCTTTGCTCTGGGCAATACGTGCAGATGTGAGGCCTAGAATTTCTAGTCATTTTATTTTCATGAGGAAAGTCAGCTTAATGACAAAAATGACATATGGGAGAAGGCAAACTTGGGAAAACCACACAGAACAGAAGCAAGAGACCTCGTCAAATTTTACTTGAAGATTATCTGCATAATATCGGAATTGCATTCAGCTGCTAGTAACAGGAACTTCAAAAATTAGAGATTTAATTTAAAATTTATGAATGAAATCTGGAGACAGGTCATCCAGGGCTGGAACAAAGACTCCGATACAATCAAAAACTCAGGCAATAACTCAAGCTTCTAATAAACCTTCCATCATTCTGTTCTCAAGATGGCTGCTAGAGTTCCAGCCATCTTCTCCCTTTTTCTGGCAGGAAGAAAAGGGTAAAGAGTAAAAATGAAATGTACAAGCTGCCTCTAGCTGAGGTCCTAGAAGCCTCACCCAAATGTTTTCACTTTTCCCTCTTTGACCATAACCATGTCATGACCTGACCTACCAATAGGACAGGCATGGTATGTAGGTTTGTTTGGGTTTTTTTTTAAACTACATATATTACCTCCCTGAATAAAATCAAGGTTCTATTAATAGGGAAAAATGGGAAAAGATATTTTGGTTAGGAAACAAGAGGCCTCTGCCACCCTTACCCAAACTTGGACACTTCAATAAGTGTGCCATTAAATTATTTTATTATTAAAACAAAATCAAACAAATCAAAACAAAAAAAGTCAACGGAATTTTTTGTTCATTATGTTGTTTACTTGGGTGGGAGGTATTTGTTTGGGTGGGAGGTATTTTTTTGTTTCTATGTAGAAATGTTTTCTTTTCTTCAATACTATAGCAGAAGACTCAAAATATAAGAAAAGCCTATCATTCAATGAGATTTTTAATACCCCCTGATATGCCAGCATTTAATTAATGCCCATTTCTTTAATGTTTAATGTGTTCTCAACCAATTCAGTTTTCAATATAGTGTTTGACTTTGATTTAAAGTACTAGACATTTCTATATTTGTTTCACTTATTTTATAAAACCTTATTTTCTTTGGAATGTCTTTGAGATTATGCCCCACAAGAAAAAAACAATACTCATAAACTGTGATAAAATTTTTCTATAAATTTGTTCATTTTATATTTATGTTATCCCTGAAAATAATTACATTCAAGTCTATGGCATATTTAATATGGGTATAATAAGCCAATCTCTGAAAACCTCAATAGTAAAGAGATTTCAATATATTAATTCACTGCTGTAACAAGTATGATGTTTAGAACTAGTATTACAATATTATGTATTGATTGCATTTACTTTTTAGTTCCATTTATATAATTTTTGCCATTCATCAACCCAAAAATGAGTGAATGCTTGAACTTTCCTTTTAATTCTTTCTGCTTCAAAAATTTCAATACACATCAAGCATAATTTCCTGAATATTTCTTTACTGAAAAACTTCTAGTGTTTTAAACAATAAAATCCATAAAGTAATTCCTGTCTTAACTGGCAATCAGACTTCAGATAACCACAGTCAGCTTCAACAAAACCACGAGCCCAAAATAAGGTAATAAAAGGCTCCTGAGCATCAGCGAAAGTGGTTGTCACAAAGATCTTGTACTATAGGTTAGGCGTGGAATTATCCTCAGGACAGAACAAATTGATTTAGTGTGTGTGTTTGACTAAAGTAAATGGTAAAGGGTAAATAGTACAAATCCAAAAGACTCTGCAGGTAGATTAGAAAAAAACATTTCTCAAGAAGGACCTAGCAAATAATTGGGAGACCCAGAGGTCATCATTCATCCATCCATTGATCCTACATGTATATATTGAGCATGGTTAAGTGTTAGGCACCATTCCAGGTGCTAAAGATGTAACAGCAAACGAAACAAATGAAGCTCCTGCTCTCAAGAGGCATGCATTCTACTTGGATGAAAAATGTACAAAAAAAAAAAAAAGAAGAAAGAAAAATGTACAAATAGATGCATAGAAAATGAACATAATATAAATACCAGAGTCCGATGGGGGAAAATAAACAAAAGTGTGTATGCTCTTTTACTAGAATGGTGAGGGAAGAATACTCTGGTAAGGTGGCATTTGTGCTTAAGTTAGTGAGAAAGTGAGCTATGGGTCTATGGGAAAGCAATCATTGAGGTAAAAGGAAGGACAGTAAACACAAAAGTTGTCATTGATATATCTGATGAACAGCTAAGAGGCCAGGGTGCCTGCATCACAGTGGGAGATAGAAATGAGACTGCAGACAAACAAAATGGCCAGAGCACACAGCACACCTTATGGACCATGCCAGAGGTCCTGGATTTTTTTTTTCTTTAATTCATCAAGAAACGATTGGATAGTGGGGAAAAAGGCGTGCATGATCTGGAGTTTTATTTTTTGAAGATATCTCTGGCTTCTGAGAGGACATTGGCTTCTAGAAGGCAGTGAATAAAAGCAGCAAGATCAGCTATTTCTGTGGTCTAAGAAGTACAGCAGTTTGAACCAGGGAAGCAGAGGTGAGAAAGTTAGTCAGATTCTAGATATATTTCTAAGATTGAGCTCACAGGATTTGCCAAAGACAGCGTGAGAGAAAGAAAGAAAGTGCTTAACATTTTATCCCACTTTTTTAGGCCAGAGCAACTGGAAGAAAGAATCGAGTTGCTCTTTCCTGAGATGAGGAAGACAGAGGAGCCATCTTATGAGGGAAAATCAGAACTAGTAAGCTTGGAGGTACCTCTTGGTCATCCAAGCAGAGATGATAAATAAGCAGTTGATGTTCAGGACCAGAAGCAAGGTTTGAGATGCAAATTTGTTATCAGCATATAAATATTTAAGTCTACAGGACTGAGGAAGGTCACACAGAGATTCATTATAAACAGAAGAACTCCAACATAAGAACACTTTTCAACCTTTAAATATCTGGAAGAGGATGTGGAACCAAAGAGCAGCCTTAGTTGTAGTAGTCCATGAATTGGAAGAAAATCAAAACCATGATGAGGTTCTGGAAGCCAAGTAAAGAAACATGTTTCAAAGAAAGGAATGATCCACTCTACCACATCTTGGGATAGATCAAGTAAAACTGAGACTAGGCCATTGGATCTAGCAACATCCGGGTCATTGTTGACCTCAAAATTAGGTCAACAATAACTAGTGTCTAGGTCATGTAGTTTGTGGATTTTACAAAAACCAAAGCCAATGGAAGGAGGAACAGCTGGAGCAGACAGGGGGAATGGTAATTTAGTTGAGCAGATCTAAATGTTATTGTTGATTATGATGTGTACTGTATCTAAGAACTAACCTTGGGAAATTTTTAAGCTGTTTATGCCAAAGAAATATCTCATATACAAATTTGAAGTGAACAACGAGTACTATGGAGTCAGGATAAATAGGGCAAACTCCAAAGCAAGGACACTTTTATACACACATACACCCACAGAGACTTCCATACCAGGAATGCATCATCAATGTTTATGAAGGAGGAGAAGATCATTCAGAAATATTCAAGGTTTATTGCAAACTGCAAATATTATTTGTGTGTGAGTTATGTACTATTTTTTATTAATTAAATATCTCAATATAACTTTAAAAAAAGTGTTTTCTCATTTCAGATATTTCCAGGTATGCTAAGAAAAGGGGAATATGCCAACTGTCAGTATGCTATGAAATCAGTTACCTAGGAGAATTCATGTAACAAATACACTGATTCAGGTGTTTAAAATTAAGATTACTATTTTAATAAATGCAGTTGTTTGGTTTCCCCAGCAACTGAGAGTGACAGGTGACAGAAGAAAAGCAATAGGGAACAGAAGACCAACCAGAAAAATACAGCAATTTGAGTCCATGAGATATTAGACACAAACCGTCCTGCTAGTTCAATGGTCCCTGAGGTCTGCATTGTTTTGCTGTAAAGTACAATGATAAATGCTTATTACAGTGGACCTGAGCCATCATGAAATGGTTAAATTAATTCAACCTTATTCTCTTATCTACAGCATGTAATACAATTTTGAAAAGATGTTAATCAAAAGTGGTTCAAATAAAGAGCTTTGAGAGATTAGTTTCAGTTATCTGAAACATTCACTTACCCAAAGAAAGAGTTTTCTGATGCCAGATATAGAAGACCTTAAAAGTAGTCAAATAACTTAAAATGATGAGAAAAAAATTTTGTTAAACAATTGTATTAACAAATTATTAATCCATAAATTAACCATTTTATTCAACAAAAACTTACTGACTGCAAATTCATTGTTGTTGGCAATGGGAAGAGAGATAAGTAAAACCTGCCTTCTGCACTTCCGGAGCTCGTATTCAATGTCATCCAAACTTCTCAACAACTTTTCAGGACCAATGGAAAGTAGTGGCTTGAGTGCTCAAAGTCAAGACATTGGAGAAGGAGATATGTGTGAGCTTCCTAATAATGAATTGCTGAAAATTACCACACAGGAGGTAAGCCTAAAATGTGCATAGAGAACAGGTAGACAACATTTCTGATTTCTATAGTTGTTTTCCATATTGATTCTGTTAAGTGAAACTATAATAAAATGCTGAGTATTTTGATGACATTTGCTACATGGAAATGGTCTTTTCTACTACAGTTATGGGAGAACTAAACCACAAAATATAACTAGATATTCTTGGTAAATAATAAATTGCCATATACTAGTTAGTTTAGAGATTTGTATAATTTGTATTGGATTTGATTTCAAATTCAAAGACCTATGACCATCACAAGAGTCTGCCAGATACTCCAAGTTGAATTTCTAACTGCCTACTCAGTGTTTCTACTAGATTGTCCTGTCACTTTAAACTTGAGGTAATCCTATGCATCAGATCAATTTTTATACATACATAAGGGCATAATAATGATAATATAAATAGTCATAAGCACCACATTACCAGATTTCTCACCACATGCCAAAATAGAAAAGCTCTTTGAATTTCTTTTCCTTCAATGGCACCATAAGTCTCTCAGTTACACAAACATAAAATCTATTACTTAGGATGAGCTTCCAAGTTTTAAAACCACTAATCTGGTCAATTCTCCCTCTTTTCCCCATTTACAGGGCCACAGCCTCCAGATTTTTCTGTGTACTTGCAGTCCTGCTACCTTTAAATTATTATCCACGCTATAGTCAAGGTGATCTAATATATAGCTATTATCCTAAAACACCTAGCATCTCCCCATTGTCTACAGGCCTCTCTAGTCTGGTATCCAAAGACTCAAAGACCTGGCTCTTTCTAGAATATCTAAGCTTATGTAACACCTCCATTTCATTCTGTATGCCCGGTAGTACCAAATTGCCTATGGTTCTTATCTCACTTTTCCCTTGTACCTGTTTCATTCTGGCCCCTCTGTCTAGGAGGCCCTTCTCAACTTTCAAAACCAGAATGGCTTTTATATAGTCTTTAGAGTTTGCCCCAGACATCATTTCCTCCAGGAATATTTCCTTAAAGTATCTATTCCCTGCATTTTCACACGTTGGCTGAGCACATTTCTATATTCATGCCTACTATTTTTGACTGAAATTACATGTATCTGCCTATCTCTACCACAAGGCTGCACAATGCTTGAAATTAAAAAAAAAATGTGTCTTATGAATGGAATCTTGCCACTTGAAACAATGTGGATGGATCTAGAGGATATAATGCTAAGTGAAATAAGTCAGTCAGAGAAAGACAAACACCACATGACTTCACTCCTATGTGGAATTTAAGAAACATAACAAAGAGAAAAAAAAAAGACAAACCAAAAAACAGGTTCTTAACTCTAGAGAACAAATTGATGGTTACCAGAGGGGAGGTAGATGGAGGAGATGAGGAAAATAGGGGATAGGGATTAAGGAGTGCACTTTTGAAGAGCACCGGGTGATGTACGGAATTGTTAAATCACTATAGTGTACACCCAAAAGTAATATAACACTCTATATTAAATATACTGGACTTAAAATTTAAAAAAAGAGTTTGTCTTACTCCTCATGGTCTCCAGATAATTCTCACTGGGGAGTGCACCTAATAGAGTCATAATAAATATTTGCTAAGTTATCGTAATTAAATGTGCAAGTTCTTGTACAGTCTGATTCCTGCCTTTCTTTTCTGTTTAAATCCCCCCATCAAACTCCTTCCCATTTCCAAATGTTCTACTCCTCAGGTCTTTAAAACCCTTGCACTTTTCTTCCTTCAGGTTTTGTTAATTCCTTTGGCTTAGCTCACTCTGCCTTCTCTCATGGATTCCATTTTCCCAGTCAAGGTATGCACAGTACATACTTGGGATGCCTGGGTAAGGAAGGAGCCTTCCTAGACTTTCAAAGATGGCCGATGACTGCCTTAGGTAATCAGAACCTTATTGGTTGTACTTCAGAGTTTTATCTTAAACACTACTCTACTCTCTTTTAAAATTCACTTTCCAGACTATGGAGTTTAGGAAAAAATCGAAATAGGCCTTTGCTACATAATTTAGATATCTTCACGTCTGGTGTATAGGAACATTTACCACACCTCTATGCAGATGAATGCACCCAAACAGAATCTGTCTTTATGAAAGACAAATAAGAAAAGGAGGAGAGGATGAAAATGAAGGAAGGGGAATTGAGAAGATAATGGCTGAAGAAAAAGTTCCCTTAAAAGCGACAATAATTCATGATGGGTTCAATCAAGGAATATCATCATTTTGGGCAAGAACAGGGTAGAAGCAGGAGAATGTTTAGCCATTTAAAATGTCTCTTATGCTTTTGGACTTCTGTTGTCTAGCATTTTTCAAGTTCCACTAAATTATGGCAATAGTACAATCTTTGGGTCCTAATCCTATTCTTAAATAAGTGTCAAAAATATTGTAATTTCTGCTTGTCACCCCAGCATTTTGAAAAATGTTCATTAAAGAAAAACCAAAAATTCTAAAGTAGAGCACATCTTTTTAACAGAAATCCCAGGAGATTTGTGACCATAAAGTCCTAGTGCCTGCAGTAACTTAGCTAAGCCTGTGGTTGGCAAGTTCCCTATTACTTCTACAATGCACCCTGAACATGACATACTAACTGCTTTCCTGTGGCCTTTCATATTGTTTTACATAAGATATCTTTTTCCTTTCCAAAAGAAATTTCATTGCTATACTCATTTGTCTATAGGGCCCAAATGCAGTGATATTTCCTCAAATGACTGCTGATTTCAAGGGAACTAAGGTCTTTTCTGTGAGTGTCCATCAAGCTTCCAGTTCGCAAGGAGCCATAAAAATGGGGTCCTTTGAGTTCATGAGTAACTGGAAATTCTTCACACTATGTTATTGTTTTAGCAGCTCAAGCAAGGACTTTATTCTTTGTCTGCTCCTTATTTCTCAAAGAACAGAAATAGAACTGCCAAAATGCCACAAGGGAAGCTATTCTCATTGTCAGGTCAAACCATAGTCCCATTAATAATGCTAGTGGAAGTAAGAAATATCATACAATTATAGCGATGATTGTTCTTATTAGAATTTCAGTCTCTTGATTTGAAATAACCATTTTTCCTATTACAAGGGAGTTTCAATTTATTGTTGCTTTCTTATTATTAAGGAAACTTGGAAATTGTGTGCATTTTTCCTGTCTGGGATTAGCCTTAGATAATTGATTTCAACAACAGGTATAAATATATCCCAGAGCTAGAAATTGTGTTTTGAGCAATTCATAGGCTCAGTTTAAGGTTCTGGCTCATGTTTCCCTGTTTGTTTACTGTTTGAGTTCCGATTTAACAAGATTCCCCCACCTTTATAATACAGAGACCAAGTAGAAGAATAAGTCAAACCTCTTGCTCATCTCTCTCATATCCTAGAGAAGGGGTTGACAAACTTTTTCTGTAAATGATCAAACAGTAAATATTTTAGCCTTTATGGGCTCTACAGTCTCTACTGAAATTATGTAACTTGGCCACTGTAGTGTGGGAGAAGCTAAGACAATACTAAGTGAATAGATGTGGCTATGTTCTAATAAGACTTTATTTTTTTAAAAATAGGATATGGTGGGGCACCTGGGTAGCTCAGTTGGTTAAGTGCCTGGCTGTTGGTTTTGGCTCAGGTCATGATCTCATGGGTTGTGAGATCCAGCCCCAAGTGAGGCTAATGCTCAGCAGGGAGTCGGCTTAAAGTTTCTCTCCCTCTCCCTTTGCCCCTTCCCCCACTCACATGCACACACATGTGCACTCTCTCTCTCTCAAATAAATAAATAAATCTTTAAAAAAAAAATAGGATATGGGCTGGACTCCTGTCCTTGAGGAATTACTTTGTCAGTTGATCAGAGAACATAGTTATTGTGAACTGGAAAAGACTGGGAATAATTGTTATTGTGAACTGGGAATAATTAATTGCTTGGGCAATCAGGACAATAATTAATTGCTTGGGCAATCAGGACTCTACAAGAGCTCTGTTACCTACATTAGAATTTGTCTTACTTTGGGTGACAAAGTATATTTGAACCCAAGTACAGGTTAAGTTTAAAAAAAAAACAGAAGCCTCAAAATAGAGTGCCTTAAATTACAAGGAAATATCTGTTTGTCTCAAGTTTTATGGGTTGAATTGGGTCCCCCCCAAAAGATATGTTGAGCTCTTAACCCCTAGTACCTGTGAATGCCATCTAATTTGGAAATAGGTTCTTTGCAGATGAAATTAGGTCAAATGAGGTCACACTGGAGTAAGGTAGGCCCTTAATGCAATATGACTGGTGTCTTTCTTAAAAGAGGAAAGACAATGTGAACAGACATACAGATACACAGAAATAACACCAACTGAAAAGGAGGATAGAGATTGGAGTGACACGTGTACAAGCCAAGGGATGCCTGGGGGCTACCAGAAGCTGGAAGAGGCAAGGAAGGATTCTCCCTTAGAAGCTTCATAGAAATAAGACCCAGGCAACACCTTAATTTTAAACTTCTTGACTCCAGAGCTATGAGAAAATAAATTTTTGTTATTCGAGGCCACCTACTTTGTGGCACCTAGTTATAGCAGCCCTAGAAAACAAACACCAGCAGTAGTCCAATAGTCCAGCTGTGAGGCTGGCAGGGCAACTATGCCCTAGAAGCCCAGTCAGGAACCAGAAGTTTCTTCCTCCAAATTGCTACCTGACTCCCCATCACCTTGAGTCATGGGTCCCTCTGGCTATAATCAAAGGTCCATGAATGCCTTATTTGATTAGTATTTTATCACATAAAATAAAATAAATAGGACTCCAAAGGAAACCAAATTATATTAAAATATAAATCCAATCAAAATATTAGAAAAACAAATTCATGAAACAGCAATATATGTGACTATTAATACATTAAATATCAAGATTAAGTGGTTGGTATAATAACTATCAAAATTTTTCAGTAGGGATAAACATAATATTTTGATGTGTCTTCAATTATAATGTGATATAAAAATATCTGTTATTCTACAGATGAGAAGGGCACAGATACCGCTAAGAATACAAAGGCTTTTACCTACACTCATAATTGAAAGAAATGCTATTTTTTAATTAGAGGTTAATGAAATTTAAGATATAATTGTTCCCTTCCAAGTTCATGCCCCCCTTGGATTCTGTCTATGGATCCCTCAGTTCACGGAACCTCGTGAGGTTAAGAATCTCTCCCAGAACGTTCTCATCTGCAAAGTCAAAGCCAGCTCTCCACATATCCTTTGTTCTAGCCCAAGAAAAGGGAGGTTAGACACTCACCCATGTAAGGGCTTTTTGTTTAGTTAGGTGTCCCAGAATTTGCATATAATCACTTAGGTTACATCCAGGAGGAAAGAACTTAGTCATAGAATTACAATTAGCTTCAAAGGAGGCTAGAAGTTTAGTCTACATCACATTACATCATGGAGTTCATTTAATAAAATGAAACTACAGAAAATGAATAATTGGGAACATTATTAGCTATTCCTGATCAAGAAATATATTTCCCTTTGAACAGGCTTATTTCTAGAAAACTAGGAAAGAAAAGTGTCAAAACAAACTTAATTTTTTAAAATATTTAAGATACTGGTTAAAAGAAAATTCAGGAAGAACCAAGAGATAGGCCTAAAAAATTTTTTACTGTTTGCCTTCAGTTTTGTTGTATACCTAATTATGCCATAATGCAAAGAAAGAAGGTTATAGGATATAAACAAATGTCACTGTTTTTTATTAGACCTTTCAGGAATCTATTTATTTATTATATTTATTCTACGTGGTGTGCATGAAACTGACCTCTGCTGCCCAGGTTTCAACAGTGGGCAATCACAAGTCACATCAGCATGGCCCCAGTAATTGGTTAAACAATAAATCTAGTCAGAATTTTGACCTATGATGAAAACACTCCCGAATATCATAACCAGTGAAGGTAATGTAGTCGTGCTCTTATATGGAGACAACCTATCTGAATATTGGCCGAGGTAAGCAAAGCCTGAAGATTAAAAAACATAATATAATCCTAATGGCATCACATGAACTTCTGAATCTAGCCATGACTAAGTCAGATACACCCACTGCCCGGTTACATAAGTCAATTAATTCCCCTTTAGAGTAAATGAATGCAAGACACATTTGCATTCAACATGTCTCTTTGAGTCACAGTAATGGTTTTTTTATATTTTAAAATTTTGACACTGATGCAATGTTTGGAAACTAAGCACCACATGTATAATCTATGACACTGACATTCTCCTCCTCGATGCTTTTCTTTACTTTGACCACTCTCTGACTTGATTTTGAGCAAAATTGACAAGGATCCTGCATGATTCTACTCTTTGCAATACACTAGGGATACTGGCTAACTTCAATACTTATTTATTTATTCTCATAGCTGTAAAATAGCTTTCTTTAAATTCTAATTTGGTAAGATGCCATCAGCCTATACTGAGGGATATCATAAGAAATAGCCCTATGAAACTGGTTAGGGTATTCCCTGTAAGATGTGAATGCAGGCAATATTCCCCAAGTTAAACAGTGCCTGCTCAATGGAGACCCAGAAGAAGAAGTTTATCTTTGTTATCAGGATCTCTGTGTTGCCAAGGCAACTAGATTATTTTTAGATTATGGATATTATGAATTATGTAACTCATAATGTTTTTTTTTTCTTACAGGTTAGTTGGAAGCTTAAAGCCAATGTGTGATCCATCTCTACTAGAAGAGCAAAATTATCCTGCACTTTGTGTACCAACCTCACCCACAGATTCGTTTTTTTCCTTTGCCCCAATTCACTCAATTTTTTAAAGGTTCTTTTATATTTTGTTGTATGGATTTTCACATATAGCTTTAAGTTTCTTTTTTTGGAAACAGAACGAAGGGTATATACATATTTTCTTTTACTATTTCATTAATGCAGTAATAAATTATTATAATTAATTATGTATATTAACAATAAAAATAACATAATAGGGAGTCACCCATGATCAGATGTCATTGATGCCTCTATAATTACATATGATTGGGGCGCCTGGGTGGCTCAGTCATTAAGCGTCTGCCTTCGGCTCAGGTCATGATCCCAGGGTCCTGGGATCGAGCCCCGCGTCGGGCTCCCTGCTCGGCGGGGAGCCTGCTTCTCCCTCTCCCACTCCCCCTGCTTGTGTTCCCTCTCTCACTGTGTCTCTCTCTGTCAAATAAATAAAATCTTTAAAATATATATATATATAATTACATATGATTTCTTATTAGTTTATAACTTTGTACTTGGGGTTTACTATTCCAGACAAACTGTATGTGTCATCATGAGTTTACCATAGCAACAGTAAAAGACGGCAAGAGAATTTTGAATATTAAATTTTTATCAGGGATTCAGTGTGAGTTTGAAGGCTTGGTTATATTGGATGGACACAGTGCTTAATATAATACAATGAGTTTTTACTAAAGAGGATGAAAAATGTGAAGATATGGGCATTAGCCATGAAAATTATCTTTAATTGGAAAAAGAAATCACAGGCCACTGTCAAACAGAAGAATGATGTAGAATATTATAGTACACTTTGGCATCTAAATTATTAAATATATGAGTTTTCCTCTGACTTTTGTTATTTATTTTTTATTTCTCTAAGTAAGATACATCTGACACAACTGAAAAAAAGACATTATTTCTTGCATAGCACTTATATATTCCCTATTATACATTAAGTAATTTTCCACTTGGCCTGCAATTTTCCCTGTTCCTGACTGCTTAATTCTATACCCTATTCCATCTATATTGACAGCAATACTGAAAGCAGCCTAACATTTACAAGATGCAAATGAGAATTGCATGACATGCCTTAACTAGAGCTCAGTTAATTAATATTTATTTGGACAATCTTACCATCAGTTTGTTTATGTAATATCAAGAAAAACAATACTGACCAAAATAAATTAAGTAGATTGGACATATAGACTGGAATATAAAGTCACTGACTGAATTTTTCACTTTCTCTCTTTTTGCTTTCATACAACTGCTTTCTCCAAGCAATGGTTTCATGAGAAATACAACCAAATTATTCTCCCATGGCAGTATCCTTTCTGGAACAGATAAAAGATATATAATATAAACAAAAAATGACATAAAAAAATCCTCATACCATCCCTCCACCCCAACCACTGCTCTTAAGTAATGTGAAAAACCACTTTTGGTAAACCCCTTGAAGGCAGTAATATTGCATTACACTATGTCGCAGGCCCCAGCAACCTGGTTTGTGCATCCTAGGTACTCAGATTTTTAAGAACTTCTAGACTCTGAGATAAAGTCATCCTCTAGAAATTCCCACTTTTACTGAATCAACAACTACTAATGAAGCACTTTCCCTATGTCAGATATAGGAGATACAATTATGACATGGAAGGTGAGGATCCTGCCATCGTGAGATTTAGGTGCTTTTTGATAACACAGCACTAAAAATAATGTTAAGTTTGGGCTATGAGAAAGAAAAGGGATCTTTATTTTCTCAAGAAATTTTAGCTATAGAAAGTGTTTCCGCAATCAACCAATCAATATAAAACTCAATGTCTAAGGGACAATTTGTAATGAGAAAATGAGGCAATGTCAAATATTGAAAAAAACAGCTTAGAAATATGGAAAACATAAGGATATTCTGTGCAATGTCATTCAGATTCCTTAATTAATCTTGGATCTTTTGCATTATCAAAAATATTACATAATTAGGAAGCCTGGGTGGCTCAGCCGGTCGAGCAAACAACTCTTGGTTTCAGCTCAGGTCTGGATCTCATGGGTCATGGGATTGAGCCCCATGTTGGCTCTGCACTCAGCAGAGAGTCTGCTTGAGATTCTCTCCCTCTGCCCCTCACCCTGGCTCATGTGTGGGCGTGCACATGCACACTCTCTCTAAAAATAAATGATTAATCTAAAAAAAAAATACACAATTACATAACGTTCAGGAAAAGGCTATATATTTTATGAACAGTCAATCCAGTGTAATGACGAGAATTTCATGAACAGTCAATGGGTATCGATAATAGAAAAGAATAAGCTGATAAGATGAAGAATATTCTATTCCCCACCTTCTCCATTTTATGAGCTAACCTCATGTATGATTTAAATTGAAATAAATTCCAGATAATTAGAAAAATTCTACAGATGTCTTTCCCCTTCTAATAGTATTCTGTTATTACCTTACAAATTCAAAGACAGATAAAAAAAATTAAATATCTTCACAGAAGAAAATACATCATTAACACACTCAAATTGCCAGTAACAAGTGAACAATAAGCGGTAGAAAAATGCCAATCGTGGTCTCACCAACCATACTCCTGGCTCCAGAAAGCAGTAACAATTTAATCATTTGGCTACTTCAATGACATTGAAAAAAAGTAATGAAATCATTCTACTTCATAATTCAGTAACATAATTCATACTAGAGAATTTCAAATGGATTTCACACATTTAAAAATACATTTTTATTTTTACTAAATGTATTTTATATATTACCAGAGGGAGTAGCTAAACAGCTCTGATAGCATTGTAACTGACTGAAAGCCTGAACTCAAGCAAAAAAGAAAAAAAAAAAGGAAATTTCAAACTCTATTTTGTATTTTAATAGGATCAGTTAGCAAGTTTAAATTCCCTCTGCTCATTGTGCTTTCAAGTAACAAATGAGATCTAAAGCCATAAACTAAAAGCAAGAAGAAAATGATTTGCAGATTCTCTGACGCTGGAGAAAATATATACAATGGGTTATATGAAGAAATGACCTTTATCTGCCAAAGTAATCTGAATATATTTCATACATATTTTTGAGTACTCTACAAGAAAGCAAATTATGTGACATTAAGTTGTTAAAATAAAAGTTAAGTGAGATAAAATGTCACTTCATTTAAAATGTAATGTTATAGAAATAAATTAGTGCAATGTAACCAGTGATAAAAATGCAGAAAGGGTCCTTTTTCTATTTCTCTGTTTCTCTATTAGGAAGAAGCACATAGTACTGCTTGCTGTCCCACAAGATACCCCAGGATCGTCATATATAAGACCTTCAGATTTAACCTGACCTCCTCAGAATGGATATCCACACTACAGTATGTTAGGAGACCTTTTTGATACCACTTTGATAATTCTTTGCAAACCTCCATTAGAAACAGAGAAAAGCCACTTCAAGAGTGCGCACTTACAGCTTACTGTTTACCTATACACTCATAAGATCAAAACCCCTGGTCTTACTGTTTTTGTTAACAAGGAGCAGTAAAAGTCTTCCCACATACTGAGTTTTGGTTTCCATTTTACAATCTGAGATGACAGACGGCACAAAAATGATGAGAAAACTGTGGGGAGGCTTCCAGAAGATTGATTCTCTCATCAGCTGATTCTTTTCTAGTTAGTCTTTTATTGACTACAAAGGTATAGCCAATGCAGAAAAGGAAAACCAGACTGCCCTGTTTAATCCTGAGGGCATTGGCAAAAGGTGATCACTTTTTGAGAAAACAGAGGCCTACAAGGAAATCAGCGCACTGTATGAGCCGTTAAGCTGATTTAAACACACAAGGGATGCCTGGGGTTGAGCGCAAGATCTCTGAGGTGTGAGATGAGAATGAAACCATTCCACAGACTAATATTACTGAGCTTTAGTAGCAGGTGGTACAGTTGATCAGTCAGGAACCTGTCATTTGGAGAATAGGCCAATATATCTGAGAGACACGAAAAATCCTTCATTTTTTTTTCCCTCCTTCTCACCAAGAGGAAAAATATTGCAATTTTGAACTTTGGGCAATTATCAACTACAAGTTATCACAATTTAGGCACCCATAAGAAGTGAGCAAAACTAAAACGTAGCTACATTTTCCGACATTTGTCTAAGACTGCAGACTATAGAATACCTCATCGTGGCTGAACCAGATATTTAGTTCTGATTTCAGTCCATCTGGAATGAAGCCTTTACATGCTAGGAGCATAACCTGCAATCCAGACAGCCCAGAAAAATCCACGTGGAATTTGCATAGCTAGAGAGAGAAGTGAAGATTCACATTTCCCTTTCTGTTTTGTTGATTTCGTGATTTGGATGGTTGTTTTGTTATCGGCATGTTATTACTTAATTGCAGAGAAAACTCCGCAATTTGACAATATCCGTTTGCTGACTGGGGTCTTAGAGAGAGGATAAAATGTTAAAATGTGGTATTAACTTATATTTGTAATGGCACGATCTGACCCTATCATTCTCCACTTTCTAATTCCTACAGGCAATTCAACAATCTAAGACTGAAGTGACAAATTAAATAAAGTATAATAGGTGAGATACTACATGTTTTAAAAAGGTATTTTCCCCACAACCTACTCTGCACTGAGAACATTTAGATTTACAAGAAGAGTTAATGAGAATATTATTAAGGTATTTTATTAAAACTAAGATACCGTCAAATTCAAATGCACCTAATTTCAAACATGTTATGTCCTAAAATGAGGAGATAAAATATTTGATTTGGCTTTTATTTACCATGAGTTAACCATAGAATTCCTAGATATATCAGTCTTCTCTTCAAGTAATCTTTTATGACAGTACATATCATTAATGATTATACTGACAATTATTTTTTGAGTGTCCACCAGATATTTTGTAATTTCCTCAATTCAGGAGAATATATGATAGTGTTTGTGTGTATGTGTGTGTGTGTGTGTGTGTGTGTGTGTGTGTGTGTGTGTGGTTTACAGTCAATAATAAAAGAGTTGAAGAAAATTTCCTTCATCAATTTATCTCTTTACTTCTTTACTAGAATGTTTTGATAATAGAGCCCAGAAATAATATACTAAAAAATGCCAGAAAGAAACATATACTGGAAATAACTTTGCAGAGGATAAATTCTTCTTAAAACTTTAACCAATTCAGTTTTACAAATTTTTAAAAAACATATTTGCAATATGCTGCCTTCTCATTACTTCTGCCAACTCTTCGGTTTGAACCTTGACATAATGCACTAATGCTTACATGCATGAACTCAAATCAGGAAATTATTTTCTCTGACTATAGTCCTCTGTCTTTATGCCTCTCTCACCCCCTTACACCTACTGATTTCATATTGTCCCAGGTCCATTGATACCGGCCTATTGTAAAAGCCAATGAGCTTCAGCTCCCTCTTGCCCTCCTCTATCTCCCCATCTCTGGTTAGCCATAACAAAGATTTGCCTTTCTTCATGCTAGAGATGATGTCCCTGGACTTCCTGATTGTCAGAAAATGGCCAAGCAGCACCCACACATACCCCAGAATGATAGATGGCATTCACAGGGGCAAATTCAAGGAGGGGGCTTTACAGCAGGTGTTTAGGTCCAGTTGCCCCATCCTATACTGTACAGAGCACCATAACCTGCCAGAACTCCTGGGGAGGCTCAGAGACCCTTGGACAGGGGAATTGTCCAAGATCAAGGAAGCGCTGCCCTTCTACTGGCATGATCAGAAGTCAGGGTACAACAATGCTATAATGTTCCAGATATTGACTCCAACCTTAACCTTGCAGTACCAGCTCCTCCCCTAACAGGACGCCAGAGAAGAGCCAGGCAGTTGAAGTCACGGGGCCAGAGAAGAGCCATGCAGTTGAAGTTGTGTCAAGCACAGTGTATAACCTTTCATGAGTGAAGAAACACCAGGCCCTTCACTGGTTTGGTAATGAAGCTGGGGCCCAAGTCTTGTAGAGGAACCTTTACCACATAGCAAGCACAGTGTATCAGCCTTCCCCACTGATGAAGCACCGGCCCCTTCCTAGGCATGACATGGGACTGGGATCCAAGCCTTGTCACTGACCAGGATCAGTCGCTGGTTTCCACAGAACTTTGTAGAAAGCTAGTGCCTTCCCTGGGTGGCCAGGCTGCAGGAGTTAAGCCTTAAAAACTTTAACCTTTATCTCTCAGGGGTTAAAAAATCAAAATGAAATAGAAGTTCTGATAGTTTATCTTCACAGACCAATTTTTACTTTCTCTAAAGTTCACATTTTCTCCAACCCTGGATAAATGGTAACGCCCATGGTCTCAGCTCCTGCCCCCTCCTTGTCAGGCATTGCTGGGAAAGTCACTAAACTTCCAGTTATTCCAGTATCAGTTGGGTGCTTAACTGCCATTTGCAGCAATCCTTATTTAATATCTATGCTGTTTCCTACAATGTCAATCATAAACTTTCCCTCTCTTTGCAGACTCTCATTCTCCAGAGAAACTTTGCTGCTATAATTACAGAATCTTTGAAAATAAACATCTTCAATGTTTCTATTCCAGCCTCTAAATATTTCTCCATATTTACTTATTCTTTTTCCTGTTTTCCTCTTTCTGTATGAGAGTGTGCAATCCTTTCGTCCTTTAGCTCTGTCTATATTCTATTAGTTACCCCTGGTATCTCTCATACCTTCTGGTTCTTGTTTTTGCATTTTCCCTCCACTTGTACCTATGTTCCAATGAATCAAAAGATAATTTAATAAAATACCTCTATTTGTCCTCCAGCTATCTTTGCTCCATACCATTCCTTTCACGGCAGACTTCTTAAGAAAAGCCTTTTTCTTTGCCTCGATTTTTTTACCCATTCACTCATCTCTTAATTCCTATTAACCAGGGTCTCACCACCGAAAATGTAAGATCATAATATCAGCGGTTACTAATGAGGAAATCTGTTAAGTGCTTTACAAATACAAGAGATCATTCTTATCAAATGTCCTCTAATTTTCAATGTTTTTCCTGTCTCTGATCTCCCCTGGTTTATTAGCTGAACTTCAGAACAAAGCAATTCCTCCGTTTTAAAAAAAACATTTTATCCCTATCTTATCATATTTAACCTGACCCATACCAAAGAAAGGTATTAAAAGAATTAACAAGGATATAAGCAAATTAATGATGAAACCAATGCATTCAGCTGCAGTAGCATAAAAATCACATGTTTACGTGCATCCACTTAGTCTCTTCTTCCTCTTGCACGTTATGTGCTTTCTATGAGTCATATCAATCTGCCAAAAGAAAATTTTATGTATATATTTTTGTAAACTATGCCTTTAAAACTAAGCTTTGCGAATTGCATATTTGTGGTGCTTTGCATCAGGATTAATTAATTCTTTATGGTATTTTAGATGTTTTGTGAAATAAAGTCTTTAAATGATTCTAACACTGTGGCAGTTTTTGCTTTCAGCTATGCATACATTATATATGTCATGCATATTTAATGTAAATACCTCACGTGTAGATGAAAAGTATGATTGTACAATTTACCACTTACCTTCAGGGGTGGGAGTTAAGAGACGTTTTATTTTTAAAAGAAATTACTTGGGTTAAAGATAGACAGATCTTCTCACTGCCAAACCAAATGTAAGAGTTAAAAAGGAAACTCCTAGCAAATGTAGACATACAATGGAATTGATGGATAAAATAATAGCCTTGCTTATCTACAGTACCAAAAAATATATTTCAATATTCTCTTTGCCAAATAGGAAAAAAAAGTAACTGGGGAGAGAAATTTTATTTCTTAGTCTTTAAAAGTAGAAAGGAAAATTCAGTGTAAGAATACATAAATTGTAAATGTCGTTTAACAGATATCACATGTGAAAGTGCCTTCAGTGCACTATTTCCAATTTGCTTAGACAACTTGAAAGTAAAACATCAAGAGAAGTGCCCGTACCTTGCCCCAGAAAGGCCAAGCTTGAAAGAGAAACAGTATTTTCTGATTTAACTTATTATTATTGATTCACAAGGGAGAAGTTGCATTCGAATATGTATTTTCAAACTAACATCATACACTAAAAACATCAAAATACATTGAAACTGTGTTTAAAGAAAGAAAGAAAAATGAGAACAAAACTCATAATTCACATGCAAACAGATCCATTCCAGCTAACATTGGCAGCCTAAAGTATGAATAATTTCTTTTAATATACATTTGTTAAAAATCCAATTAAAGTCAATTGTGAGAGGAAAAATGTATCTACCCAATATTTACTTTTGACATTATATTCAAAGTTCTTTTGTGTCTCATTCCAAGTTGTAACCTTCTCATTTAAACCGCTCAATTACTTAGTCTATCACAGAGGCATAATTACTGCCTTACCTCCTTCAATCTTGCTTTTCATGCCCCACCTCAGTGCAGCAAGCGCTGAACCAGAGTTATATGTCAGGAACACTACCAGCTGGAGGACTCTGCCATATATCTCACAGGGGAGTTTTTAATAGAGCCCTATTTTAAACAGTTACACAAGCATTGCTAAGCAGGTGGTTCAAGGAAGTCCCAGTTCTTACTCATATTTGCACATCTTTTCTCCCAAGCCAGAGATATATACCACATTCAAGTTTAGTCTCCATAGTGTGAAACCAGGTGAAATTTGGGGCATTTTTGAATAGGTCATGATATGAATCTATAAACCTAGACTATTTACTATCTCTGTAATATCCTAGTCCCTCCAGATCTAAATAGAGTACTTTTACCCACACATACTGAGCTGACAGGTTACATTTTTTTGCAGAATGTTTATATTATATTCATGAGAAAAGATATGAACACATTACAAAGGTTACAGTAATATAAAAGGTCTGAATAAAACAAAAAAACCCTCCCATCCAAAGACACACTTAATGAAGAAGTTTAAATATGATACAGATGGAAAAAAAATGTACCAGATATTATGAACAAAAAATATCTAGGTAGAAATTTTAATATCTAATGAATTCAAATTTAAGACAAAATTTTATTTAAAAAAGAAAAAAAAGATGCTGTATTCTGATAAAAGGAACAGCAAAACATATACAGCATGAACATACTAACATATACAGAGCTAACTACATAGCCTCAAAATATATCAAGGAACCTAAAAGAACTCTAGAAGAAACCATTCTAGCTGTTGATCTTACACCACTTGTAGATACAAAGAAAGCAACCATATAAAAGTATGTGCAGAGATACCAGACGTCTGAAAAAAACAACTCATAAGCTTGAGATTATACATAGAACTCTACAATCCACAGAGAAGAACATATTGTTTTTGAGCACATACAGAACATTAACAAAAAGAGTTCACATATTCAGTCATGAGGCAGAGGTAACAAATCCCAAAGGACAATATGATACGTTTGTCCTCTGTCCTCAATGCAACAAAATTCAAAATTAATAACAGAAAGATAACTTTAATTTCCTACATATATTGGAAATTAAATAACATATTACTAATTAATTCCTGGATCAAAATAAAATAAATTAAGAAACATTTTGGAACCTAATGACAATGAAAACAGAGCCTGTCAAACTGTGTGGGACAGAGGTGAAGTGAAAGCACAGTTTAAATGTGTGTATCAGGGGGTGCCTGGGTGGCTCAGTCGGTTAAGCATCTCAGGTCAGGTCATGATCTCAGGGTCCTGGGATCAAGCCCCATGTCGGGCTCCTTGCTCAGTGGGGAGTCTTCTTCTCCCTCTACTCTTCCCTCTGCCCCTCCCCTACTTGTGCTCTCTCTCTCTCTCTCAAATAAATAAATGAATCTTTAATTAGTAAATAAATAAATAAATGTGTGTATCGGGAAACAAGGAAGATTAAATACAAACAAACTCAATGTTTCATGAAAGAGATTGTAGAATAGCAACACCTAAAGAATCAAAGGAAAGAAATAATAAAGATAAAGGAAGAAATCAATAACATTGATAGTAAAAAATGGAGACAAGTAAGAAAAATATAGCTATTTTTTTAAGAAAGAATTTAAAAACCCTGACCAAAAAAAAAGAGGCAAGATGTAAATAAACACAATGCAGAACAGAAAAGGGAAATAAAACATAAAAGAGACTTAAAATATTAGAGTATTATAAGAATCATATCAATAAACTTGAAAGCCTATGTAAATTGGATATATTCCTAGAAAATTATAAAATGCCAAAATTGACAAAAGATAAAATTAAGCACTGAAGAGACCACTAAATCTTACAGAAATTTAAATGGTAGCCAATAGCTCTCTTTCTACAAAGTTTCAGATGGCGTTATAGGTCAGTTCTACTACACTTTCAGTGAGTAGCTATATCTGTCTTAATTAATACATATACATTTTTTAATTTAAAAATGGGGCCAAAAAAGACCCAAGTAATTTATGGGGCTACTGCAATGCTAAGACAATGCAAATGAGCAAAATCATGAGGCCATTTCACTTATTAACATGCAAACAAAATTCCTAAGGAACATATTAGCTAACTAAAAATCCAAGAAAATATATCATGACTTAGCAGAGTATATTACAGAAATCCAAGGGTGTTCCAGCATCCCAAAAGTACATTCTACCACATTATTATTAAGACAAAGAAAAAATATGATTTTCTCAAATAATGATTTAAAATCATTTGCAATGCTTTTGCAAACTAGAAAAAGCGGGGAATTCTCTTAAAGAGTAAGTAAATATGTGTGTTAGTTATCTACTACTATATAACCCCAAAACTTGGCAACTTACAACAATTAGCATTTATCATCTCCTATTTTCTGTGAATCAGTCAGGTGGATACAGATGAGCTGGGTGGTTCTGCCTGAGTCTCTCAAAAAGCTGCTATCAAGATGTGGGTGGGCCAGGGCCATAATCATCACAAAGTTCACTGAAGGAGGATCCACTTCCAAATCCACTCATAGGCCTCAGTAGAACTGCTTCCAAGCTCATCCACATGACTTAACTGACCACAGAAAATCTACATCCAGCTCATTTATGTGGGCCTTTCCACAGGGCTGCCTCATGAGAGGGCAACTGATTTCCCCCAGAACTAACAATAGAGTGAACCCAGACAAAAGCAACAGTTTTTGTTATAACCTAATCTTGGAAGTGGCATCGTATCACTTCTGCTGTATCCTATTCATTAGAAGTGAATAAATAAGCTCACTTCACCCTCAAAGGAAGATGAGTACACAAGAGCATAAATACCAGAAGGCAGGGATCATTGGGGGGTCATCTTAGGGGCTGTCTACCAACATGTGATATACCAAAACCTGCAACAATGGAGGAACTTTAGTGGGAAAACTAGAATATATATGCATTCAATTTGAAATGCAGAGTAAGACAAAGATACCTATTGTCTTTATACACACTACTTTTAATGATTGATAAACTCCGGTAGTCTTGGCCAAGACTACCTTGCGCCTTGGGAGAGAAGACACAAACTGTCAAGAAATGAACACCTACCTTTAAAAAAATCAGTAACTATAAAAACTTTAGCCAGTTTACCAACTAAAAAAATCAACCTACAAAATTAAAAGCATTTATTTAAATCAGCAACAACCCAATAAAATAGGACTTAAAAATAAGATACTACTCATAATAGCAATATAAATCATAAAATATCTAAGAAGTAATGAAAGCAAGAATATTTAAATTTCCTCTTTAGAGGAAACAATAAAATTATAATAAATGACTACATTAATCAGTTCCAAGTACTCTAACAAAACACCATTGACTAGTGACTTAAACAACAGATATTTATTTCTCAGGCTGGGAAATCCAACATCAAGTTGCTGGCAAATTCATTTCCTAGTGAGGGACTTCTTCCTGGCTTACAGATGACTGCGTTCTTGTACAGTTACATGGCAGAGAGAAAGAAAGCTTGGTCTCTCTTCCTTTTCTTATAAAGACACTAATCAAATCATGGGGGCCCAACCTCACTACCTCAATTTAAATCTAATTACCTCCTAAAGGCTTCACCTCCAAATACCATCACATTAGAGGTCAGAGCTTCAACATTAACTTGGAGGGGGCCATAAACATTCAGTCCATAACAAGATCATAGACGTTTACCTGAATAAATGAAGGGACATTCAGTATCATTAAAAAGATCAATTCCAACTGGTTATTTTTGAGTAACCTAAAACACTTACTCTAAAGTTTCATGGATATATAAAAGTCTGGGGAAACTAATCCAACCTTATAAATGAGGGATAAGACATTACCTGTCTTCCCAGCTATAATTCACATAATAAATTTAAAGCCATAAGAAAGGGTGATATTGATGCAATATTAACAAATAAAACAATAAAAAAGAAAGCTCGAAGAGAGACCCTGGCATATATGGGAACATTTTAGACTCATATACAGTCAAAGAATGGGTTTTTCGAATGTTATACCAGTCTTGCATTCCTGGGATAAACACTACTTGATGATGACATATTAGTCTCTTTATGTATGGCTAGATACAGTTTGCTAGAATTTTGTTTAGGATTTTTATATGTATGTTCATGAGTGATATTAGTCTGTAGTTTTATTATAATATCTATGTGTAGTTTGGTATCAGGTTAATGCTGGACTCAGAATAAATGGAGAAGTTTCCTCTCTTTTTCTACTTTCTGAAGAGTTTCTGGAGAAGAATTATTATTTTTTTCCATAAATATCTGTTAGCATTCACTAGGGAAGACATCTGGACCTGTAGTTTTCTTTACAAGAACATATTTAGGGCGCCTGGGTGGCTCAGACGGTTAAGCATCTGCCTTCGGCTCAGGTCATGATCCCAGAGTCCTGGGATCGAGTCCCACATCGGGCTCCCTGCTCCTTGGGAGCCTGCTTCTCCCTCTGCTTCTCTCTCTCTCTCCCTCTGTCTCTAATGAATAAATAAATAAAATCTTTAAAAAAAAAAAAGAA